>NC_080389.1:39736928-40085922 GCF_028751815.1 Salvia miltiorrhiza | reverse complement strand
AAAATAATACAAATTCAAACATTACAAAAATTACAACAATCGGAATACGAAATACAAACTCACACAACCCATACTTCAAACAAATGAAAAACTACATATTTAGTTATCATTGCCGAATTTTTGCCAGATATGCTCGATCAGGTCATTTTTAAGAGTGGCGTCAGCTTCTCTATTGCGAAGTTGTGCTCTATTTGTCATGTAGCTGGATAGACTTGCAACTCAATCCATTCAGTAGAGAATTTAAAATTTCGATCGACATTCTTCTTCATCTCCACTTTCTCTACTATTGGGTGTAGGTCGAGCTTCCATAAATTATGTGGGATCGTGATAATTTAGGTAAGTGTACCGTTTATATTCCACTATCATATTGTGCATAATTATACAAGCAATCATTATTTTTCCCATCATATCACGATCCCAAATAAGACACGATCGCTTAATAAAAGTGAAACGAGCTTAGAGATCACCTAATGCTCGTTCAACATCATTTTGGGCAACAAACAATTGGTGCTTCAAAATTCATAGACAATTAATAGATTTCAAAAATGCTGCCCATGGAGGATATATGTCATCAGTAAGATAATATCACATAGTATTATACTCATGACCATTCACGAAATAACTAACCTTTGGTGCTCAACCTTCCACGATATCATTAAAAATAGTAAATTGTTCAAGTACATTGTAATCATTGAACATGCCAGATTCATATCGCTTCTTCCTGCATATTGCCTGCCCAAGCAGTAGGACAATTTTTCCATTCCCAATGTATACAATCAATACTATCCAACATACCTGGAAAACCTCTTGATTCACCAACTTGTAGAAGATACTCATACGCCATGTCTTCTTCGGTGAGCTTTCTTAGGTACTCATCACCAAAGTTGGAAATTACACCTTCAACGAATTTTGTTACTGAAATTCGTATGATTTGTGTACTCATTCGAAAGTAATCACCATGCAAATATGCTGCTGTTTCATACGCCAACAACCTCATAGCTACAATACATTTCAATATTAAAGTCATACCTAGACGATCGATGACATACGCTTTTGTTGAAAAAATTCATCACTGGAAATAATTTTGTTCATTATACGTCCGAACAATGGCTTGTGCATGCGAAACCTTACTCGAAAAACTTCTGGAGGATAGATTGGATCGTTTGAGAAGTATTGCTCAAACAAACTTTCGTGCCCCTTCTTACGTTTTCGTTCAATGAACCGCCTTGTGTGATTTGTCGGTTGTAACAATATTTTTTCAATTTCAATGGCTACATCCTCGATTATGTGATCAAGTTTGTGATATGGATCAGCAACACGTTTTTCTCATGCATCAAAATTAGAACTTGATGCCATTTTTTTGTGAATGTTAATTGAATTTTGAGTTGGAAAATGAAATTAAATGCAACAAATGTATGTTGAAGGAGATTTGAAGTACAATCTTCAATGAATTTCAACAAATGTGTGTGAGTGTTGATTGTTGTAATCTTGAGTCGAGATTCTTGAGATTGAGAGTTAGTATTGTACACTTCAAATTTCGGTGAGTATTCCCGCGAATTCAATAAGAGATTTTTGACCCTTCGTGGACGTACGTAAATTCGATTGTCTCATTTTCTTGCGTTTGTTTTTTGTTTCAAATCTTGAGTTCTTTGTTTACAATCTGGCGCCGTATGTGGGAATCAGATCCACGACAATGTCTTCGACTCGATTTGAAGCCGAGAAGTTCAACGGGAAGAATGACTTCTCCATTTGGAAAATCAAGATGAGAGCTCTGTTAATTCAGCAAAATCTTGGCGATTAGTTGAAGGAGAAAGCAGATGATCCAAAGGCAAAGGATGAAGGTGATAAAAGCACGAAGATGAATCGTGAAGATATCGACCAAAGAGCTCATAGCGCAATCATTTTGTGCTTGAGTGATCGGGTGCTACGCGAGGTGTCAAAGGAAGATACTGCACTTAGGGTGATATTCGGTCCGGTTCGATTATAACCGAACCGAAAAACTAGTTAACTGGAATCGAATTATGGAATTTTTCCTAACCGATAACTGAATCGGTTTTCTGTTCGGTTAACCAATTAACCGGATCGATTAATCGTAAATAGCCGATTTTTTTAATTTAAAAATAATTACACTTTAATTGTTAGTAGAGAGATTCGAACAGTGCTAACATGACCAAAGTGTTGATGGTTACCACCACCATGAGGATGCTCCACAAGGTTCATAGCAACACCACAAACCTTGGGCCATGAGTTCCTCTTCACTCTGAACTTATGATATGCATTTCCAGCCTTCAATATTGGTTTTCCAATTCTACCACCTCCAGCAACCTGCCCAACCATGGTACGACAACCACTCTGCACAATCTTCTTTGCACCTGACGGGAGCTTAACCCTTGTGGTTCCATTGTCCGGGTTCTGAGAGATGACAAAAAACGTTGGGAGAGGCGTTGTGGCCGTGGGTGGGTCGTCGGTAGGGAGAGGCGCTATCATCGTGGCTCGTGGGTGGGTCGCTGGTGGGGATTACAGACGGACTTGGGAGAGGCGCGCCGCGCTCTTGAATTTTTTCAGAATTAGGGCTGAGTCTAAAAATTGAAATCTGAATCGGTTAGTTACTTAGTTTGAGTTTTGAAATCAAAGACTTAAATATAATAATATTAATTAATTTATGTCTAATTCGGTTAATCTGGTTTGACCGATCGGTTACCGGTTAAACCTATTAACCGAGTTGTAGGAAAATTAATAACCAAAAACCGAATCGAACTGGTGAAAATCGATTATCGGTTAACCGATTAACCAGTTTTTCAGTTCAATTACAGTTATAACCGAAAATCAAACCCATTTCACCATCCCTAACTGCACTCAAGTAATGGAACAAGTTGAATTCGCTTTACATGGCTAAATATATGGCGAATAGACTCTATGTCAAACAACATCTTTACCAATTCAAGATCCTTGAGGAAAATGATTTGAATGAGTAGTTAGATGATTTTCAAAAGTCATTGGATGAACTGGAAAGTGTAGATGGAAATATGGAGGATGAAGATAAAGCCATACTCGTATTAAATGCTTTACCTAAATCCTATGAGCATTTGAAGGATGCAATTTTGTTTGGTCGTGAGAACAAGGTTACACTTGATGATGTGGTAGGAGCTCTGAAGGCAAACAAAATGTACAAGTCTGGGAATCCAAAATCATCTGCCCAACCTGAAAGCTTGAACATAAAGAAGGGAAAATCTAGGAAGTTCAAGAAGAATGGTGCACAAGCCGAGAAAAGTGCCTAACCAAAAGGGAATGAGCTGATGAAAAGAAATGTTTCTACTGTAAGAAACCAGGCCACATAAAAAAGAATTGCTATTCCCGGAAAAGAAAGCAGCAACAACAAGAAGATAAAAATCCAGATTTTGTGCATGTAGCTGAAGAAATTGAAAATCATGAAGTACTCAATATGATGAGACCATCAACAGGAGACTCATGAATTCTAGGCTCTATGTGCTTATATCATATGTCACCACATAAAGATTGGTTCATAAATCTGAGAGAATCAAATATGGGAACTGTGGTTCTTGGAAATGACCACTCCTGCAATGTGAAGGGTATAGGAGACATAAAACTGAAGCTGGATGATGGAGGAACAAGGACTCTAACAGATATTAGATATATTCCAGATATTAGGAGAAATCTTATATCATTGGGAATTCTTGAAAAGAGGGGTCAACTCAAGAAATGGAGCAGTGTTTGTAATGAAAGGAAACATTGTGCTATTAAATGGCACCAGAAGAAATATTGGTCTATATCATCTTGATGGAGAAACTTTAGTGGGTGAATCAGTTGTAGCATCTGGAGTTGACAACATGACATGGCATGGCAGGCTAGGACATCTCAGTGAAAGTGGGCTGAATTATTTAGCCAGAAATGGAGTTATCAATGAAGGTGGATCCCTCAAACTGGACAAGTGTGAATACTTCATTTTGGGAAAGGGAAAGAAGCAATCATTCCCAGTGGGCAAACACTTATCTGAACAGCCTCTTGACTACATCCATGCTGATTTGTGGGGACCTAGCAGAACCTCTACCATGGGAGGGGGCAGCTATTTTCTGTCACTAATTGATGATTTCACAAGAAAACTATAGATTTATGTTTTGAAATCAAATGATGAAACATTTGTAAGGTTCAAATAATGGTGTGCCAACGTGTTGAAGTTGAAAAAGGTTATAAGGTCAAATGCCTTAGAACAGACAATGGACTTGAATTTCTCTAAAATGAATTCAAGATTTATTGTGCAGAGAAAGGCCTAAAGAGACACACCATAGTACCAGCTAACCCCCAACAAAATGGTGTTATTGAAACTTGAAAGGATGAATATAACTATCCTTGAAAGAGTAAGATGCATGCTACTGTTATCTGGAATGCCAAAGGTTTTCTGGGGAGAAGCAGTTGTAACAACAGCTTATCTAATAAACAGATGCCCTTCAGCTGCTGTTGATTTTGAAATTCCAGAGAAAAGATGGACAGGAATGAGTGTCAGCTACAAGTACCTCAGGACTTTTGGGTGTTTGTCTTATGCACATGTCAAAAAAGACAAACTGGAAGCAATGGCCAAGAAATGTGTACTTCTAGGATATCTCGAAGGAACAAAATGGTATAGACTATGGTGCATAGAGCCTGGTGATAAGAGAATTATCATAAGCAGGGACGTTGAGTTCAATGAGACTTGTATGCCTTATCTTAAGTCAGTTCCAGACAAATGAAATGAGCCAGTCAGCTCAAATACTAATCCTAAAGCCCAAGTTGAAGTGGAGTTTGATTAGATTGGCTACAAGCTATGACTCTGGCTCTAGCTCCCATAAGGAAGCCATCAACAGCTCAGAGAAAGAAAATTGGCTACAAGCTATGACTGAAGAAATACAGTCTCTCATTAAGAATGCTACTTGGATTCTGGTGGATAGACCTCTGACTTAGGAAACTATTGGGTGTAAGTGGATCTTCAAAAGAAAAATTGAGGTGTTGATCACTGAAATACTGAGGTACAAAGCCACATTAGTAGCCAAAGGATATACACAAAATGAGGGCATTGACTACAATGAGGTATTCTCTCATGTAGTTAAACATAGTTCTATCAGAATCTTACTTGCTTTGGTAGCTCAGTTTGATTTAGAATTGGAACAATTGGATGTGAAGACTGCTTTTCTACATAGGGATCTTATTAATTAAAATAATTTATATGGAGCAGCCTGAGGGCTTTATTCTTCCAGAAAATAAGAATAAGGTTTGCCTTTTAAAGAAGAGTCTATATGGTTTGAAACAGTTTAGCAGGCAATGGTACTTAAAGTTTGACAAACATATGTAAAGGATTGGATATTCAAGGTCAAAGCATGATAGTTGTGTATATGTTAAGAATGCAGGGAAGGCTATAGTCTACTTTCTACTCTTATATGTGGATGACATGTTGGTGGCTAGTAAGAGTAAAAAGGAGATACAACTGTTGAAAATGGATCTTGAATCAATTTTTGAGATGTAATATCTTGGAAATGCAAGGAGAATCTTGGGCATGGACATACACAGAGACATGAAGAATGGGAAACTTCGGCTGATACAACATAGCTATGTTAAGAAAGTTGTCATCAGAAAATTTTGAATGCATGAAGCCAAGATTGTGAGTGCGATTTTTCCCCTTTCTTCAGAAAAGATAAAACAGGGAGAGAGTGTGTGCGTGAGTGTTGATTGTTGTAATCTTGAGTCGAGATTCTTGAGATTGCGAGTTAGCATTGTACACTTCAAATTCCGGTGAGTTTTTCGGCAAACTCAATACGAGATTTCTGACCCTCCGTGGACGTAGGCTTTATAGCCAAACCACGTAAATCCGATTGTCTTGTTTTTCTCGTGTTTGTTTTTGGTTTCGAATCTTGAGTTCCTTGTTTACAAATCATTTGCCTCAATCAACTGTGGGCGCTCAGCTACTTCCAAGAGACCACAAGGTCTCTCCACTCTTTTCATAACATATTATTAGCTTATTGAATTTTAGTTTGGTTTTAAGCTAAATATTGAATACATATTACATATCATATCAAAATAAAATATAAAAAAACACCAATTTTTATTTTTATTTTTATTTTTTTATTCTCTACAAATAGACACGTATATTGTTAATTTTATTATTTTTTCTATATTTAACATCATTTCTTAAATTAAATATTTTTATTATTTTCTCTAATTTATTGATATTATTTTAATTAGTATCTTAATACATTAATAGTGTTATGATTAAAAATAATAATAATAAATAAATAAATAATTATACTCCCTCCGTCCACGATTTAATGCTCCACTTTGGTGTGGGCACAAAGACTAATAAAGCTGAAAAAGGTGATGTGAATGAAATATAAGGGTAGTTGACTAAAGTGATAAAGATAGTTGACTAACGTGATAAAGGTATTGTGAGTGGGTCCACTAGTGATAAAGTGTAGTAAATATAGAATATAAAAATGATAAAGGTGTTTTAAGATGGGTCCATTAGTGGCAAAGATTAGTAAATATATGAAAAGAATAAGAGTAAAATAGTATAAAAAGCAGAATAGGGCATTAAATTGTGGACAAATTTTTAAAAGCAAGTAGGACATTAAATTATAGACGGAGAGAGTATAAAATATTGTGGTTGAGTGATTGGAATGATCATGATAGATAAATTTCTCAAATTGAGTCTGATTGATTGGTATATTGGTGATGTGAAAAAAGAGAGAAATTAATTAAAATGATTAATTGGGATATGGTGACGTATAAAAAAAGAAAATAATTAAATATCAAAAGATTTGAATAATTGGAGCGAGTATGATAATGATAAAATGATAATCTTAAATCAAACTCATGACGACCTCTCCGAAATCATCAATCTTACCATGAAGATAAAATTTCATTACCCTTGCAGACAAGGAATCTTTGGAATTTCACTTTTGTAAGAATCAAGGCTGCCTACCAACAACGAATAAAGTCACTATTCTCAAAATAAAGCTCTCTCTCTCTCTCTAAAGCATACGCATAGAGACACACATGCATATATTCAGATATAATCATGCAGATTTGATTATTTGTCGGGTAGTTGTCTTCATTCTTGGGTGACTATGATATTGAGTAATCTGCGGGAATTAATATAGTATGCTGTCGTGATCCCAAGATTGGGTTACGCACATTAATTTACGTAAAACAAGTATTTAATTATGATAAAGATAGATGTAGTAGTTAATTGTATACTCCAAGAGATTTGATATTTATTGGGCTCGGAAATCCAAGACAGATCTTGCTAACTAGGGAATTACCCCATAACATACATAACACTAACATAAATCCCCCCCCCCCCCCCCCCCCCCCCCACACACACACTGTGCTGTGGGTATTGTGTGCATGCAGCTTTAGCTTTTACAAACGTTCTTCTAAATAATGTATCTATAGTAACTTCATTTACATAGTCACATAGTCATAGTGTGTCTGCAAAAATAAAAATTGAGATAGTACTAGTAAAGTGGTCTGGAATTTTATCTCTTTCACTGTCTTATTACAACGCGTATGTTTATATACTCTCACCGTCCCATAAAAATATGTATAATATGAAACGACACGGGTTATAAGAAATCCTGTAAAATATAGCGTGAGTGGAAAAATAGTCCTACATTGATTGTGTTTAGTGAAAGCATTATTACTATAAGGGTGCGTTCTCTTAGGTTGTAAAATTACCATGAAAAAATGAAGGATAACCAAAATTTCACCCTTTAAATCATTTCTTTTTCCTCATTTCCTACTTGATCCTTACTCATTTCTCATTTTCATTACAAATGAGGAATAAGTAAGGATCAAGTAGGAAATGAGGAAAAAGAAAGGAAGGATTTAAAGGGTGAAATTTTGGTTATCTCTCATTTTCCATGATAATTTTACAACCAAAGAGAACGTACCATAAATAGACTATGCATATTTTTATGGGACGGACGAAAAATGAAAACTATTCATATTTTTCTGGGACGAATGGGGTATTAAATATGATCGATCGGTGAGGAAGATGTTTAACACATTTTTCGGTAAGATGAATCAGCAATCCTTAGGTACTATGTAGTACCGAATTTGAACCATACATTGTGTATACATGGCGCACTAAGAACGACAAAGGTCTTCCAAATCAAAATACATGGATGGATAAAATAGGACTATAAATTTCAGATATAAAAATAAAAAACATTATTTTTTTACATTATTTTTTTTCCACTCTGGTGGCCGTCTGAATTATGCATGTAATTGAATACAAATATGCATATAATTAAACACAAATATGCATTGCATTAGGCGACCCGTCAAGTATCTTTAGGTGTTACTCACCGCTCGCCGCCTTAATTATGCATATAATTGAATATAAATATGCATATATATAAACGCAAATAAGCATAACGTTGCGCATAAATATGAATATAGTTAACACAAATATGCATAGCACTAAGCGATCCGTCGGATAATAGATTAAGAATTATCCATGTGAAAACAATATGCATATTTTTGTTTGTAACGTTATGCATATTTGTATTCAATTATATGTATAATTAAGGTGGTGAGTGGTGCAATTTTTTTTATTTTTTTTTAATATTTGAAATTTCTATTCTTATTTTATCCCTCCATGTATTTTGACTTAAAATGTCTCTACCACGTGTCAAATTCTTAGTACGCCACATTAATAAAATACATGATCTAGATTTAATTAATATACTACATATTACCTAAAGCTTGAATAGTACATAATTTTATATATATATTCTATATTCTTGATCATGAGGAGAGACCTTGGTACTTTAAGTAGTCGAGTGAAGAGCATTGAAATTACAATGTCTTTTTTTCCACTGCCAATTAAAAGGCTCCTCTTTTGGGTATATATATTGGTTTCGGTGGGATATTGATTATACTGAAATAGTTCGGTTCCAGATTTGACAGCTGTCTCCACGAACTAACACGAGTTTTTTCTAACGTGTTTTGTCTTCACTCGTACGCTCTTTAAGAAATTTTTGAGCGGGTCACCCATCCTCTCTAATGTTCCAAGCCGAGAACGTTTAATTTTGAAGTTTTTTTTCAAATTGGTCACCATAAAAGCAATTAAATGCATCTTGTTAGTATGAATATCAACAATCAAATCATTTTAAGCTCTTCTCGAATATACAGTCTGATACCTACATATTCTCGAAATCCCTCTATTTCTATTGTGTTTCGATTCGTTCATGTATCCCTTCGTTTCAAATCACTTATCGGAGCTGCTCTTTGTCCATGCTTTGTGCACCGACGATCACTCCTTACTTCTGCTCCGAATGTCACACGTACACACAAACGTCCGAACTTTTATTGCAACAGTAGTTTTTAAAGAAACATGGATTTCTATTCTGTATATCTAACTCATTCCAATTTTATTTTCTGTAGCACTATAGATCATATATGAATATGACATTTGATTTGGTAAGAAGTGAGTAGACGATGTATGTGTCTCCCCCAATTGCTGTTATATGCAATATAAATATCTCGATATGGACCACATATAGCTTTTATTTTGGGTTGATTAATTACACAGAACAACACAAACTTTTTCGATTATTGCAAATTGACTATACATAAAAAGTATATTCGTAATTGTGCGTTGATGCGTACACAAATGATTGGACGCCACATGGATTAGGCTAATTAACCCGGTAAAAAACTGGGTCCAAATTAACATTTGTATGTCGCAGCCACATCTCTACTATTATCAAATTCATTATTTTAATTATAATTATAGAATTTATAACTAAGAATATTTTTTGAAAAACAAATAAATCATAATTATACGAATTGAAATAATCATCGCTTATTAAATAAAAATTTATAAAATAAAAGCTAAAATATAATTAAGTATAGCCCCTACAATCAATCATAGCAACTAAAACACAAAAAACCGAAACAACTGAAAAATGAACAAAAGCTAAAACATAACACAAAAATTTGGGTGCAATCGGTTGCACTGTGCAATTGGATTGTTCGCAATCCTGACCCGAAACCCCGCACCTTTTTTCACACTGTGTAAATGACACTATTTATCTATTAAATGACACTGCATATAATTGACACTACTCAGTCATACAAATGACGCTGCGTATAATTGACACTATAGCATTGTAAATTATAATCTTATAGTGTCAATTATAGGAAGTGTCATTTATATTTCTAACTAGTGTCAATTATACACAGTATCATTTGTATAATCGAATAGTATCATTTACACGGTGCGAAAAGGGTGCGGGTTTCGAGTCAAAGTGCGGATTTCGAGTTAGGGCCGCGGGCAACCCAATTGCACGGTGCAACCGGTTGCACCGTAGACCACCTCAAAACGTAATTAGTAAACAAGCAACGATCCATCGATAAATAGAATAGAGAATCTTATGCAAATTAACAACGATTTTAATTCCAGTTCCTAGAATTAAAACGGTACTACTTAATTAAACTCATACCTATATATATACACACACAGATATTATACCTCTCATATATATAGTTTGTAGTGAAGAAATAAGAAATAAATAGAAGATAAAAATGGGATTATATATACATATATATATGTAGAGTAAAGTGCAAGGGTTGAGATTCCAAGTAGGTCATTGTCATCACGTTGCCCCATTCTCTCCTCAATCATATAACATGCGTCCCCGCCAGGAATCTGATTCCCCTATTCATTTTTCAGGTTTTTAATTTTCCCTAGCTACCCCACCTGCCTCACTATCACTAATTATTTTCTCATAATACATGCACCTATATATAGACTCTAACTCACACTGTCACATATATATTGGAAAGAGAGATTGCGAAATTAAGTTAAAAAAACTTTGTTACAATCTTATATATTTGCAAGAAATTGTTCTTTAACATACATGGAGAAAGTAAATTAAGGGATGGGGTACACTTTTTGACATGGGATGAATGATCTCTTCTTGTGTATTTTTCCACTATAAAAAAGAAGAAGTAGGGGTAATTGTCTGTAAATTCATAATGTTTACATTGAATTAATTTTTGCTCCTATTTTAAAAAATCTGTCTCTAAATACATAACCTTTTATTTTTGTCTGGTGATCGGTTTTTTCTTACGCCAGCGCCGAAAATGACACGGTGGCAGCCGGAATTGATGTGATGGCAGTCGGAAATTGACACCTAGGCATATTATTGACATGTGAAAAAAAATAAAAACAAAAAAAACGAAAAACAAAAAACAAAAAAAACCCACATCATCATCTTCCCCAATCTCCCCCACTCCCAAACCCTAATCTCTCCTTCCCCCACCCGCCGTCGCCACTCTGTCGCCGGCGACGGCGCCCGCCGCCCCCCTCCACCTCGGCACCCCCCCCTCCATCACGGAGAACAAAATATGTGCATACTCACATCAGGCCTACAACGTCCAGTTCTTCGTGGAGGACATCCACACCACCGTCACCACCAATGCCGCCGTCGTCACCGACTGGATCAACGGCATCCAGCCTCGCCGAGTCCTCATCGTCGGCCTCGACGTGGAGTGGCGCCCCAGCTTCAGCTCTTAATAGTACAACTCCGTCGCGACGCTGCAGCTCTGCATCGGCAACTGTTGCCTCATCTACCAAATCATCCACTCCGACAGGATCCTCGCATCCCTCGCAAGTTTCCTCTCGAATTCGTGCCAGTTCGGGGACGTCACCTTTGTCGGTGTCGGCATAAAAATAGATCTGGAGAATCTGCAGATCGATTACGAGATTGGCGGGCTGCTCGCTACGTGGATCTGAAGAGGAAGGCGGTGGAGATCTATGGGCCACATCTGCGGGAAGAGGGTCTGAAGGGATTGGTGAGGGTTGTGTTGGGGAAGGAGGTGGAGAAGCGAAAGGCGGTGACTTGTAGCATGTGGGACAAGCGGTGGCTGACAGCGGAGCAGATGAAGGGGGAGGGGGAGGGGGGCGGCCGGCGACGGCGGGTGGGGTGAGGGGAGATTAGGGTTTGGGAGTGGGGGAGATTGAGGAAGATGATGATGTGAATTTTTTTTTCACATGTCAATAATATGCCTAGGTGTCATTTTCGGCGCCCGCGTAAGAAAAGATCGATCATCGGACAAAAACGAGACAAAAATGAAAGGTTATGTATTTAGAGGCAGATTTTTTAAAATATGAGCAAAAATCAATTCCGTATAAACGTTATGGATTTACAAGCAATTACCCCAAAAAAATGGTATTAACAATGTTAAAACATAAAAAATCATCATTAAAATTTTTAACAACAGACTCACGACAGAAAAAAGGCATTGTTAAACTAATCATGACAAATCTTATTAACGACGAAGGTAAATGTTGTCGTTAATATTAGCAACGAATTCTTAAAGGCCTATTATCATCGTTAAATTGTAGCTTGAATGTGCCACGAGAATCGTAGCAAAATTCAGTAAGTGTGGCGGCAAAAGGTTGGCGCCGATGGCAGTAGTGACGACAACACAGGGCGGACCCGGTGGGACTAATGGTTGACGACAACACAAACAAAATTAAAATAAGAATTGCAATACTAACAATTTTTAAATAAAAATAATAATAAAAAATGACCGGAGACGAACGACGGCGGCGGGAGGCGGGCAAGGGAATTGGTGGCACGCGGCGGTGCAACAAGCGTGCGGCAGGGCAGCACACGGATTTGGGAAGATAATCGCTATACCCACGGTGGCTGCGGGCGGCAGTGGCAAGGGTTGGGAACTTCTGTCAAGGCTGGGGGCACGGTGGGGACGACGTCGGCGATAGATGTCTCGATGTAGTCAATTGCGGCCGCAAAGTTCAGTAGGTTTAAAGTTTGGGTGTTTTAGCGTGATCTAATTGTTTGGGAAGTTGGAGATGCAATTTATCGAGTTTTAATGACTGATCCCGACGGGTTCCTAACGGGAATTAAAAACTTAAGAAAAAAACAAACTTTCCCGACGAATTTACGAGTGGGGAAAAAATATATTTTATTTAAATTATGAATTTTTATTTTAATTATGAATTAACGACAATTTTTTTATTATATTTATTATTTACGATGGGTCCAGGTCAACAACAAGAAAAAAAAAATCAAAATATATTTTATTTCTCATCTTTAAGCCTGTAAGTTTGTCGGCGAATTTACTCTCATCATCCAAATCCGCCATTAATAAAGTATTTTTTTTGTAATGTTCATATATTTTACTCCCTCCGTCCACGAAACATGTTCTTATATTTTATTTTCGTGCGTCCACAAAGTATCTTCATAATTTATTTTCGTGTTTTTGGAAACTAACTATTACATACACAATTCCCACATATTTATACACATTATCATTTATGGATCCACCATTATATTATAAATAACTCTATTAACAGTTACTATATATCATTTTTTAAATTTATTCTTCATTCATCAAATACACAACTTGCGTTTGTTAAAACTCATATCTATTTTTTTAAGAAGATGTTTTGTGAATATAGGAAGTATAATATATAGTTCCCTATCAACTAATATTTTATGTCATAGTTTGCTCCATGGAGTAATAATAATTTTAATTAGAGGAAGTCAGGATTGGTTTCAAAATATATTTAGAGATAGTGTGTAATTGGGACTCACGTAGAGTTACTGGATTAGACATATATGCATGGGATTTCTTTAAATAATAATAAAAAATGCATATAAATATTTCCTTGAGGCATTTTGTAAAATGCCATTTTTTCATAAAAAATAAATAAATACAACACCCACAAGGGTGAGGGATTAATTAGGCAGACCTCCAACTTATAGATAAATTATCAATCAGTATCACAAACAAGACGTTGCCCAAAAGTGACAGCGCCCCACAGAAATAACAAGGAGAAATAGAAAACAAACCAAACAAGACGTAACCCAAAAAAGGCTACATCCGGTATTCACTATGGTGTTGTTAATTTATACTCAATTTTGATCAGGGGTAATCATGTTTTGTGTCTTTAATTTTTAGAGTTTTTTCAAAAAATATCTTTAAATAACTTTTTATTCAAATATCCTTAATTTTCAGTGTGTTTTAAAAAATATCTCCAATTTTCAATTTCTATTCAAAACTCCAATTTTTTTTGCATTTTTTAAAAATATATATCCTATTATATAAAATTTGACAACGGAGCAATGATCACCTCGTTGAATTCTTGAGTGAAAATTTTCACTTCACCCAATAGAAAATTGAGTGAAAATTTCACAGCTTTGTTTCACCTAAGAATCTGGCAAAATGACTCATCATGCCGTCTCCGAATTTTGTATAACAGAGCATTGCTTTAAAAACGTTAAAAGTTATGGGTCTTGAATAGATAATAAAAGTTGAGAATATTTTTTGAAAAACGCTAAAAAATTATGGATTTTTAAATAGAAAATGAAAATATGTTTTTTTTTTCCAGAAAAACACTGAAAGTTAGGGACATGTAACATGATTAATCCTTTTGTACACTATTTTGAAAATATTGCAATAGTAATTTCCACCTTTTGATCCGTAGCAATTTCGATACCAATTTCTTCAGTGAAAACTGTCCCTGATATGAAAAATTCGGGCTACTGAAAGTGCTACAAACTGATTATTAATATGTTGTAAAGGTGGTTACCTAAATTGCAAAATGAGTCAAAATTAAAAAAAGCGATGATTTATTCGATAATTAACCCATTCGCCGTAAAGAAACGGACTCTTGGAGAAATTGCTTATTCCAAAAGTTCATCTAAACACGATAACCCTATCAATTATGTACATGATGTACTATATTCCTAAAATTCCATTTGAGAATAATTAATATTTTCCAACAAGCACTGAGTATAGTATTAATTAATTTATACACCCACGGGACCAATTAAAGAATTGTCCAACTAATCTTTGTTTATAAAACATATTTTCCATTATTTGGAGAAATTGCATGCAAAGTGAATAAAAATGAAGAGATCGACTTTTGCAGAGGATAGGAGCAGATGGGCCCGGCTACTATACATGTTGATTTACTACGTTATACTTATCCTTGTTGTTCTTGTAATTTTTTGGATGTTCTTTAATCTTTTCAATATCCATACCAGAAGCCAAAAGGTATCCACACTTTGTTGAAAGACAAGTTTGAAGAATCCTATGTCTTCTCACAAACTATACTAATTAGGTCTATTGTATCTAATTAATACGTTACCCATGTGTACACAACAATCAAGGATCTTTTATTAGTACGTGAATAATTTGAAGTAATAAACAACCAATAATCCTCAAATAATAACATCGTTGTCCCAATTATATGAAGCCATAATTAGCGATGTTCAGATAGAACGAATAATCTATATATATACAGGGACGAAGGGAGAGAAGGGCATATGTACTCCAATATCTATATAATAGTATATAATAACAACTACATATTTTCGTAATTAGTAATGATACTTCCTCAAAAAAAAAAAGTAATTAATAATTAATGATACGTATAAATGACATATCATACTTATATATTGATTTTTTGGAATCAACAATTAATAATGAATGTTACAATGACATAACTCATGACGTACTACAAATTAATTTTAATAGTTAAATTGAATGTTATAACTTCTATAGTGACATGTAATAACTTAAGATGATTTAATACAATTAATAATAAATTATGTTAGATAAATGATTTATTCCATGCAATTAATGTGTATGTATATATATATATATATATATATATATATCATGTCGAAGATAAGATATTATAGTCGGTGAATGTTCATTAAATTAATCTAATATATATCTATATAATAATAATATAAAGTGGGCAAAAACATCCAAATAATCTAATTATAATTGTTTAAACAAAATAACTCATAATATCAATATGATATGAAATCAAAGTAGTTATTCATTTACGATTTTCCAATGTCCCAAAGTATAGGTCGATTTTCATAAAAGGTAATGCATTTTTATATCATTTACGAATATATCTCTATTTAGTTTTTTGGTTAACTCTAAAATTAATGTATCGTCAAATAATAAATATGTGCATATTAGGAAGTTACTTATATAATTTTCTTTTCCAATGATTTTTTTTAAAGCATCATGCTCCTATGCCTAGAGACGCCATTCCTCACCAAATCAGGAACCTCGAAGATTGAAGCCTCGGCCAAAATTCAAATCTATCTCACAACGGCTGAATTCCTGAAGACCATCTTGCCAACAGATCTATTCAAGACTTTGCATATAAATAGAGCTCGAGGATCATCTTCAATCTTCACCGATTCAAACACTGAAGCTGAACCTCTGCCAAAATTGCAACTCAGCCTATTTCACTGCTATCCAAAGTTTGAATCGAAGAAGAGAATATTCGAAGTCCAAATCAGTTTACTGATTACCCAAATTCTCTTACACCCTTAGGCAAATCACTTGTAAAATCCCTAGCCTAAGTCTTTGATTACAGAGAGCTTGTTCTCTGTAATCTTGTTGGTATTTAGAACACTTTTCAATCGAGCGAAAAAAGAGTTTGAGAGAGAGAGAGAGAGAGAGAGTGGTCTGAACTCAAGAGTTCTTAGCCCCTGCAAGCAAGACAAGTGTAGTCTTTGCAACTGCGAGCTCAGAAGGAGACGAGAAGTCCAATCCAGAGTATTGGCAGTGAAACCTTGTTTCAGTTGAAGGTTTGCACCCGTAAGCATAAGCCCGGAGTGATTGTCAGTGTGATCAACTGACCGTGGGCATAGGAACTTGTTCCGAACCACGTAAAAATCTCGTGTTGTTTATCGCTTTCAGTATTTACCTTTCTTACTTGTGCACAAACTCTTTATCTCACTAAAATTGATAAACTAAAAAGAGAAACCTAAAATCTGACAAAGTGCTTATCACAAAGGCTTTTTCTTAAGTTTATTTTCCGTTGCTGGTGTTACTAGTCTAACTGACAAATCCTTGGATAGTCAATAAAATTCATAACACTTATCTGATTTCAAAAATACTAGACTGAAGCCTTTCGTGGATTATCAATTAAAGCTTTGTGCCTAACTGAAATCAAAATATTGAAGTCATTTCAGTATCAGTCTACACCCCCATTTTAACTGAAACTATCTTAGACTGTTGTCCTTCAGTCTAAACATTTCAGTATCAGTTGATACTTCTTCAGTCATATAAATTTTTTCAAAAAATAGCCTACCGGTATATCCCCCCCCCCCCCTCCAATACACCAATTCAGTGACCCTCCGGGACCCAACATTAACTATTTGGTCAAGTAATCATTGTCGTACTCAAAAGTAATTATTTTTACAGTGAAATGTAATGTTTCTAAATTATTACATTTGTTCACGATAATTATTACTTTTATTCATGAGAATTTGTACTTTTAGTTATTTGAGCAAATAATTATCATAGTAAGAAAAAGTAATTATTGATATGTATAATACTTTATATCGAATGAAGTTAAATACTAATTATATTAACATAAGTATACATTTGTGCAAACAAATGCATATCTTATAGTACTTATTAAAAGTAAATATTCATATTACGTTTCAAACTTTAGGGTTTAGTGTTCAGAGTTTAGGGTTTAGGTTTCAGGGTTTAGGGTTTAGAAAATATAATACTTTATATTGAATAAAGGTAAATACTTATATTAACTTAAGTGTATAAATTTGTGCTAACAAATGTATATGTTTATGCTTACTAAAAGTAATTATTGTCTTAATAATAAGTAATTATTCACATGAAGAAATGTAATATTTCAAAATTATTTCTTTTTTCACGAAAATTGTTATTTTTAGTCACGAAAACTTGTAATTTTAATGATTTGGTCAAGTAATTATAGTCGTAAGAAAAAATAATCATTGACATGAATAAAGGTAATATTTTTTAAAAATGAAAAAAATAGAAAAAGAATAATTATTGACTTAATAAAAATTAATTATTCATATGAAGAAATGTAATATTTCAAAATTATTAGTATTTTTTTCACGATAATTGTTATGTTTACTCATGAAAACTTGTAATTTTAGTTATTTGGTCAAATAATTATTGTCGTAAGAAAAAAATAACAATTGATATGAATAAAGGTAATATTTTTAGAAAAGATGAAATAATTGGAAAAAAAAGAAAAAAATATAAAAAATGTGAAAATAAAAAAATTAACGAAAAAATAAAAGAAAATAAAGAAAATCTTTTACTAAAGTAATTATTATTATAAAAAATTTAACTATTAATATAATGAAAGGTAATCTATAAAAAATATTACTACATTTTTTCATATTGATAGTTATTTTTTATCATAATAATAATTATTTTGAAATAAATAAAATAAAATAATTATTGTAAAAAAAAGAGAATAGAAAAAAAAATGAAATAGAAAAAAAATGAAAAAGAAACAACAAAAAATGAAAACAGAAAAGAAAAAAAAACAAAAAGGAAAAATTTTAAAAAACAAAACAGCAAAACCTAGACAAAAAAAAAAAAAAAAACGAAAACAACTTAAAAGTACTTCTAATGGGTTTCGAACCCACCCACATATTTAAGGATAAGAGAAGGAAGCGTATAACCAATTCACCGCAACACACTTTCGATTTTATTTACTAAAATCTTATTTATATAGGGAGAAGTTCAAAAAAGAACCACTAAATAAAAGAAGAATGGGGAACCATTTTCAATCATTCGATCATCAAGATCTACGGTGGATGCATCATCTTGTTAGATGAATGCAGATCCTGTGTTCGAATCCTGAAGGGAGCAATTTTTTTATTTTTTTGAGTGCATTAATTTTAATAGCGAATGCATTAATTTTTACAGTGAATGCATTAGATTTGATGGTTCTCACAAATAATGTAGTTCTCTCTAGCACACCTTATATATATATATATATATATATAGGGGGCGGTTATTCAATAAACCACCCTTATTTTAAGAATTACGAACCAGCAAAAATGCATGAATTTTATGTATAACACGCATGAATAAACTGTATAAAGGCATGAATTGCGAAAAATAATTTTTTGCTACCTTTGGGATTCGAACTCAGGACCATGAATTTATCCAACAAGGTGATGAATCAACCGTAGATCTTGATGATCTAAGGGCTGAAAATGGTTTCTAATTTATATTTTAAGAAGCATTTTTATTTTAGTCTTCCCCTATATATGGGGGTATATATATATATATATATATATATATATATATATATATATATATATATATATATGAGTTCTTTATAGCTTATATGAGTTCTTTATGTGAGCACCGCTCACGTTTAACATTCATTAGTATTATCTTTTTTTATTTTAAACACCTATTTTTATTCTAATACTTCACAAATTATAATTAAGATCATTAATTATATATATGCGTGTGTGTGTGTGTGGTATTACATTGGACTATCTCATTTGCTATAGAAGTTTTATGTTCAGTAGTTTTTTAGTAGCTGTAGCCCTAAACTATCTGGATCGAGCATTGAAAAGTATTTTTTGAAATAATCTCCAACTCCCAAATTAACAAGCCACTATAACAAAAATACTACTACTAAATAACAGTTTAAAATTATAGTTGTAAAGGTGAAAGAATTATATTCATAACCTGTGTTGTCGAAGGTGCTTGAAAAAGGCGGCGATAAATCACGATTTTTATCGCATATATCTCGTCACAATTTGTTGGAGAGGTGGTCTTGAGTATAACCGAATGTACTGTACTATCGAATTACACACTCACTTAGATAATAATTTGCATCTTAATTTGAACCCGTATTATGACCCGAAATTTATAAATGTATATTATTTTGGTTGCGAGTCAACCCGATTGTATGGTGCATCAAATTGTACTCAAGTTTTTTTGTTTTTTTTAATATAAGCAGGTTTTGGGTGATTTGTTGTGTGTAAGGATTTGGGTAGAGTGGAACCCGATTGCATGGTGCAATTGATTGTATTTAAGTTTTTGTGTTGCTTAGATTACTACAAAAATTAAAGTGGTTCACATTCTTGTTGTTACAACACCAGTGGCGGAGCCAGGAATTCATATTAGGGGGGCTGAACTTCTACAGGGGTTCGGGGGCAGTAGCCCCCGAAATTCTTTTGAGGTATTTCGTACATTTTAGATATTTTTACTTAAAAAATAAATACAATAATAATATATCAATATTTTCATAAATTACATAATTTCAATATATTACAAATAACTTAAGACTAAATACTTGGTGAGCTAATTGTTTTCTTTTGAAAAAGCAATATGTATTTGTAAACACAAATTTTTGTATTTCAATTTGATAAAATACAAAATGCGTTACAAAGATAATTTGATAGATTTGAAGATAGATTTATGCGGGTTGCAATCTCTAGTTAATCCTCTGATTCTTCTCTTCCATTTGATTCTTGAACAAGCTCGAAGGTTCTTGAAATACTTGATTTGATGACGATAAATTGTCACAGCCCGCAATCCCTAAGGATGGCTTAACCGGGGTTATGACTCGGGAAGGGGATTCAGAAGCGGGGAAAGAAAGGGCATCATTTGAAACCGTAAATCTTACTTAACTTAAGAAAAATCATCGTATTTACTCATTAATACTCTTTTGAACAGTCTATGAAAGACAACATAAAACTTAATTAATATCATTAATCAAGTTATACATCATATGAAACCATTCTCTTAAGACTCAAAGTATGACATAACATACTATAACATCAACAACATCTTGCAGCGGAAAGTAGCTAGACATATGTATGAAGACATATTCTAGACAGGTTAACTATTTATTAACAACCCTGGAGACTCCGCTCATTGCAGCACCATCATCACATCAGCTCAACCTGCACATTTAGAAAACATATGCAGGGCTGAGTACAAAAGCACTCAGTGGGCACGTATGCCTAGGTATAAAAATACATGCTTCAAAACTGTAAATTGTCATGCCATCATAAACAGTACAGCAAGGGAGTTTTTCGCTAAAAAGGCCCAAGCTTACTAAATTCATTTGTGATTCTTAAAGTTCGTCTGCAGACTAAGTTCTCTTGTAATCTATCATATCTGGAACTGTGTGCCGGAGAGGTGGCCACCTCTCACGGTCACTTGACCGGCCAACCCGCTAGATGACTCACGGTCACTGGTGTACACTAGTCAAGGCAGGATAGCTATCAACTGCTCAGGACCCGAATTCGATTGCATCATTGGCAAAGCCAAAGCAGATAGATATCATACTAAAATTTAAACATTTTATGGCAAGACAATACTTGAAATAACTTTAACTCAAAGATTTTGTCATGAAATAACTTGCTTGAACGTAACATTTAAACTCATTTGATATATATATGAAACTGAAATTAACAGTTAAATCATCTCATGCATTCATTCGTATAAGAGGCCTACGACACGCAGGGGATCTCTATATACGTATAGTAAAAGTAATGCCCACCTTATTCGTTCCCACTAGGGGCGTAGAGTTACCTCCTTCTTTAGCTTTCACTTCCCGTCTGGACCTTTATTGACGAAGAGTCGATAAGTTCGAGAAGAAAGTCGTGTAAGAAAGGAAGATAGGTCTCTAAACTAAACTATCTTCTTTAATGATTTTAGGGTTCTAACATCCATATTAATCTTGTCTCGTTCAAAACCTTAAACTCAAAACATCTATCACATAACTAACATTTAGGTTCGAAACCGTTTATTTGAACATCATCATGCGCATCAATCATAACTCGTTCTACTCACGCCATCAAGTTAAATATTCCGTCATTTAAAAATAAATCATAGGATATCACATAGACAAATTATATCATCATAGATCATGCTTTCTTATATTTAAAATCATTTAATCATTTTCAAATAATCCATATTAATAAGTCATTTGAAAAGAATTAATTTAAATGAGAGTTTAACTCAAAATATTTTATTTTATAATCCATTTATAAATACTTGAAATAAAGAACTCCATTTAAATAATTAATTTAAAGGTCAATATATAATTAAATTAATCAAGCTCAATTTAAATTAATAATTAAGAGCTCAAATAATTTAAATAGATATAAGCCCAAATTAATTAGATAAATTAAGTCTATCATGTTTTTCTTTGAATAAGGCCCAAACAATTAAATTAAAGAAGCCCAAATATTTAAATCTAAGCTCATCAATTAATTAAAGAAGGACCCAAATACTTAATAAAATCGGCCCAACAACAATTAATAAAATGGCCCAAGTCTTGGCCCAACAACAAGCCCAACAAGCCAACCCTATACCCTTCTCTTCCTCCCTTCATCAAACGCAAACACACAAACACACACACAAGGAAGCTGCGCCTCTCTCTCCCTCGGACGTCTGCCCGGCGCCGCCGCCTCCGCCGCCGTCGCCGCCGACGAGCGGCGCTCTGCTCTCCCTCGGCATCTCTCGTCTCCCTCTCTTCTCCTCTATCTCTCTCGCTCTCTCGGCCGCTATCGTTCATCTCTCTCTCTCAAGAATGACGGAACAAGGCGGCAGACACCACCACTGCGATGCGCCGCCGCCTGGTCCTCATCTCCGGCAGTCCGCCGCGGCGTGAAGACCACGGCGTCGTCGCTCATCTCGCCATCTCCCTTTCTCCCTCGTTCTCACCTTTTTTTTTTTTTCACTGACTCACACATACACGCACAGCAGACACGGCGTAAGCCGCAGCCGCAGCCGCGCCTGGTTCATCTTCTCCAGCAGAAGGCCGGAGCCACCACCGGCGCCGCCTCCTTCATCCGGCAGCTTAAGGTAAGCCCTAATTCCCCTTCTCCTTTCATTTTAAATTTCCTCATCTTTTTCATTTTAATTAAAAGCTGAAACCCTCTCCTCTTTCCCCTTTCTAGCAGAACAGAGCCAAGGCTCCGCTGCCTTCCGTTGACCATCGGCAGCCACCGCGGCTGCCGTCCCCTGACCTCGATTCACACACACACACAGCAGGGTTTCAAGCCAAGATGCAGTCGAACACTTAGCAAATAGGATTTGAGCATAAATCAAATACTGTAAATGATCAATTGTAAACTGTACACAAACATTCATTCATGTATATTAATCCTTCATGTAATTTCAGTTTCAAAATACATGTGTAAACGTATTGGTGATCGTTGGTTCCCTGTAAAATGAAATAGGGGAAAACCTTGGATTGGTGGTGAATGTTGCTTGTCTCTGCAGAATTGATATATCGCATAAGTTAGAATTTTTGTGAAGAAGAATTGAAGGAGATGAATAATCTTCACTCTATTACCTTATAAAACTTGCTGCAGAGGTGGGAATGGGTGAGGTGAGATAGTGGAATAGGTTTTAAAGAAGCAAAATTCTATTTGGAGATTGACTTCAGAGGTGAAGAAAATTGTGAAGTAGTAGGTGAAGAAAATTTTGAAGTAGTAGGTGAAGAAAATTGTGAACGTATTGGTGATTGGTTTAATAGAAGAATGAGAGGGATGTGGATGAATGAGAACCATATGTGCTTAATCTCATATAAACACATTAAGATATATAAGCCTAATTCTCATTGAAGCATAAAATTCACTTGAGCTTGCCTCTAACATAAATTAAATAACTCATGGGCTCAAGTAAAACAATCGATAAAAGATTCATATTTAACACTTCAGTGTTAAATCCTCCACAATAAATTAATGGACTCAAAATATATTTTGAGTGCATCATCCATTGAAAATAAAAATGAAAATAAATCATCACGTATATAAATCATCAAATTCATATAAGTTCATATTTTATTAATGGATGCTGAACCCTAATTGTCATAATAAATCCTTAATATGTCATTAGAAGATTTTAAATCCTCAATTAAAAGTCGGGTCATTACATACTGTCCCCCTTAAAAGAAATTTCGTCCCGAAATTTGTACCGCAGAAAACAACTCTGAGTACTTCACTTTCCTGTTAGACCGTAGTCTATTCTTGACCATGATATATTTATAGGTCCCTTACTATCGGTATCGACTTAGTCCTTAGTACCTGAACTTCCCGATCTAAGATAGATTCGGATCTTCCTTCGTAACTCAAATATTGACTAATAACAATGTTGTTCTTATGGATCATATACTTTGAATCGTAAACATACTTCCTTATTCGCGACACATGGGATACATTACGCATATTCTCAAAGCTTTAGCACTAACGCCAAACAGTAAGTTATTGGGCCTATCCTTTCTACAATCTCGTATGAGCCTATAAAACGGGGTTTAGGTTTACCCTTCACATTGAGTCCAATGATTTCTCTTGATGGAGAAACTTTTATGGAAATTATCTCTCCATTTTCACATCATAGGTCAATTCGTCATTTGTCAACATATGACTCTGTCAATCATGGCCCCTATTTTATTCACTATCAAATTTTGACGGATGATTTCAATCGTCTAGCCATTTCATCCCAACAAAGTGGTGATCTATATTTCCTAAGGTATAACGCCTCATTTGCCAACCTATCGATAGTCGATTGATAACTGGTATTATATGTCTCACAAAGAGTGGCAAAAACATGTTCTCAGTTTTCACCCCGGTTTAGCTCGGTCGTCTTCAACATACCTTATTAGTAATTTCTATGTCGTTTAAGCGGAACTATAATGACTAATATCTCTAAAGTATTCTTAAGGCAACTTAAACAGTTTGTAAGGAGACCAACCATTTCGAGCATGTAGGCAGTCAGCTTAAAACGTTGTTTTAAACTTTTATTCATTCATCGAGGGAATCTCGAGTCATGTGGGCATTGACTGCCCCCTTTCGTGACAGCCTTTGTTTAAGTCTGATGGATTCGAAAAATCCATCACGACAACGAAATTCATTGGTTCGTTAAGGGCTCGGTTTGTCCCAAACACGACATTAAGCTTGACTTTATGAGCTCGAAGACTCAAAGTAACAATATGGTATGTTGTAAAACCTTCACTTGCTAGCACGCAAGGCATATTTCAACAATGAGGTTTCATCTCGTTTCATTCCTCCTAACTAGAATTTTTCTAGATCTTAATACATCTTAGTACTTCCTGGTGACAGTATATGGGTGCCATGGCTTTATCTTATTCTTAAGTTCATTGTCATGGAGATGCATATCTTCCCTTCAAAGAAGATAGCATTATTTGATTCCTCGTGGTAATTCTTGAAATTTCTTATCCTTATTCTTACTCTTAACTTCTCATCCTTCCTTCGTGCTCCTACCACAATTTTCCTCAAGCTGGGTGGTTTAATCACTTCTATCATCATCTTATCATATCTTAGACGAGGCCTTCCGGCTCACTGTATCATCTACTACATTGGTCTTGTCCATGTGATGGTTAATACCAAAATCATAATCCTTTACGGGTTCAACCCATCCCCTTTGTCTCATCAGCTACTACAAATTCCTTATCAGGTTTTAGAATCTCTAGCACTACAATTCAAAATCATCAAAACTCTTTATCAGTAAACTATCATTTATACTCGACACCAATTGTTCGAGTGTCAGATACCAACATTTATGTGCGTTATTCATAACTCTCACACTCACTCCATTTAGACACATAATCGATATCAAACTCAAATAATAAATTATATCTTAACAATTTATCATGCTCATAGTTCTCGATTAAATCTCGGTCTTTGTAATTAAATACTAAATTCCAACTATAATTAATTAACATGCTTCTCTAATTTATTTACCTCATTTAAACTAATAAATCTAATCCATGCTAATTTCTCATACTTAGCCATTTTATATGCATTTCTCAGTGCAATTCAAAAAGCTCAATAACTTACTAATCATGCTCATCTCATAAATACTCAAATAATTCATATAGTCTTACTAACATAGCATTAACTCATATGCACTGCTAGTTCACTTACATGACTTCACATACTCCACATATCTCAACTTAATAAATCATCGAATAGTTAGAAAATTTGTATTTAATGGAAATAAATTCCAAAAATTTAAATACAAATATTTTTAATTATTCTAAACACATTGGCATGCTCAAAATAACTCAATTAAAATCGAGCATCGCTCGTCTCTGGCCTTATGACTCACGGCCTTCATCAAATTTGAACCTTGGTGTTCAAATTAATCTAAGTAAATTATACGTGCAATATTTAATAAATATAAACACATATATAAACTCAAATCATTCAATATGTTCCAGAAAATGCCACTTTCTTGAGCAAAACTCACACCTATTGATTTGGCATAAATTCGTTCACCCAATAGTACTTTTGTACATGGTCCCTAAATGTTCCTTATGTTCATCTTCATTCTTGGAGTCACTAAGACGAACTTATCCAGGTGAAGGTAGAATACTCTATCAATGATGCCCATGAATATATCTGGGCATTTGTTAGCCTGAATGGCACAACTACAAACTTGTAGTGGTCATAACCCGTTCTAAAAGTTGTCTTGGGTGATGACATCCGATCCTCAGTCGATCTTGGAAAACACATTTGCACCTTTGAGTTGGTCAAACAATTCATCTACCCTCACTAAAGGATATTCATTCTTGAGTATTAATTTGTTCCACGCTCTATTGTCTGTGCGCCTTTTTAAAGTACCATATTTCTTCATAACATACAAAATATGCGCTCCTGATGGGAATGCACTAGACATGATTAAACTTAGGTCTAGTCGTTTTCTGCAATTGGATCTCTAGGTTCTCCAACTCCTTTGGAGTCATCTTGTTCGATGCTTTTGATACACGTGTCGATCTTGGTACTAGGTCGATGGTAAATTCTACTTGTCTATTAGGTGGCAGTCTTGGTAAGTTCTCTGGATAATCATAATGGAATTCACGTATAACTTTTACGTCCTCGACTGTCCTTTCTGTTCTAGCTCCTTCGTTTAGGTATACAAGGAAAACTTGGTAATGTTTCTTATTTATCACTTTCATGGCTTGTATGTATGAAATAACTGGTATCCGCTCCTTATACTAATCTCGTGAAAACTTAAAGCGTCTATTCCTGGAGGTTTGAAGGAGATTTCCCATTCATTGCATAAATCATAGCATATAGTTCTCAGCTAACCAGTCCATTCTTAGGGTTACATCTACGTTCCATATTGGTATAACATCAAGTTATTCGCTACCACCTTAAGTGATCTTACATTCAATTACAGGTTTATATAACTACGTGTCACTATCGTCGTTCCTTCTATGGGTGAAAAGTTTTTTCATGTCTTGATCGCTTTGTTCAGTTTGTATTTCTGACGGGTGATCCCCGGGCATAACTACCTTAGCGTCTAGATTTTTGCTGAGCAATTCAAAGTACGTAAACTCATCGTGGTTGGCGAGTGCCATCCTTATCTCATACTTTAGGCCAGGGCGAAACTTCTTCGGGATCTTTTCATTGATGTCCACCTATTGTGGGGTATAACGGACATGCCACAACAAATGTGGTCATACTAGGTCATAGATATCCTGTTTTGCTTTAGATTGAACATTTTTCGTTTCTCTCCTCCTATCGCAGATATTGAAAATATATGTCATATGTGTCCATCTTAAAGTCTTTCTAAGACAAGTTTGCTAACCACATTCTTGAGTCATTGCTTTTCTTTTGGCCTCCCACCAAAATCTGTAGATCTAGTCAACTGGAACGCAACACATGAAGTCTTTCTTGTGCGGTACAAAGAAAATCAAAGGTTTTCTTCATCGTCTTAATCTAGAGTTTACCCTCAACTGGATTCTTGGTTTCATAGCTATAACAAGCTTTACTTGAGAAAAAGTTCATCCATCTTTCGTAATGGTTCATTTTTTTTTTGTCCCCATCTCGTTTCTAGCTTCTCATCTACCAGACATTCTATATAAAAAAAAACGATCATCAATACATTCCTTTTCTCATATCACATGCGTAACACTTTTTCCATGATTCCATCGTGAAATCAGCATAGACAAAATAACTCAAGTCCTTATTCTCAAACCTTACGGTTATAAATTGCTAACAAAATGTATGGTTGATAATAATCATAGGAGAAGAACTAATGTCAACTAATTTTAGACACAAACTGATGGACAGTTAACCAAGCTATAGTTTGGGTGACTTACTAAGTCAATATACTAACACTTCTTAGTCGTATACATCAAAAGAATCTACTAGGGCAACTCAAAGTTGCAAAAGCTCAAATCTCAAATGATATTATAATAAAGTGTTGCGGAAAATTTGTTCAAGAGACTCAAATAAATAACCAGAGGGTAGAAAGGAGTAACTACCAAGTCGAACAAAATGACTTAGAGTGAGAACCCATCTGATTTTTCAACCGAAAGTTGAAATACATGGGTTTATAAACCCAAAACACGTCTACTGAGATTTGGATCATGCGGACTGGCCAGGTCCAACATAATCACTCCCCAGTCACACGGGATATACTATCCCGAACTTGGAAATTCTGTGTCTTCTAAACCCTCAACATACTATACATAACAAAACTTAAGTTCACACCAGCAAGCTAAAAGCTTAAACTCAGGGTCCTATGTTCTAGACTCTTGTTTCAAAAGTTCAATATTTTTTTTTACTCTCCTCTCATGTTGCGGTGGTGGTGGCGGAGTATTATCCCGCCTATCCTTCACATCACACTCTTGATGACATCTTTGAGGCATTTTTGAAATCACAAAAGGAAAACTCAACTCGACCAACGCTCTAAGCATCCTCAAAACTCAAGTTCAATTTACTAACTCAACTTTAAGGAAACCCTCACGGTCACCTTAACATTCATCTGTAAGGCAATAAGCACTCACGAAATGCTAACAAAAAGACCACTCTGGTCAACCTAATATATCCATCAGTAGAATGCCTCTTTTTAGAGGGCTTACATAAAGGGGTTATTTAAACCCTACAAAAACCATAGTATCTATCGTAATGTCCCTTCTAAACCGACACCATTAATAGTACTATGTCTCGGTCTGGACCTCCTACGGTAATTGCTACCAGTTAACTCATCTAGTTGCTACTTTAGCACACTAGGAACATCCATCTACTTAACATCAGTAGGGTACTATATTCGCATGCTTATCTATCATCATGTCAAAATCTCAAGTACCAGTATCTCCTAAGTAAGTTATATACATCGCAATGTAATTGCAACTAATCAAAAACGAGGGTGTACCGCGCATACTCTCAAGATCATCCTTAGCTCTAGCCTACACCGACTTCTCTTCTCATCCTCATCAACTCTAGCCCTCCTCGGCTACTTCTCATCCTCATTATCGTTTATCATTTTATCATCCTTTCATAGTCTATGAACATGTGTTTGAAAATCTGCTAGGGTATCTCTGTACCACATACTGTACGCCTCGTCCTCGTATCCGATCTTCCCTGAGTTCGATCTCACAACAGTCCACTTTCGTGCAGTGCCAACAGTCCTGGCCAACCTATAAGGAGAACTTAAAGGTGACTCTAGGAACTAACTCTACTTGGCTCCAGCAACAGAAATAAACAAAACATAACTTAGCAAAACTCCTACTAAGTAGTACTGTTATCTTAAAACTCAAGCTCAAAACATCTAAATTCTCATCTCGTCCCATCCTTTACTCAGTAGGGAATCTCTCTAAACAATGATATTAGATCCCTTAATCTAAATCATCGTGACTCAGTAAGACAACTCAACAATTCTCTCTCAAAGCCATCTCCAAAGACTATGGCTCATGATACCTTCCTCAAGTACCATTAAGGTTGCGTGAGCAAAACTCGCGTCACAAAACAACTCAACATATCGTACAATATCTCATTGCAACATGCTAATAACTCATCATTAATCATGCTATTATACTCAAGCTCATAACTCAAACTCATAACTCAAACCAACAAGTACTTAAAGCAATTGCTAATTCTCTCAAGCTTTAGCTCTAAGTTCTCATTTCATCCTTCTACTTAGTAAAAAAAAATCTCTCTTAACAATGACATTAGATTCCTTCATCTAAATCATCAGTGACTTATCACAACTTGCTCAAACAATTCTCATCACAAAACATCTCAAATACATCACATCATAACTCATAATTATGCATCCTCAATCATATAACATCATACTGATACAAACGCTCTCATGATTCATCATGTAACATCAACATATGCTCTTACAACATAATAACTCATTATTAATCATGTTGTCATCCTCAAACTCAAACTATGCACCTTCAAAGTGTAACATCATAACTCATCATATAACCTCAATATCATGCTCTTCAAAATTTAACTGTCAAATAAACTTTGAAATTTTACATACCTCGTTGAGTCCTGGTGTGATGGTGCGCTGAGCTCACGGTTGTTAATAACTATTAGTCTAGTGACTCATTCTAGACTAAACTCAAGACTTCTAATTCAGAGCTTTCCTTCGCTCTGATACCACTCTGTCACAGCCCGCAATCCCTAAGGATGGCTTAACCGGGGTTATGACTCGGGAAGGGGATTCAGAAGCGGGGAAAGAAAGGGGCATCATTTGAAACCGTAAATCTTACTTAACTTAAGAAAAATCATCGTATTTACTCATTAATACTCTTTTGAACAGTCTATGAAAGACAACATAAAACTTAATTAATATCATTAATCAAGTTATACATCATATGAAACCATTCTCTTAAGACTCAAAGTATGACATAACATACTATAACATCAACAACATCTTGCAGCGGAAAGTAGCTAGACATATGTATGAAGACATATTCTAGACAGGTTAACTATTTATTAACAACCCTGGAGACTCCGCTCATTGCAGCACCATCATCACATCAGCTCAACCTGCACATTTAGAAAACATATGCAGGGCTGAGTACAAAAGCACTCAGTGGGCACGTATGCCTAGGTATAAAAATACATGCTTCAAAACTGTAAATTGTCATGCCATCATAAACAGTACAGCAAGGGAGTTTTTCGCTAAAAAGGCCCAAGCTTACTAAATTCATTTGTGATTCTTAAAGTTCGTCTGCAGACTAAGTTCTCTTATAATCTATCATATCTGGAACTGTGTGCCGGAGAGGTGGCCACCTCTCACGGTCACTTGACCGGCCAACCCGCTAGATGACTCACGGTCACTGGTGTACACTAGTCAAGGCAGGATAGCTATCAACTGCTCAGGACCCGAATTCGATTGCATCATTGGCAAAGCCAAAGCAGATAGATATCATACTAAAATTTAAACATTTTATGGCAAGACAATACTTGAAATAACTTTAACTCAAAGATTTTGTCATGAAATAACTTGCTTGAACGTAACATTTAAACTCATTTGATATATATATGAAACTGAAATTAACAGTTAAATCATCTCATGCATTCATTCGTATAAGAGGCCTACGACACGCAGGGGATCTCTATATACGTATAGTAAAAGTAATGCCCACCTTATTCGTTCCCACTAGGGGCGTAGAGTTACCTCCTTCTTTAGCTTTCACTTCCCGTCTGGACCTTTATTGACGAAGAGTCGATAAGTTCGAGAAGAAAGTCGTGTAAGAAAGGAAGATAGGTCTCTAAACTAAACTATCTTCTTTAATGATTTTAGGGTTCTAACATCCATATTAATCTTGTCTCGTTCAAAACCTTAAACTCAAAACATCTATCACATAACTAACATTTAGGTTCGAAACCGTTTATTTGAACATCATCATGCGCATCAATCATAACTCGTTCTACTCACGCCATCAAGTTAAATATTCCGTCATTTAAAAATAAATCATAGGATATCACATAGACAAATTATATCATCATAGATCATGCTTTCTTATATTTAAAATCATTTAATCATTTTCAAATAATCCATATTAATAAGTCATTTGAAAAGAATTAATTTAAATGAGAGTTTAACTCAAAATATTTTATTTTATAATCCATTTATAAATACTTGAAATAAAGAACTCCATTTAAATAATTAATTTAAAGGTCAATATATAATTAAATTAATCAAGCTCAATTTAAATTAATAATTAAGAGCTCAAATAATTTAAATAGATATAAGCCCAAATTAATTAGATAAATTAAGTCTATCATGTTTTTCTTTGAATAAGGCCCAAACAATTAAATTAAAGAAGCCCAAATATTTAAATCTAAGCCCATCAATTAATTAAAGAAGGACCCAAATACTTAATAAAATCGGCCCAACAACAATTAATAAAATGGCCCAAGTCTTGGCCCAACAACAAGCCCAACAAGCCAACCCTATACCCTTCTCTTCCTCCCTTCATCAAACGCAAACACACAAACACACACACAAGGAAGCTGCGCCTCTCTCTCCCTCGGACGTCTGTCCGGCGCCGCCGCCTCCGCCGCCGTCGCCGCCGACGAGCGGCACTCTGCTCTCCCTCGGCATCTCTCGTCTCCCTCTCTTCTCCTCTATCTCTCTCGCTCTCTCGGCCGCTATCGTTCATCTCTCTCTCTCAAGAATGACGGAACAAGGCGGCAGACACCACCACTGCGATGCGCCGCCGCCTGGTCTTCATCTCCGGCAGTCCGCCGCGGCGTGAAGACCACGGCGTCGTCGCTCATCTCGCCATCTCCCTTTCTCCCTCGTTCTCACCCTTTTTTTTTTTCACTGACTCACACATACACGCACAGCAGACACGGCGTAAGCCGCAGCCGCAGCCGCGCCTGGTTCATCTTCTCCAGCAGAAGGCCGGAGCCACCACCGGCGCCGCCTCCTTCATCCGGCAGCTTAAGGTAAGCCCTAATTCCCCTTCTCCTTTCATTTTAAATTTCCTCATCTTTTTCATTTTAATTAAAAGCTGAAACCCTCTCCTCTTTCCCCTTTCTAGCAGAACAGAGCCAAGGCTCCGCTGCCTTCCGTTGACCATCGGCAGCCACCGCGGCTGCCGTCCCCTGACCTCGATTCACACACACACACAGCAGGGTTTCAAGCCAAGATGCAGTCGAACACTTAGCAAATAGGATTTGAGCATAAATCAAATACTGTAAATGATCAATTGTAAACTGTACACAAACATTCATTCATGTATATTAATCCTTCATGTAATTTCAGTTTCAAAATACATGTGTAAACGTATTGGTGATCGTTGGTTCCCTGTAAAATGAAATAGGGGAAAACCTTGGATTGGTGGTGAATGTTGCTTGTCTCTGCAGAATTGATATATCGCATAAGTTAGAATTTTTGTGAAGAAGAATTGAATGAGATGAATAATCTTCACTCTATTACCTTATAAAACTTGCTGCAGAGGTGGGAATGGGTGAGGTGAGATAGTGGAATAGGTTTTAAAGAAGCAAAATTCTATTTGGAGATTGACTTCAGAGGTGAAGAAAATTGTGAAGTAGTAGGTGAAGAAAATTTTGAAGTAGTAGGTGAAGAAAATTGTGAACGTATTGGTGATTGGTTTAATAGAAGAATGAGAGGGATGTGGATGAATGAGAACCATATGTGCTTAATCTCATATAAACACATTAAGATATATAAGCCTAATTCTCATTGAAGCATAAAATTCACTTGAGCTTGCCTCTAACATAAATTAAATAACTCATGGGCTCAAGTAAAACAATCGATAAAAGATTCATATTTAACACTTCAGTGTTAAATCCTCCACAATAAATTAATGGACTCAAAATATATTTTGAGTGCATCATCCATTGAAAATAAAAATGAAAATAAATCATCACGTATATAAATCATCAAATTCATATAAGTTCATATTTTATTAATGGATGCTGAACCCTAATTGTCATAATAAATCCTTAATATGTCATTAGAAGATTTTAAATCCTCAATTAAAAGTCGGGTCATTACATACTATCCCCCTTAAAAGAAATTTCGTCCCGAAATTTGTACCGCAGAAAACAACTCTGAGTACTTCACTTTCCTGTTAGACCGTAGTCTATTCTTGACCATGATATATTTATAGGTCCCTTACTATCGGTATCGACTTAGTCCTTAGTACCTGAACTTCCCGATCTAAGATAGATTCGGATCTTCCTTCGTAACTCAAATATTGACTAATAACAATGTTGTTCTTATGGATCATATACTTTGAATCGTAAACATACTTCCTTATTCGCGACACATGGGATACATTACGCATATTCTCAAAGCTTTAGCACTAACGCCAAACAGTAAGTTATTGGGCCTATCCTTTCTACAATCTCGTATGAGCCTATAAAACGGGGTTTAGGTTTACCCTTCACATTGAGTCCAATGATTTCTCTTGATGGAGAAACTTTTATGGAAATTATCTCTCCATTTTCACATCATAGGTCAATTCGTCATTTGTCAACATATGACTCTGTCAATCATGGCCCCTATTTTATTCACTATCAAATTTTGACGGATGATTTCAATCGTTTAGCCATTTCATCCCAACAAAGTGGTGATCTATATTTCCTAAGGTATAACGCCTCATTTGCCAACCTATCGATAGTCGATTGATAACTGGTATTATATGTCTCACAAAGAGTGGCAAAAACATGTTCTCAGCTTTCACCCCGGTTTAGCTCGGTCGTCTTCAACATACCTTATTAGTAATTTCTATGTCGTTTAAGCGGAACTATAATGACTAATATCTCTAAAGCATTCTTAAGGCAACTTAAACAGTTTGTAAGGAGACCAACCATTTCGAGCATGTAGGCAGTCAGCTTAAAACGTTGTTTTAAACTTTTATTCATTCATCGAAGGAATCTCGAGTCATGTGGGCATTGACTGCCCCCTTTCGTGACAGCCTTTGTTTAAGTCTGATGGATTCGAAAAATCCATCACGACAACGAAATTCATTGGTTCGTTAAGGGCTCGGTTTGTCCCAAACACGACATTAAGCTTGACTTTATGAGCTCGAAGACTCAAAGTAACAATATGGTAAGGGCTCGGTTTGTCCCAAACACGACGTTAAGGGCTCGGTTTGTCCCAAACACGACGTTAAGGGCTCGGTTTGTCCCAGATCACTTGAAGATATACTTGAAGCTTTGAAGATATACTTGAATCTTTGAAGATATACTTGAATCTTTGAAGATATACTTGAAGATCACTTGAAGATTTGATGAAATTCTTGAAGATGCTTGGAGCCTTCAATTCTTGCACCACTTCAACTTCAACTTGTGATACTAGAGAGAATTCGTTATGCCCTTCGATCTTCCACTTCTTCAAGTTGTTCGTTATGAGCTCCCAGCACCTCTATTTATAGATTTTAGAGATGGGCTTCATGGGCTTTATGGGCTTTGGGCCTCCATGTATGGGCCTTAGGGCCTTAAGTGGCCAATAAGCCCATTAATTCATTTTATTAAATATTAATCATATATATCTATTTAATTAGGAATAAAATCCCATTTAATAAAATAGAAAATATAATTGAATATTTAATTCATGAATTTACACGTGGCACGATTTAATTCGACGACAATTTAATTGTCTACAAATTGCCCCACGAGACTTGTTTATGGACGAAATGTCTTTGGTAATAGACAAGTCTCGAAATTTATCTTGATAGTTTAAACTCTTATCGAGGAGTTCTTGACTTGAATTTAAATTTATAAATAGTTTATACTCATATTTAGGAGTTCTTCAATTTGGATTTGAATTTTAAATAGTTTATACTCGTATTTAGGAGTTCTTCATTTTCTTTGAATTTATAAATAGTTTATACTCGTATTTAGGAGTTCTTCAATTTCTTTGAATTTATAAATAGTTTATACTCGTATTTAGGAGTTCTTGAATTTCTTTGGATTTATAAATAGTTTATACTCGTATTTAGGAGTTCTTCAATTTCTTTGAATTTATAAATAGTTTATACTCCTATTTAGGAGTTCTTCAATTTCTTTGAATTTATAAATAGTTTATACTCGTATTTAGGAGTTCTTGATTTTCTTGAACTTTGTAAATAGTTTATACTCGTATTTAGGAGTTCTTCAATTTCTTTGGATTTATAAATAGTTTATACTCGTATTTAGGAGTTCTTCATTTGATTTTGGAATTTTAAATAGTTTATACTCGTATTTAGGAGTTCTTGAATTTCTTTGGATTTATAAATAGTTTATACTCGTATTTAGGAGTTCTTGAATTTCTTTGGATTTATAAATAGTTTATACTCGTATTTAGGAGTTCTTGAATTTCTTTGAATTTGTAAATAGTTTATACTCGTATTTAGGAGTTCTTCAAAGCAACCGGAGGCACTAATACAATCTAGACTTGGGCTTGCAAATTAATGCTCCACTTGGGCCATGTCCCTCAAGTCCACTAATTTAAAAAAATGAAATGGACAAGAACGTGGACTATAAGTTCATCAAATGAGATAAATGGGCCTAAAATATGGACACCCATATATCAAAAGTATGCTGCCAATTCCAAATCCAATTCCAAGATTTACAGCTCGACATTTTTAACTTGTTGAGAACTCCTTTTCTGCATGTACCAGAAGCTGCATTTATTTTCACTTTTCAGATATCAAGACTGATTTAGGCTGGCTCGTTCCACTTTTAGCTTCATTCTCATACATGTGCTTGTGTTCTCTTTATTAGCTTTAATTTGAGAATTTGCTGGAGTTCTACTTTTAGCCAACTTGCGCCATTTTCTTTTCCTCATGAAAGCATTATTTTTTTTTTTTTTAGCCATCTCCTGCATGCCAGCCCGAGTGTAGTACTCGTAACATTTAATGTAGTCTGCCCAAGGTTTGACAGCTTGTTTGAGGGCTTTTCATAGCTGGAACTCCACCATTTTTGTACCACCATTTTTTTTGCAACAACTTTTAATTCATGCGCACAAATGTACCATATTCAGCTATTGCCAGCTATCATTTGCACCACTGCTAGCTATGTGAGAACTTTCCCTTGCCTATATAAATAAAGCCTCTAGTCTCTTGTGAACAGCAACACCACTCTTCACTTTTTCCTTTCTTTGTAGCAATAGCAGTAGAAGCAATCTCCTTCAAAGAAATCCATCTCTCTTTCTTTCATCTTTCTTGTCGCCATCTTTGATAGAGTTAGCTGTAGCTTGTCTTCCACTAACAGCCCTTCTATTTCAGTCGGCGTCGCTACCTTTTCCGGCTCGGGCTCGGGCTGTGGGGGCACGTCCTTCTCCGGGGCAGTAGGCTTCTCCGCCAGCTTGGCCTGCCTCCTCAACAGGTGCTTCTGTATCTTCCCAGTGGCCGTCTTCGGCAATGGCCCGAAGACGACGGACTTCGGGACCCAGTACGCCGGCATCTTTGCCCGACTGAACTTCATTATGTCGTCCGCCAGGCCGGATGCGTCAACGCCCGGCTTGGGCGTCACGAATGCGCAGGGCGACTCGCCCCACCTCTCATCCGGTCGGGCCACAACCGAGACCTCGAATATCGCAGGGTGTTGGTAGAGAATATTCTCCACTTCGACGCTGCTGATGTTTTCGCCTCCAGATATGATGATGTCCTTCGATCGATCCTTGATCTCGATGTAGCCGTCGGGGTGCTTCACGGCTAGGTCGTTGAGAGAAGCAGCGGCGGCTTGCGGCAATCGCCTGCTTCCTCGTAGTGGGCTGCAGCAACCAGAACCGGCTTGGAGCGCGGAAGAATGGAGTGGGTCAGCTTGTTAGATCTTGGAGAGCTTCTTGCGTCTTCAGACCATGCCGGAGGGAGGGCTGCTGTCGGAGCAACGCGGCGGCGTGACGCCGGATTTGATAAAAGGAGCAGAGCAGCGTCGTGCATGTGTGTACGATGATGGCGGTGAGAGTCTGTTCGTAGACCTTGCTTATCCAGACGCGAGCGGAGGGTCCTCATCGATTTCAGAGCAGCAACGTCGGCGGAAGGAGAGTAATGGCGCCAACAGACGCGCCTCGCCGGATTCAGAGGCGGCGCAGAAAGAAGGAACTTGAGTTCTGTGTACGCATCCTTCTGTTTTAGCGTGGATAAAATTAAGAGAAGAGAGGGCCACTAAATCATGTCTATTTGGAGAAAGCCCGTCTCAATTATACCAAGCCCATTTCTATAACATCAATATTAGGCCCAATTTCCGTAAATGATTAGCATTTCTCATGCCGTTAAGTTTTAAAGACCCATACACTGATGTTATTTATATATATATATATATATATATATATATATATATATATATATTTTTGCAGATACTGGAAATTGGCGCAAAATTCCGAGCAAGACCAAGGCTAGTGCACTCGATAGCAAAAGTTTTTTTTTTTTTTTTTTTTTTCATTCAGCCAATTATCTAAACAGGCCCAAATCTCATCTAGCCCATTTCCGTAGTAAGGTCCAGATTGATCAGGCTCATGACAATTCTTAATCCTCTCTTAGAATTTCCTTTTTAAGTCTCCTTTATTGCAATTCAATAACTCAAAATTCACATTTTTTTTTTATAAAAGTAAATTCTCAATATGATTTTTTTTTTTTTTTTTTTGCAGTTGGCAGCAGCGAAAGCTTGGTGATACAACCTTGGAGGGTTATGCTCAGGATTGACGCAGTCTTATCAACCAACTTGATGGCGGATTTTGCCCCAAACGAGATGCTTTGAGTATTTGCAAAGTTTGGAATCTATTGTCATTTTTTTTTTCAGACTCCATCATTCCGACTAAAGACCATCCTCAGAGAGTTCGTCCAAAAATCTGGCAGCAGACCATCTAAGACCTTATTTGAGTGATGTTTACTTTGCACTTCAGGTGGTTCAATTGGCTTTTAATCAGATTTCGGGTGCGCTCGGATCTGGGCCATTGTGAGTCCAACCTTTGAAGATTGCTGGTTACATCTTCTCTTTGCGCGCATTCGAGCAGGCTAGATGACTCAATGGTGTTCTATTATGTTTGGCGAACATGTGTTTCAACTCCACAAGCGCATTCAACTTTAGCTTGGAGAGAAGTGAATTTGTCGATGCATAGCCGACCTCAATGCCAGATGACTCAATTCTTTGACAGGTCTTGGGTGCGCTCAGGCCTGGGATTGTTTGAATCTGGTTTGAGTGAGGTTGTTGTTATGTTTGGCATCTCACGAAGTTGGGAGAATTCTGCACAACGGCTCGAGAAGATTGAGTATTTTCTTCTTAATGCTTAAGCCAAGGAGAATGAAGCCATCGTCCGAATTGCTTTGATCAAGGAAGTGCTTGCTATGATAGAGAGGTGGAAGACAGAGATGACGTTGTCCTTCAAGCAAGATAGTGCCTCCTTTCATATTGTCCGAGGTGCAATCCCAGAATTCAAAAGAGATTTTGACAAACATAAAGTTGCACATGTTGATGAGGAAATGCTGCGGAATTTTGAAGACTTCAAAGTCACTTTTGATCTCTGCTCAGAGAACTTTGGAGGATCAAGACCCATCTGCTTAGTATTGGTGCAAACCGCAGTTTCTATCATTTCTCTCTTGATGATTCTTATTTGGTTTGTGATGGATATTTTGACATCTTCTCCAAATGCTTGTGCTTCTTTTGATGGCTTGATTTTCTTCCCAATTTGAGACATATTCGGCTTCACATAATCAACTTAAATCATAACTTTGATGATATAAATTGAAAAGAGTCAAACACAACTTATGACTGAACTTAGAAATTATCTAAGCTGCCTACGTACCCTTTTGAAAGGGATCAAGTCAAAACGTAGTTCATAGGATCAACAAGTGTTTGAGATTGGGTGCCGTGCACAGTTTATACTCATGCGGGCCAGGAGTAACATGCAGTTTAGGCTCGTGCGTCAAGGAGCTGTCTTCATACGCTCCATTTTGTTGCTTTTCTCCATTTCTGTTTTTTTTTTTTTTTTATCTAACTCATCTTTTTGGCTTTTCTGTTTTTCTATTTTTTTTTTCTATTTTTTTTTGGCTTTTCTGTTTTTCTATTTTTTTTGGCTTTTTTGCTCCTTTTTTTTTTTGAACTATATACATTTGTACATGCTTTGTCTCTACCACCCTTCAAGGATAGTAGTACTTCAAGAACTTTCCGTTGAGAGTGATAACAATTGGCCTCCTTGCAGCGAGGGCCATGTCTCCAATTTGAAAAGAGGGCGCTCGCACTGCTTTGTTGAAGGATCTTAAAAGAAGAGCTTGATAGTATTCCAATTTTTGTTGGACTTCTAGTCTCTCTTCATCTAAAGTTTCCAGTTCTTTGGGGTTCAAGTGCGAATTCTCTTCTCCAACGACCATTTTCTCGCAGGAGGTGATATGGTTTGCTGTAACAGCGTCTTCATCTTTTTGGCGAGGATCTTTGCAATCAAAACATGTCTTTATGCTTTCATTTCTCTGGCGTATGAAGGATATATTCTCTGCAACGCTTGTTGTGATAACGCCACTTCTAACGAGACTTGCAATTTCACGACGCACTTGACTTTGAGTAGTATGAGGAAGAGGAACTGGATTACTAGCACTATTAGTAGTGTAGTAAGAGGAAGCCACACTTTCTCTATCTTCTTGATCTATGGCATCTCGTATGAAGATGGTGGTCTTCATTTGAGCTTTCATTTCTTTCCCACATGACATAAGCAAAGTGGTGTATCTTTTCATTCGAGGAGGGATCAAACTTCTCCATTTCTCTGTTATGTGCAGTTCATCACTCCCTTTTGTCTTGCTTCGTTTCCATGATTTGCCTTTGCCAAGTCTTTTAAAGACAGATACTTGTTGAGCTTCTCTTCTACCCATCCTATTGAAAATAGAAACCCTTTGGGTTCTCCGATTGCTTGAAGATTCCAGGATTTGCTTGGTGCTAGCATAGTTAGCAGTGGCTCTCTTGATGGCAATTCGAATGGGGCTTTGCACTGTATATCCCAAACCTGCTTTGGAGTTTTGGCCTGCGTTATCAGTCTTTTCCAAATGAGACCTTGACATAGAGCTTTCTTGAGGATTGTATCCAGCATTCACGAGGAGTTTATATGCCTTCGGACCAAAGTGCTTTGAGAGTTCTTTGTTTGAGAGATCTTCATGCTCTGTGATGCTACTTTGCTTTGGTCGGACAAACCCTTCAAATGGTTGGTGAATTGGCTTCTTGGCATCAATCTTCGTTAAAGGCATGGTGAATCCTTCCATCTTCAGAAAAGATTCTTCTTTCTTTTTCTCCTGGCAAGATCTCAACTCGTCATGTGATGTATCATCTTTCACCATTGAGACTTTGGTTCTTTCCAAATAGAACTTAGCATCAGCAAAATGTGATTCTGCTTCCGTAAACGGCTTTTGATCACCAACCACTTTTCTTATGGCACCATTTTGATAGTACTTGAAGCATTGGTGCAATGTAGAAGGAACAACACCATTTTCATGAAGCCATGGTCGACCCAGAAGCATATTATAGGACGTCTTGGCATCGATAACATGAAGCAACGCTGTCGAATCCATGTCCTGCATCAGCAATCGCAACCTTATAGTTCCAAGAGCTCTTTGCCCTTCATGATTGAAACCTTGGATCATCAATCGACTGTTTGACAGCTCATCTACTTGGATTCCCAATTGCTTTAAAGTCCTTAGTGGCAAAATATTGACCGCCGAGCCTCCATCGATGAGAATTCGATTGACCTTCTGCTCCTGTGTATAACAACTCACGAACAATGGCCTGTTATGAGGTTCAGATCCAAGCTGCAAGTCTTCATTGGAGAATGTGATTGCCAATGCATCATCGTCTTCATCCATATTTAGCTCAGGTTCTTTATCTACTTGATTGGATGTATCATACAGAGCTCCAATACCTTCTATTATGTCATTCAAGTCGGTGGAGACCATATTTACAGCAGTATCATTTTCTTCAAGAGATATTTTCCCTTCTCGAGCTAACCGCATGACCCTGTCTTTGAAGATGAAGCAATCATGTATGGGGTGCCCAACCAGACGATGGTATTTGCAGTAACTTGGATCGTCTGTCCTCCCTACTTCATTTGGTCGCTTCATTTCTGGCAACTCGATAAGCTTTTCTTTGATCAGGTCATCAAAAATTCCTGAAACATCAGAGTCTAAGAATGGATATTATTTTTGTTGCATTTCTTTCAAGGTAAGTCTTCTTTGCCCCACATCTCGGGAAGAGTTCTGATTGTCTCGTGAAGTGTTCTGGTTGCCTTCTTGTCCAGCTTCTCTCTTTAAGAATTTCACCGAAGTTGCCTTAATCGCCATGGATTCTCTCTTTGGTGTTTCATCGGATGGTTTGCTTCCTTTCTTGAATTCTGGCTTGAATTTGCGAGGTTCTCGGATGGGTGGTTCTTCGATCCCGCTTGCCATCATGCTCAACTCCATATCATGAGCTCTTGTAGCAAGTTCTTCGAATGTTCTAGGCTGGATTCCTCGCAAGATGTATTGCAAGCCCCAATGCATCCCTTGAATACACATTTCGATGGCAGATGATTCAGACAATCGGTCCTTACAGTTGAGACAAAGGTTTCTCCATCGGTTGATGTAGTCAATGACTGGCTCTTCTTTGAATTGACGCGAACTTGTGAGCTCCACCATGCTGACAGTTCTTTTAGTGCTATAGAAGCGGTTGAGGAACTCATGTTCCAGTTGTTCCCAACTATCAATTGAGTTTGATTCTAAGTTGGTGTACCAATCAAAGGCATTACCTTTCAATGAGCGAACAAACTGTTTGACCAAATGATCTCCATAAGTACCAGCGTTGTTGCATGTTTCAATGAAATGAGCCACGTGTTGTCTCGGATTTCCTTGGCCATCAAATTGTTGGAATTTGGGGGGCTGATAACCAAGAGGCATCCTCATACTGTCAATTCGCCGAGTATATGGCTTGGAGTAAGTTAACGATGACTTGGAGCTTCCATCGGAGTTATTCTTCATTGTTGCTTCGATGAACTCTTTGAGTTGGTCAATGGGAATGAGGCCACCAGACGAGAAGAGAATGTCTTTTCCTGAAGGCCTTTTTCCATCACTCTTTGATTTGTCTTTGGAGATTTCTTCATCGTTATTCTCTCCATCTTCTTCGCTTTCTTCGCCTTCCCTATCGTTGTTGGCGTGGCTTGAATCTCCTTTTTCTCCTTTAAGCTTTGCAATCTGGGCATCTTGCTCTTGGATGTGCTTGGTTAGAGATTCAACCATCTTTGTCAAGTTCAAGAGTTGTTCCTCCATGGTGGAAGTGTTTGTCATCATGACACTTGCATGGAGTTGATAATTTTCAGTGGGGAATGTGAAGCTTCTCTCAAAGTTGTCATCTTCTTCATGGATAGATGGAAGACGGGAGGTCGACTTGGACACCTCTTGCATCAATTTTGCTTTGCTTCGCGTGATCACACCGATGCTTTCCGAAGAACCTTTAGATGAAGCTGAAGCAGTTGCATTTGGTTGAATGGACATTGTTCAAGATTTTTGGTGAAGAGTAGAGATGAGAGGTAGAGATGTCCCACCGGGCGTGCCAAAATTTGTAAACACAAATTTTTGTATTTCAATTTGATAAAATACAAAATGCGTTACAAAGATAATTTGATAGATTTGAAGATAGATTTATGCGGGTTGCAATCTCTAGTTAATCCTCTGATTCTTCTCTTCCATTTGATTCTTGAACAAGCTCGAAGGTTCTTGAAATACTTGATTTGATGACGATAAATCCAAGGGACTCAAGTCATGATTTTGGATTGAACGTTGAACTTGATTTGATTTGAAGAAGAACGTCCTTAGAATTTATAAGAACGCCTTGAAACTTTTGAACTTGATTTGATTTGATTTGAAGAACGTCCTTAGAATTTGTAAGAACGCCTTGAAGCTTTGGGACTTGGTTGATTTGATTTGAGGAAGATCGTTCTTGGAATTTGTAAGAACGCCTTGAAGCTTTGAAGCAAAACCTTGAATACTTGAAGAACGATTTAAAGATTTGAAGAACGCCTTGAAGGTTTGAATACTTGATGAAGATTTGAAGATATACTTGAAGATCACTTGAAGATATACTTGAAGCTTTGAAGATATACTTGAATCTTTGAAGATATACTTGAAGATCACTTGAAGATTTGATGAAATTCTTGAAGATGCTTGGAGCCTTCAATTCTTGCACCACTTCAACTTCAACTTGTGATACTAGAGAGAATTCGTTATGCCCTTCGAACTTCCACTTCTTCAAGTTGTTCGTTATGAGCTCCCAACACCTCTATTTATAGATTTTAGAGATGGGCTTCATGGGCTTTGGGCCTCCATGTATGGGCCTTAGGGCCTTAAGTGGCCAATAAGCCCATTAATTCATTTTATTAAATATTAATCATATATATCTATTTAATTAGGAATAAAATCCCATTTAATAAAATAGAAAATATAATTGAATATTTAATTCATGAATTTACACGTGGCACGATTTAATTCGACGACAATTTAATTGTCTACAGTATTCATCGTTGCAATATATATCTTTTCAATATACACGACCCATTGTTATTTATTCACTTATTAATTAATTATCTATATTTATAAAATTAAATAAAATGTACAGAATACCAATAAATAGAAAAATTGATACAAAATTAATTATCATAGCTTCTAACATGGCTCCGCCACTGTACAACACTATATATGAACTTCATAAACGTGTAACGAAATATTATTCAAAGACTTGAGTATTAACAAATTGACTTAATTTTCCATCGACCGAGTTAAAGTGTCGTTTACTCATTCCAATTTGTCCCCCACATAAATACATATATATATAGTGTGTGTGTTTACATTATGATAATGGAAGGTTGAATTAATTTAAGATGTGAACTTTTTGTTAGTGGGCTGTCGCGTTTCTGATTAAATGTAAAATAAAATATCAGAAAACGAATAATACGACATTGCATGCCACTTTTTAAATTTCTAGTGGCTTTGGTATCGTTTTCTTGGTCATCGTGAACCGCACCATGCATTATCTGCATGATCCTCATGCAATTGCGTGACCACTCACTTTGCTTAATTATTTTCATTATTATATTTACTGATTAATCCATGGTGTCATTTATTAATTATTTTTAATTATTAAAGATATATTGATATCCTTACACCAAAAGATAATATTAATTTGTTATATGAAATGGGCTAGAGTAGCCCATTATCTCTGGTGACAAATCATACCATTTGTTTTAGTTCTTGATAAACATTCTCTTAGTTATAACAAAACTCAAAGGAATGGCCTAATGAATGGGGTGTTTGCCTGTTGTCCAAGAGGTCACAGGTTTGAGAACTCTCGGCCACTATAATCACCATAGGTGGGGTGTGTGTGGTTTGTATTATTTATTAAGTAATTATTCATAAAAAAAAAAAAACCTCAAAGGAATGATATAAGTCTATTAATATTTTATAGACTCGAGTTAACTTTATTAATATGTGAATAATTGGTTACCGTAACTAGGTCATCTATCTATTCATTAATGTGATCAACGACTTTTCAAACAACTTGAAATTGATGGTAGGTAGGACTCCATTTTCATTTCTCATTTGGCTTGTTTTAATTTTCTTTTTTGAGAACTCTAGATGTTGACATCGATCGCATAAACTTACCTAAAACAGTTGTATATATTTATGAAAGTGTGAAGATTAGTCAAGATCTATGTTGAATGGGTGCGAGGGGCGAATGCTAGAGCGATACGATTCGGGTGCGGGGATACAGATTTTCAAAAATTATAGGGTGTAATTCGTGAAAGATACATCTGTTATATTTATATATTTTATTATATATGACCAATCAAATTGAAAAAAAGAAAAGAACGTTCATAAATTAAATATTGCATTGCAAATATAAGTCAAAGATCAAGAAATAAACTACATATGCAAGATAAAGCATTTCAATCTGCCACTTTTATTCTTATAATTATTTAATTATTAGTTTACTGCTAATTATGATAGAACTAAAAAAATAAAATATAGTAGGATTATAATTTCTTGAAATTGAATTCTTCTTTGTTGAGGGATTGAAGAGACAAATAATTGCAGGGCAATAAATTGAAAAAATTGCAAAAGAGCCCAAAAATAATGAAATTATTTAAAACAACCCTCAATGCACCCGATTCGTGAGGTGGGCGCACCCGATTCGCGAATTCTATTTTTATTTTTATTTTTTATTTTTTTGGGGATTCGCCACATGGCGAATCCCGTGCGAATCTCACGCGAATCGCACCGCACCCTGTGCGTATCCAATGCTGCAATGTGCTATTTTTTAGAGAATCTGTGCATCATAGGTCAAGATATAATATATAAGGGATGCATTTGATTTGAGTGATAATATATAATTGATAAACTAATTCAATGTAATCTAGTATTTGGTTTGGATCATTCGGTCCATAATAGATAACTCAAACTGCATTCAAATTTTTTGATTGAATGATTATTTATTATCCTAAGTTGAATAGATTATTTAATCAGCCTTCAATTTTATTAATCTTATCCATTTCATCGATCAAACCAACATAAATAAAATAAAATGTATTTTTATTTTTAATTATTAGTACATGTTATTTAATCTCGTATAGTAGTAAAACCGGCCAAACCAAATATAAGATTAAACTAAAATCTTGTATAGTAGAAAAATTTAGAGTTTTATTGAGCGATCATCATACATAATAATTGCGGCAATGGCGCTAAATGGGCCTTATTGGTCCAACTGGAATCGACTTATTCACGGGTTGTTTGCATGGCATCTCTCTCTTTCTCTCTCTCTCACATACACATACTTACGAGATAGAGTTAAAAACAAATATTATGATCTTATATTTTTATTTTTGAATACTAATTATAATAAATTGAATATTTATCGAATACAAATATCTTATCTAGATCACAGATTTTGTACATATATGGCCCTAAAAACGCAACACGTGCATAGAGCTTCCAAAGCCTTCCAAGGCAAAATCGGTGCAAGGTTAAAATTGAAATAAAATTTTCGTATAGAAAAAAATCAAAAAAAATTTATACATATATTTTATTTTTTCAAAGATTTTTTGAAGCTGACATGGTTTTGATGCATAAGTTTCACGCAATAATGCATAACCTTACACTACAAAAATGCAACATTTTTATTAAATAAGTATCAATTTTTAATTTTTACATCTAAATATTTTATAGTGGATAAAAAATACGATGATCGTGAATGATGAGTATAACTTTCAAATATTGAATCGAAATACATTTTACAAATTTTTGGAAAAAATATTTTATTATGCTAATTTTCATAAGCAAAGTAATGGATTTGAAAATTAAATAACAAGAAAATTTTCATATAATCAAGCGAATACATTATTTTCGGATCAGCCTTATAGGGTTTCAGGTTAATTTCGGGCCGACTCTATCGGGTGTCACTTGTCAGGCTATTCAGATTGTAAATTTTATCGAGTTGAAAATTTTCAGCCCTAAGCCTCTCGGATTGACGGCCAATCCACGGATTTTGGACTGGATTGACATCTCTATAAATATCAAATTAAATCAAATATAATAATTTCATATTTGTATTTGAATATTAATGGAATCAAATCGAATATTTGTATTCAAATACAAATATTAAAATATTGAATCGAGCAAAAATATTTGATTGATTTGTGAGCCTATTACGAAAGCGGTGAATTGGAAATGAACGATATGGATTGGTGCAAATGCAAGGAAAAAAAAAAAAAACTTTATTAATACCGATGGCAATTGCATGAATAGTTCATTTAAAATGTAACTGTCGGCTTCCAGATTTTAGATTGATTCCGGAAGAGTCTGATTGAACCTTTATTGAAATTGTTGAAGATGCAATGGAACTGGTTTGGCTGAATGTTCCAAGGCATTGATTTTCTTTAATTTTCCATTTAATTCGAAGCGCATTGCTTTGCTTGAGAAGAGAATTGAAACGCAATTACATAAGAAATGTGCTGATGAGTCACATTAAAGTTACTTAATTACTTGAATAGCTATTTGTTTTGATTTTTTTTTTTTTTCTTATGTTTAAATTTCTTGCTACATAGACTACGAATGCTGTGAATAGTTTATCTGCTTTGTCAGTATATCCTTGATGATCAGAAATGTGATAATCTGATATGTGTTAGCTGAAGTAGCAATGTGCACAAAGAGAGAGAGAGAGTGATAAGCTTGAAGTAGTGGATATTCATACACATCACAAGTGTGTGTTTCTATCTCCTTTGTTCCTTTTCAGATGTACAACTATTTTGCAATATCTTGTTAGTACATAAGCATTTTGGTAGACTCTGATTTGTATACAAAATATGTGCAATCAAAAGCTAATAAGTAATCCTAAAGAGAACGTACTTTTCTGGGCAGCCCAAAATTTTGGTAGACTCTGATCTCACCTTCTAAACTCGCTGTTACTATGACTATGCCCCACGCCGTGGCCTGCACAGTCTGACCTCCATTATGCGAATACGAGTGAGACGACAACGATTGAGATCGCGGAGCAGCAACGGGAGGCGACTCCTCATAACTTAGAGATGCTGATAGAGAACGCGACGTGTTGATAACCCCGATTCCAGGATCTATGGGAGGAGATTCATCATCTTCACACACATTTTTCTTGGGCAGGGGGGGCAAATTCCCCCTGCCTTGCTTGGTTGGAGAAACAGAGAGTTTTGAATGCCTCTTGGAATGAATTTCGACAGACGGTGCTTCGCTCGTTGTGCTCCCCGGCCACGCCATCGCAACTGTCACATCTTTAGAATGGAAGTGCTCGTATGCTCGCACAGTCATTTTAGTCTTCTTTCCGGCAGTTGCAGTTTTGGAGTCTGCAACTTTCCATATGTAAACCTGAGAGTCTTCGCTGGCACTGATAATGTGTTTGCCATCTGGAGTGAAACTAGCGGAGCTCTGGCTACAAGTGTTGCGGGAGCCTCTGAATTTCTGTATCAGATCCTCTCCGTTGTATATTCGAATCCGAGAATCGGTACAAGTTATGAGCACTTCAGATGGATTCCAAGGGGCATACTGTGGACATATATACAAATTTGAGTTTGAGTTTGTTAAAACAAGCGAGTTTAAAAATTTTTTAAGGCCACTATCTTTTCAGAATTGCCGAATTAGGCAAATTATTTTAAATTCACAGCGTTCTTACGCAACATTTGGGCCAATTTCGGTATCTATAGACCACATTTGAGCATATATTTAGGCCCCAAGTCTGGCTCCAAATAGTAGGATTGTGTAGATTGTGGCTTATTGAACCCTAAAATTTAAAATAATTGGTCCATTTTTGCAAATCGCCCTAAAATAGTGACTTAAAAAAAAATTAAACTCAAAGGAAGCAGTTGAGGCAAGTTACCTGAAAACCAGTGATCTTTTTGGGCGGGGCTTGAGGATGAAAACCAGGGAGTTTCTTTGCTTGAGACTTTGTCTTCATCTGGATATCCATGCTATGTTCCAATTTGTATTCTAGGAAATGAAATTAATAAGGAATGATCGATGTGTATGAAACAGTAGGATTGCGTGTGTAGTTAGTTAGTTACCATGAATGGTATAAAATCGACAAATCCCTTGGTGAGAACCAATGACAGCACCCTGCCCATCGGGAGTGTAGGTAGCAGCCGTAACCATTTCGCGCGAGTCTATCCAGTCGACAACCTGGCGATCGGGAACATTCCATATCCGAACCTTAGCATCTAACGAGCCGCTGATGAAGTAGTCGTCGTCTACTGGATTGAACTGTATGCAAGTAACTGCCATATATATATACACACCACATTCTTTACTATACAAGCTATGTTAGGATTTGATGATTGAGTTGAGTGGCATCGATATCTCACCGTAGTCATTGTGTGCAAACGTCTTCAAACAGCTCTTGGTTTCCAGATCCCACAGCCTCACGCTCTTGTCCATTGATGATGAAAGCAGTAACTGCGATGTAGACCATGATAGGTCCAATACATCATCTCCGTGGCCTTGGAATGTGCACACTGGTTTTTCAGACAGACCGAAAACCGTCTCTGGCACGCTGACGTAGTCGGGGATGGCGTTGCTTTTTTTCCTGTTGATTATACTCTTTTTCTTGGACGGCATGGGTGTGATTTCTGCGAGCTGAGGCCGCTCCGAGGCTGTTCTAGCCATCGGATGCACCGGTGTGTTGAACTCCTCGCCTGGCCTCGTCGACGTGATTTCGCATTCCTGCACTTCCCAGACATGTATCACCTTGTCTTCTCCTGCGCTTGCTAGGAAACGTGCGTTTTTACTGAATCTGATTACCCATATTGAGCCCTCGTGAGCTTGAATTTCTTGAGAGACGTGCAAGGCTGTGAATTCTCTGTAGGATTTGCCGTGCTTGCCGAGTTTTCACCCATTGAGAGGCTGCCTTGTTGCAGCTCTGCTCTTCCTGCTCGTGCTCTTTCAGCGATAGTGTTTTTGAGCTCGCGGCGACTTTGATATTTTTAAGCAGTGCAGCTCCCTTTCTCTTGCTGTTTCTGAAGCTTTTTGTGAAGTACTTGTTGTGGTTGAATTTCCTGTTGTCGTGCGCGTTTCCCCTGTTCTGCCGCCTCATCAGCTCCTTCACGAGGCGCGACTGCCCGACGGACTTCTCGAACTCCTCCATCGTCAGCTGCTTCCCCGTCTGAACGTCGCTCAGCTTATTCCACATCCCCTGCTCGTTGTACTCTTTCACGATGAACTCCTTCCCCGTGTCCAGATTCTTTATCAGGAAGAAGGAGTCGAACGAGCCGTCTGATGATTTGCTTCTTGCTCTTCCCGGAGATGGCCTAACACCGCTCGAGCGTTGGCACAGGCCAATGCTCGGAGCAACTATCTCCGATGATGTCCTCGTGAGTCTTTGCTTTGATACATTTCCGATTAACTCTTCTTTCCTCTGTTTTGTTCTCGCGGAGAAAGCGTCTATGTCACTGTCCGACCTCGACCTGCCCAACCTGCCCAACACAATCGCAGCTGGATGCGAATGTTGATGCAAAGGTGAAGAAGAAGCAGAAGGAGGCTGGTCGTTTCTCGTTGCTCGAGAAGCGGGTTCAAGTGGTCTCGGGGGAGACGGATGATCGAGCTTGGGTGCAGGGGAAACTCGGTCTTTGTCCGGCTTCCTCGAGACCGTGCGGGCGATCTTCGTGCTAGCCATACGGAGCATATCTTTGGTGCTGGTGAGGCCCATGCCTTGGAGGAGGCGCTTCCGGCGTTCCCTAATATCGCCCGGCTCGGACATCCACATGTCGTAACTAGCCAACGTGAAGGCCGGATTCGCCCTCGCCTCGTAGTTGCTTTCCATCGAGGAGGCCGTGGAAATAGTCGAGGCGAACGACATCCGGCTGTCCTCAAAGTCGTCAATGTCGGAACCCGAATCTAGGGAGACGGCGGATGATATACGTTCCCGGGACTCGAAGAAAAGGTCGTCGTCGTCGTCTCCGAGGCCTTCCCAATTCATGGTGAGTTTCCTTCGACGAGCCATTGTTGCACATTGCATGTAGAATCAAATCTAGGAGATGTGTTTGTTTTTTTAGCAATTGAGAGAGGGAAAAGGTTTTCAAGAATTTTGGTGAATCTCGAGCAAATGAGAGTGCAGGGGCTGGAAATGAGGAGGAAAGGAAGGGAGGAAAACTAGGAAAGAATTAAATATAAGACGTTACATTTTTGTTTAAAAATTGGTAGGGGAAATAAGAAAGTTAGAAAGAAAAAAAAACAGAAATGGTCAATGATTTTTTTTTAAGTCTTACATCTCTTCACGTCTATATGCCAATAATTACATTCATGAATTGAGTTGGCTTTCAATAATTTGCTTATGTGTGTGATATACTGATATTTATATACAATCAGACTTTAGGTTTATTTCATTAATTAAGTAGGTGGTGCGCTAGTTGTATGCAACTCTTCATGTTGTTGAGACCCATCTTTCTCACAAAACCGCATACGTTCTTAATATATAGATATAGTGCATCATAGTTTCGAGGGTAAATAAATAAAAGAAAAATATGGAGTACTACCTTTATTTGAATGGGGGAGGGCTATGGTCCATTGTTTGTCTTCGAAGGAATAACGTCAAATTTAAACTTTGTTTTGATGAAGTTTAGTTAAATAAGTAAGGGTCAGGGATCAAATTATCAATTGTATTTCATAGTTTTTGAAAGGTTTAAATTTTAGGAGTAGTCTTGGGTACACCCGGGTGTACCGTACAACTGAGTTACACATTCACTTAAATATTAACTCGAACCATGATTTAAACTCATACTAGTATTATACCCGTGCTCTGCACGGCCCGATTATTAATACGTATTTATCATATATAATAGTAGCAATATATAATTTTTAATATATATTTAAGTATATAAAACAAAATACAAAGTAAATAAATGGAAATGGAAATTTACATTACATAATACAAAATATGGAAACAGAAAAAACAAAAGATTTTCATATCATACAGTTAGATTATAAGATAGTACAACATAAACAGTCGCGGATCCATCATTTGTTATTAGGAGTTACAAAATTTATTAAAGTACGACGTATGCAAATATCTACATGAGGGTTCGGGGGCTTAAGCCCCCGAGCCAATTTTTTTGAGCATTCTGCCGGTTCGTATTTATATGTAAGTAGAACCTTAATGGATTTAGAATTAGAATTAATCACTTAATTGTTTGCAATTTCTTTATAAATTATTTATAGACACTAATTAAAGTATACTATCAGAAATCAACTACAAAATAAATATTATAATTAATAAATAATTAATCATTAAATAAGTTTTAATTCATTACCGTTCGAATTTATTAAGTCTCAAATAGTTTCAATAAAAAAAAATATCAACCTTCAACAAATTATCATTTAAATTAATTCTTTTATACTCCCTCCATCCCATTAATAATGTCTAATTTCCTTTTCGGATTACAAATACAATAACAATAATGTGTGTGTGTGTGTATACACAAAGTCTTGAAGCCAAAGTCTCATTGCCCTAAAATAAATTGTATTCTTAAGTCCATAAATGCAAATGTAATCTCAACAGTCAATTTACTATTAAAATAGTTCATGTGACTAAGAAAAAAGAACCTCGTTTTTACCGTTGTAACCATCGAACGACGGTGTAATTACTATTGTCAAATGAAGCAGGAGAGGAGAGAAAGGGCGGTGGTGGTGCTATTGTCGCCGGTGAATGGCGATGCCGTTGGCAAGAGGTATCTTTTCGGTAGAAAATTTGCAAAGTTTTTGAATAATTTTATGAGAAAAAATGAAAGATTTTATATACAATCTCGCCCATGAAGATTTGCAGATATCTTCTTGATGGATTGGAACAGTAAATACACCGTTCATAATTATTTATCTCACATTCATAATAAGACCAAACAATTGTTACCTTAATTGCAAATTGGCGAGAAAGCGTGTGATTAAGTGTCTTTTTAGGAATTTTGACTATTCTCTCTTTAAGTATATAAAAAATACATTGTATAATCCGTAGATATATATGTAAGATCGATGGTGAAAATTACTAAAACAAATAATTTAGATGATAGTATATATAAAAGAATTAACATGGATGGTGAAAAGGGATGTCAGTCCAGCTCGAAACCTGTGAGCTAACCCGATTAACCCGTCAACTCGAGAGGGTTAGGGTTGAAAATTTTCAACCTGATAAAAATTACAATCCGATTAGCCCGTAATCGGATAGTCTGACACCCGGTAGGGTCGGTCCGACTAACCCGATGGGCTAGCCTGAAACCCGGATACTTAACATAAAATATTTAGATATAAAAATTTAAAAAAGACAAAATATAACAAAGTCACATCATTTCACTTTTTTGTATTTTTGAGATGCGTTGATTCTATGAGTTCAAATTATTGATGGATATTTTTTTTTTTTTTCAAAGTTGAAACATTTTATTATTACTAACTTATTTTATATGTTATGTAATCTCGACTTGTTTTCTTCAACATCTTATATTTTTGCATTTCATGCTTGCTATATAATTTAATCTTTGATTTCTATGTATATTTTATACATTATACATTATATCATTAAAAATAACAAAATAAAAAAATATTATTTTATTTTTACGCTTTTAATCCAATTAGCCCGATGGGCTAGCCCGAAACCCAAACGTTTAAGGTTAGGATTGAAAATTTATAATTTGACAAAATCCTCAGCCCGATTAGCCCACACCTGATTAAAAAATCTTATTAAGATTATAAATTATCTTCTGAATCAAAACTAAATTACCACCCAAAGACTTAACCGTCATGCAGCCAATACATTCATTGTTAATTTCCTCTTTAACTTCTTCCCAGATATACTCGTTTTTTATAAAGCCGGTGAAGGCCCCCTGCAGCCATTCTTTTTCACATTCCTCTGGTTGGAACTGGAAGATTTCATCAGCTGGTGGTGTCTCCGTTTTCTCCCCGGTCAAGGCCTCCTTGAAGGATCTCCCCTCCATCCTCCTGACGTTATTTGGTGCTTTCGGAACTGGAGGCTTCATCCAGCCTTTATTATTCTTTATATGATATGATAGATATTAATTGAATTGTAATATGATAGTTATAAATTTAATAAATGCATTATTATATTTAGAGTATATAAGAAAAATAAAAAGTATTATATACTCAATCGTGTATTTTCTCATAGGTACCTCTGGTACCATTCTCTTTAGTTTTGATGGAACTTTCCCTTTTCTGACCAAAAAAATAAATAAATAACCTAAGAATTTAGAACTAAGCTTTTTACATTCATTTTCGTAATAAACAATACACTCATTGGTAAGTATTGCAATACACAGATATCTAATAAGTATTGAGTGTATATGCGATCCAATATGTATTGCAAAAATATTGAATCAATATCCATATTCACATTAGAAAATTCAAAGCAGAGATGAGGCAAAAAAAAAAAATTGGGTATGATGAATGGAGGTGGCGACATCTGGTTGTTGGTGGTGTAACGTGGCTAGCCCACAATAAGCCCATACTATTAGTAATTATTTTGTACAACAGCCCAACTACATAATAACAATAATATAAACACTTATCTCATTTTAGGGTTTAACACAATTGAGCGGCGCCGCTATCTCCAGATCTACCCTTTTCCTCTTCTCCCTCGTTGCATCTTTCTCCCCTTCAATTCCATCTTTCTCCATATTCACCTTCTCTCTCGTCGTCTGCCATATTATCGAGTATCGCTTTCTTTGGCAACTCCCAAAAATAAAACCCTAGCTTTCGCCCCATCTCCCCTCTTATCTCTGAAATTCATGTCGGTGACTCCTTACGACCACCCCCCCCACCGCCCTTCGTGTTTCAAACGACGGCGTCGCCCAAGCCCAAGCCGCTCCAGATCTCGGCCTTCTCCCTCTACTGCATATTTGCATATTTAATTCCAGTTCCAGCGCTCCAGATCTCGGCCTTCTCCCTCGACTGCATCTTTAATTCCAATTCCAGCGTTTTTATAATGATTAAGATCTATTTGTTTTTTTCGTTTATTAGTTTTCATTTTTTAATTTTTCTTTTTTTGTTTTATAGTATCAGTTTTGTAGATCTAGGAATATCGTTTGAAAAGTTTTTTTTTTTGGAAGATGCTTTGTTTTTTAATACTGAATAAGATCTATATTTTTTTTCCATATTAGTTTTTTCGTTTTGAGTTATATTTTTGTGTCTATGGTATTATTATGTTAGATCTATGAATATCTACACAAATTGTTAAGTTACAGAATAGTTTTTTTTTGGTGTCTCTGTTGTGCTCTTTTTAGACTTGATGATTACTTTGTTTTATGGCATTTTGAATCTAATTTGAGTTAATTTGCAGATTAACAGTTATATGCTACCATCTCTCACGTCACTCCTCACTCTTCACCTTTCATATGCACTCTGAGTTTCGCCACCTCCACCACTATAAGGTATTATCATCAACTCGAAGTCTCGCCGCAGGCAATGTTTTAAAAATAGTTTCTGTAACTTGGCTGTTTACATTATTTTCACAATTATAATGAGTTTGCTTTACATGGAAATCAGTAAAAGCATTCACATAAATATACATAATAAACTTTTTTTGGTATTTAATACTGTTCTTGAGACAAATAAATGAAAAACTAATGAAAATGAAATATATCCACATGCTTGTATTTCTTTGTCCTCCATCAAAATTTCCAATGTAGATTATAAATATACAAATATAATCTTGGTTTTGAAACCTATCGAAATGTATCATTCATTAACATCAGGGAACTCTTTTATGGGTGATATGAAATTTCTTCTTCTTCATGCCAACTTGCTGAAAATCTTGAATATTCTCACTAAACCTTTTTTTTTTGGTGGCTTTTACAGATTCTGTGCTCCATTGGCGTTTGCGGATTCTATGCTCCAATCTTGATCTGCAGAAAAATTCATAAATATTAGATACTATACTGTATTTGAGTTGTAATGTAAATAGCAAAAAATTGAACAAAATTGAAAGGAAAGTACCACATAAAAACATAAAAAAAAATATACACAAGTATTAGAATACCAAGATTAGAGAGAAAAGTACCACATAAAAATAAAAAAAACATACAAAAGAATATGCATAACCAAGATTAGAGAGAGTTTGCAGGAAAGTACCACATAAAAACATACAAAAGAATTAGAATTACAAATATTAGAGAGAGAAAGTTTGCATTTTGAAAATATTGGCTGAAATAATCTGATATTTATAGGCATCAAGATCAGCAAATTGGCTCCAAGATTGATTGTTTTTAAATTTTAAATTGAAGTTTGGGCGCCAATTTTGGAGCTGAATTGTAAAGAGCCAGCTGTTACAGCTGTATAAAGTGAATAAATAATCATTGACAATTTTTGCAGCCAATTACTCAGCGGATAATAAGGCAACAACCTTTGGGTTACACAATGCTGCTCTTGGCGGGAATCACATTCCCCCAAGATTCTATGCTTTAATATATGTATAGATTCTGATTCAACCCATATAAATAATATTATTTTAAGTACGGGTCAACCCGGTTGTACGGTACACCCAGGTGTACCCAAGATTTTATGTAAATTTTATCTGACATTTCTTTCTTATATATATAAATATAAATTAGTCATTATGAACTTTGTTTGTCTTCGAAGGAATAACGTCAGTTTTAAACTTTGTTTTGATGAAGTTGAGTTAAATAAGTAAAGGGTTAATGTATATCCTAATTTTTGAAAGGTTTAAATTTTAGGGTTAAATGCATCTAAATTCACAAACTTTAGTCAAAATTTATTTTTAACACGAACTTTTAAAAATTCATTTTTATACACCAACTTTGGGATCCTGTTTAATTTTAACAATGAATTAATCTCTGGCGATTTAAAAACACACGCGACACTTTGGGTAGGCTCAATACCCTCCCCCAAAACACACGAGAACACTGATAGGTTGGAAGATAAAGGGTAGTGAGGCTACACTTCACACTACAAAAAAATAGGATATCAGCGATGGAATTTTCCGTAGCTAAACATGAAAATTCCGCCGCTAAAATCAATTAACGACGGATCAACGACTGAAACATTCTGATACTAGAATCGTGGTCGCTAGCAAAAATTGTGACAGAAACGTAGGCTGTCGTTAGCTCTAGCGACTGAATATTTCGTCGCTGGTCTAATTGTCCTCGTTTGGTTGTATTGTTTTAAATACGGATTAGCAACGGAATTTGTTATGTCGTAGATTAAAGACAGACTGACAATGGAATTTTGTCGCTAATCTAATAGTTGTCGTTTGGTTATGTGTTTTTAGCTACGGACTAACGACAGAATTTTCGTCGCTACTAGCGACAGAATTGACTCCGTCGTAGTTTTGGTTCAACTTTTCCGTCACTAGTCTGCGCTATTCCATCGTTGAGAGGAACATATTTTGTAATTTTTTTCTTGTTTATATAAATTAATCTATTAACACAATATTACAACCTATTAAACCACAAAGATTCACATTCACATTAATTCATAGAAATCTAACAAAACACAACATGTTCGATCTCCAACATCACATGTTCAATCTAAAAACAAAGCGAATCAAGAGGAAGATGGTCCATGACCTCTATCGCTATCTAGCTTCGATAGAAGTCACTGAAGAAGCTCTTGTTGGGCTCGTAGCTGAACCTGAAACTCTGCCTGAATTTGTGCTTGTGCCTCGTCTCGCGCCCTCAACTCAGCTTGCATCATTTTCTCGTATTGTCGACGCTCCTGTCTCTCTGACTCTAGCAAATCCTGCATCTCCGTCATCTTCTGCTGAGTAGTGGAATCCAACTGGGAAGTCGCTGCAGAATCAGTACTTAATGAACCACCTATATAGCAACGTGCAAGAGAACCAGCACCAAACAATCTCTTCTTCTTCGAGGGCTGGACAAGACTTTTGAAGATCTCATTCCTATCCACCTCCGACACCTCATCTGTGCCGGGAACAGGCTGGCTCAATGTATCAACACGTTCATTCATCTTTATCTACAATATAATTCATCATTAAGCATTTTATTAAACAAGCTAGTTAAAATCAATAATGAAAATACTTACTCCAATAGCACGAGACTTTGCATCTGTATAATCACCAGATTTTGTGACGTGAAACCTTTCGAATACGTCGAGCTAGACCTCTTCTAGGGTGACTCATTTCACTTTAGCCTATGCATTTAGACACACAAAGTTAAATTTTTTAATTAAGTGGAGTTTATTAAACTAGAAAGTGATTACCATTTCCATGGCGTAATCCAAAGCACATCTTGAGCCACCTCTATGCTTTACGATCCTCGTCCCTACTCTATCCGGTTCTGACATCCTATTACTTCGCGTCTTTTCTGCTTTTGCTTTCACATCATCTCTATCTCAATACTTTTTTCAACTTTCCCACTATCTTCCAGGAATGAATGGAGGTGGTTTCACATTGTTTTTGCACTTCTTGATCTTATGAATAAGATCCTTGTATCTGTCCCTTGCCCTAGTGTACCATTTTTGGTACACAACGTCTTCACTCAAGTCAGTCCAATAGAAATATTTCTACAAAAAAATACAATATTTAAACATTATTAGTTTCCAAACAAGTAAATGTTAAATATAAATTTTCATATTTAGTTTTACCTTAAAGTCTTTAGAATACTACTTCTTCTAGTCTTATGACACTAACTTCCTACTGAAGCCATGATGATTCATTACTCGATAGAATGACTTAGTAATCGCATGAGAAACCTCGTGTGATGTTTCAAGAAGTCAAATCTTTGAAAAACAAACTTAACTCAGTTACTGCTTTCCAGACATTAGGTGGAAGAAGTTTACGAAATGCAATCGGTAGAATACGTTGCATGGGGACATGACAATCGTGACTCTTCATCCCAAACATCTTCAATTTTCTCAAGTCGACACATCTGCCCATATTTGAGACATAGCCGTCAGGAAATCTTAAGCCCTTTAGCCATTAACACAAGACTTTCTTCTCACGGTTGTCAAGTGTGTAAAAAGCCTTTGGGTATTTTCCTGTTGACTCATTCATCTTCAACTGTGGTCTAAAGCAATATAAGTTCAACTCATCTAGATTTGCACGTATCTTTTGTCTTTCCTTGAACATTCATTATAGTGTTAAACACATTATCAAACACATTTTTCTCTATGTGCATGACATCTAAATTATATCGAATCAAAAGAGAGCTCCAATAAGGTAAATCCCAGAATATACTTCTCTTCTTGCATCCAATGCCTAATTGTTTGGATATTCTGGTATTTATTTTGTAGAAATATTTCTATTGGACTAAAGTTCGTGTTAAAAATGGATTTTGACTAAAGTTCGTGAATTTAGATGCATTTAACCTTAAATTTTATCCGACAGTTTATCCAATCGAAATTCGACGAAAAATCATTGTGATTTTAATTAATTTAATTTTATGTAATAGAGTTTGAATTACATTAATCTTAATCACTTTTTTCAATTAAATATTATTTTTTTATTGAGATAATAGAAATACCCTTTTATATAAACTAGCACACGCCCACTCGTGCGATGCACGATCAGTATGGAAACTAAACGATGTTTTAAATAAATAAATATGTATATTAAATATATATAATTTAAATATAAATAAATGTAAATATAAAATTGAAATTCAATAAAAAAAACATGAAATCGAAAATATATAAATTTTCAATTTTGTATTTTCAATTACCAATTAATTGATTTTCATTGATAATTAAAAGAAATTATAAAAGAGAAATGAGAGATAAAAGATGAGAGAGAGAAAAAAATATTTTTGTAACTTTAATTGATAATAACTTATTCGCTTTAAATTTATTTTTTATAATATTTATATCAAATTAAGATCTTTTAATTCTTTATCTTTAATTTAACATCCATGTTGAATATCTTTTTATTAATCAAAGTTCACGATTTTTTTATAAAAGAATTAAAATAAAAAAAATGAGGAGAGAGAAATTTTGGTGGGAAAAAATAGCCGTTATACTGATCTTTTATATAAGTATATAGATTTTTATTTGATGAAATTTTATAAAATGTGGAATTAAAGATTTTAGAAAAATGAGAAAAAATATATATATAAATTTGATAGAGGGTATGATAGAGAAATTGATGCGCCACATTTGTTGTCAATTGTATATAGACAATGTTCATTAATTAGTACAATCTTTTTACAATGACGAATAAGAATTAGTATAAATTTATGACCACATCTGAACCTGTGAACCTGTAAGATCAGTTCATTATTTAGATCTCGAAAGACGCAATCTGACTTTTGAATATCAGACTTTTGAGCATTATCTCGTCTACATCTTGAAATACTATATCAGACACCACTATGTGGAGCTTTAAAGATTATAACTGCCTTTTGAACATCATTTCATTTGAAATTTAAAAGATTAGAATTGATTTGTGAGATTATATCATTTGGAGATTGAAAAATCATGGCAGACTTTGTTCATAATCTCATTTTGAGTTTGAAATATCATAATTGAGTTCAGAGCATTATCTCATCTAGAGCTTGAAATAATATAACTGACTTGTGAGCATCATCTCGTTCGAAGTGTGAAAGACCATAACTAAGTTATGAGAATCGTCTCATTCGAAGCTTGAGAAAATTAATGTGAGATATTTTTTATTTTGAAAGGAAAATTAATGTGAGATTTAAATTATATCAGTTTATTTAGTATTTCAATTGGTAAATCTTCATAAAATTAATGTGGAATTCAAATTTTATATTTAAAAATTGTACTAAATATCTTATTTTATGGCCAAATTAAATTGAAGAAATAATTTATTTAATCACAATTATTCATCGTTTAAAATTAAAATAAATAAATTTGATCAAATTAAATTGACAACGCAATTCGAATTGTATTATTCTCAATCACTCGACCAATTAAATGTGGTATGTTTGTTTGGAGCGTAAGACCTTCTTTTATATAGGTTTTATTTAGATGAATAAGAATGAATTAATATAGAAATGCTTTGCTACTACAAATCTGCTCATACTCTACAGTTTTAAATCGTAGACTATGTGTATTTCGCAGTGTAGAAAAAAGTGGCGTAGAAAAATATCCCCTTTTTTCTACCGTTGTAAAACTGTAGTCTTGAAAAACATGCATTTTGTGTGTTTAATGGTTTATTTGAGTCAATATTGGTTTATTGTCGAAAACTTGTTATTTTCTTGATGTTTGAGTGAATTTTGAGGAACATGGAAGCTTACTATCGCAAAATGATCTAAATGGAAATGGAAGTTGAAGTTTATCTCGATATGAGTTCGTGAGCGCAAATGAATCGAAAATCGGACAAATGAGAACGGACAAAAATAAAATTATTGCGCAGAGTTGTCAGGAGCCCGCGGTCCAGGCCAAGGCCACGGGCCTGACCGTGGGCAATACGGCGACGAACGTAGGCTAATCGCGCGGCCACGTCTCGGGCCGTGTGTTTGCTTGATTTTTGCGCATTTTGTTGAGTTTTTCAGCTATTTCTCGATCCTACACGATTTTGGCCTATATTTTGAGACATGTGGCATATAAATACTCCCCAAAAACATACTAAAAAGACCATTGCTCATATTCTTGGAACTTCTTTCAAAAACTCATGAATCGGCCGTAGCTGCTCTTGGGACAGAGAAAGGGGCAGTGAACCCATTTTGTCCAGTTGACTTTTTTGCATGCTTTCCTTCATACGGCTTTTGGGCTCATAAGGGGGATTTCCCCGATTGACTCTAAACAACCGAAGGGACAAAAGTTTTTCGTTGCATGTGTTATCAGTCTGGCTGATCTGTCCTCTGATAGTCAATTAGATTTATAACATCTCTGTTTATCAAACTCAACTGAAGCCTTACGCTCATCAGTTAAGTTCTTATGACTTAACTGATAACTCCTTACTGAAGAGTCTTTCAGTATCAGTCGTCAACCTTGTTTCGGTCAAAACTCTTTTCAGTAAACAGGTGTCTGAGTTTGTGTTTGTAGTTTCACTTTTGATCTCTGTATTGAGATCTTCTTAAAAATAGCCTATAGGTGTGTTCCCCCCCTCCCATACACCTATTCGAGACCCTCCGGACCTAAAAATTGGTATCAGAGCAGGTTGTTCGCAAGAACAATTCTGTTTTGATTAGGTTCTAATTGAACTAGATCCTTCTTTTGAGGGTCTCAAAAAGTTTGTCTCTTTCAATTTGTGCTTGCTATTTGCCCTATATGTTGTTACCTGTTCTCTCTTTTTGATGGAGACTAACCACAGCAAAATATCCTCTCTACCTATGTTTAGTATTGAAAAATACGGCATATGGAAGTTTCGGCTTGAAAGCTTCCTCACCGCTCAGCATTGCCGAATGTGGGAAGTCATCACCAACGGACCAATCATCATCACCGAAATTGTCAAAAGAGTTCCTGTTGACCCAACTGGGGATCCATACGATGAGGTCCAGATCAAGCAAAATGCAGACTTCACCACAAAAGAAAGGAAGCAAGATGAGCTTGACAACCTCGCCAAAAGTATCATCTCTGGCACAGTTCCAGACAAGCATGTCACCAAGATCATCAAGTGCAAAACTGCAAAGGAGATGTGGGACATTCTTGAAAGAATATGCATCGGATCCGAGGAAATAAAGGAGAACAAGCTGTCCATAGCTTATCAGAAGTTCGACTCCTTCCTCATGCTCAAGAATGAATCTGTCGACGAGATGGAACTCAGATTCAACCAAATCCTAAACGAAGTTCAATCCATCTCGAAGGACAAATACATTCAACGAGAAATCAACCTGAAAATTATTCGAGCACTTTCGTGAGGAGATTGGCAGATCTATTCAGTTGCTCATCAGAACAAGCCTAGATTTAGTCAGCTCCCGACAAACAAGCTTTTCTCTGACCTCTTGGCAAATGAGTTCGACATTAAGAATGTTGGAATCAAGAGGGCTGGAGGATCAGACGAAGATGGTCCATCAACCTCAAAAGGAGCAGCACTGAAAGCTTCAGCAAAAGAAATCAAGAAGCACACAAAGGAACCGGCGGAACTCAAGCCCGAAGACTTCTTCAGTCAATATGCTTTGTTGACTGAAAGATTCAACAAAATGGAGTCTAAATTCTGCAAGTACAGGAGGTTCCACAAGCAGCACTACAAAGGAAAGGAAAGAAAAAGCAAGTCCAGATATTCCACTGACAGAAGCGGAGAAAGAAAATCAACCGCCTTTGACTTGAAAGATGTGGAATGCTTTGGATGCAAAAAGAAAGGGCATTTTCGAACTGAATACCCTGAACTGACGCAGTCTGAACGCAAGGAACTGAAAGCCAAGAAAGAACGCAAATATGCGAAGAAGAAAGCGATGGCTGCTGACGATGCAGGATCCTCCGAAGAAACATCAGAATCATCTGACTTCAACTCTACCAGCTCAGATGATGAGAGCCAAGCCCTGATGGCCAATGAAACCGAAAGCGTGGCCGATAACAACTACGACAACGGAATGAACAGCCTAGAGGTAAATTCTCACTCAAAAACTCCTTATACTGATAACTCCCTGGTGTTTTCAGGAGATCCCTCAGAAATTGGAGAAGGCTCAGCCGATGAAACTGACGAGTTCGATCAGCTCATGATTGATCACTGTCAATTAAGGAAAATGTTCGAAGATCTCCTCAAGCAGAATCAGAAAATGGAAAGGGAGATCAATGATGAACGAACCAAGAATCAGACAAACATCTACTTTTCGGATGAAACTTGTCTTGATCAACTGATCATGGAGAACAGTCGACTGGAAGAGAAGCTCAGAGTTTCTACTTCAGAATGTGACAGAGCATCTCATGAAATAAAGAGGCTCAATCACAAACTGGAAGAAACAATCAAGGACTGCATGATGAAGTCTCCCATGTTGACCAACTTTCTTTCAAAAGGTCTCGTTGAAAGCATCGGAGGAAAGGTTGCTCCAACTGATAAAGGAAATAATATCATGATCAACGAAGTAGATGATGCTTCTGAAAATAACACCTCAGAAGAATCAAGAGATCATGATATGGATGAAGTTTGGAAACGCAAGCTGATGGCAAGAACGAATGTTCCTCTTCCACAAAGCTACAGACGAGTCAAGGAGGCCCCCAACCAGATCATCCTACTGAGAAGACTGGAAAGCAGATTTCAGTCGAAGATTGGGCAAGGAACATTAGGACTCAAGAAGAATTTTCCTCACCAGTCCGGGGGGAAGAACAACAACATCAGTCAGAAACTGAAACCAGTTCAGTTCCGAAGAGAACAACATCCATGGAGACAAAGCTATGATAAGTCCAGACGAGCCAAACGCCAATCACGACGACAAGCAACTGGACACCATATGACTCATGTTCCACAACATCAGTCAAGAATGACTCAAGTATATCAAAGGAGATACTCTGCAGAGCAAAGAAGACCTCAATTACTCACCAGACAAAGCTTCTACAAGAGTGAGGTTCTCAGAAAGAAAGCTCAACAGAAGATTGCTCATGTGCCAACTGAAGCACCGACTACTTCAGTCAGACAACCGACAAAGCGTAAGAGATCAGCACCAAGACCAGTTCTGAAGCAGATATGGGTTTCAAAAGGAACACGAGCTAACAATGAAGGACCCAAACATTGATTGGGTACCTAAATTAACTCTTTCTTGCAGGTCAAAAATAGGAAACACAAAAAGAATGAAGAAGTTAAAGCCTCAATCAGAACATGGTACCTGGATAGCGGCTTTTCGAAGCACATGACGGGCTACAAAGAATATCTAACTCGATATGTTGAGAAAGCTGGATCAAAAGTTGCATTCGGAGATAACTCAATAGGAGAAACAAAAGGCTATGGTGTGCTCGACATGGGTAACGCCAGTATCAGTAATATTAGCTATGTTTCTGGACTAAAACATAATTTGTTGTCTGTGAGTCAATTTTGTGATAGCGGTTTTGCATTGAAGATCAAAAAGGATGAATTCACTGTCAGAAACAGTCAAAGAAAGGTGGTTCTGAGAGGGATCAGACAAGGAAGTCTCTACGTCGTCTCATGGGAAGACAGCCCTCCAGAAACATGTCTCATTAGCAAAAGCAGCTCGGAGCTCAACTGGCTGTGGCACAGGAGACTCAACCACCTTAACTTCAAAACGATCAACAAACTTGCTAAGCGTCAACTGGTAGAAGGTTTACCTTCTATTGTGTTCCAGAAGAAGCAAGAATGTGAAGCATGTCAAAAAGGAAATCAGACCAGGACTTCATTCAAGTCAAAGTCAGGACACTCCTCTGAAAGAATTCTTCAACTACTTCACATGGATCTGTTTGGCCCAATCTCTCCCAGAAGTTACAACGGTAGAAAGTATACCTTAGTTGTCGTGGATGATTATTCACGATATACTTGGGTTATCTTTCTTTACACCAAGAGAGAGACACTGTTGGAATTGCCAAAGCTGCTGAGAAGACTAAGTGTTGAAAAGAAAGTCAACATCATCAGCATCAGATCAGATCGAGGGACTGAATTCCTCAATGCTGTCATTCGTGACTATTGTGAGGAACAAGAAATCAGTCATCAAACTTCTGCAGCAAGAACTCCTCAACAAAACGGAGTAGCAGAAAGAAGAAACAGGTCTTTGAAGGAAGCAACAAGGACGATGCTAGCCGAATCAAAACTCCCTTTGAAGTTTTGGGCCGAAGCAGTCAACAACGCATGCTACACGCAGAATCGCTCATTCCTCACTCAAAGACATGGGAAAACCCCATACGAGCTATGGAAGAACAGGAAGCCTTCAATCTCATATTTTCATGCTTTCGGTTCTAGGTGTTTCATCCACAACAATGATAAGAGAAGATTAAACATATTTGATAGCAAGGCTGATCCAGGAATCTTTCTTGGATACTCTGGAACTGAACGATCCAGCAAAGCCTATCGAGTGTTTAATTCTCAAACTCTTTGTGTTGAAGAAATACCACATGTTGTTTTTGATGAGACTACTGATGATTTTAGGATACAGGAAACTAAAAGAAGTGTTGAGAACACTGAAGTTTCCAAAACTGAAATAAACAACCCCGAACCTTCTACAGTCTTGGTGTGGGGACCAGGAAAAGAAGAAGATACTGAAAAGCTTTAGTATCAGAAGATCAGTCAAAGGTCTGAAGCTCATACTAGAGCCACTGCAGATGGCATCAGTCAAGGGGGAACTCCAATAGCCAAAGAACAAGTTGAACCTCCTGAAGCTACTCCAGTTCAACACTCCCCTGCTCAAGAAAATGCTCAACGATTCAGAACCATTCTGACTGAAGAACCTATCACCAGAAGAGATCAAGAAGTATCGAAGATGGTTTGAACTCCATTCAAAGGAGAACATCATTGGAGAACCATCAGACGGTGTAAAGACTCGAAGATCAATGTGCAACCTCATCTTTGATATCAACCAGAACTGCATCAACGAAGATAAGAACTTCAGCTGTTTCTTATCATCTACAGAGCCCAAGGACGTCGAAGAAGCTTTGAAGTCCACTCAATGGGTCATCGCAATGCAAGAAGAACTAAATGAATTCAATTGGAATTCAGTTTGGGAACTTGTGGATCGACCAGGCGTTGCAAAGGTGATCGGTTTGAAATGGATCTTCAAAAATAAGAAAGACGAAGAAGGAAATGTTGTGAGAAATAAACAAGGCTAGTAGCAAAAGGTTACAGTCAAGAAGAAGGAATCGACTACGATGAAACTTTTGCCCCAATTGCCAGATTGGAAGCATGGAGTGCTCACCAATGAAGCCTACGTGGAACAACCTCCAGGTTTTGAGGTTGCAGGACCAGAAAGGTGTACAAGCTGAAGAAAGCGCTCTATGGTTTTAAACAAGCACCAAGAGCATGGTACGATACTCTTTCTGAGTATCTTGTTGAACAAGGATTTAAGAAAGGATCAGTGGACAGAACTTTGTTCAATCTCAAGGAAGGAGAAGATCTTCTACTTGTTCAGATTTATGTCGATGATATAATCTTCGGATTAAAATCCGAACGCATGTGCAAGAAGCTTGCTGATATCATGAGTAACAAGTTTCAGATGTCCATGATGGGAGAAATGAATTTCTTTCTTGGATTATAAGTCAAGCTGACCAGCGAATGAATACTGATCAATCAGTCAAAGTACACCAAAGACCTGATCGCCAAGTTCGGTATTCAGCACATGAAATCAGTTAAGATCCCAATGAACATAAACTGGAAAGTTGATCCAGGATCGAAAGGAAAATCTGTATCGTCAACCAAATACAGAGAAATCATTGGATCATTGTTGTATTTGACTGCTAACAGACCAGATATCGCGTATGCAGTCGGGGTTTGTGCAAGATATCAGTCAGATCCAAATGAAGCTCATATGGATGCTGCAAAACGAATTTTGCGATATCTCAAAGGCACACCCAACTTAGGATTGTGGTACCCAGCTGACGATGACATCAAGCTCACCGGATATTCAGACTCAGATTTTGCAGGATGCAAAATTGATCGCAAATCAACTTCGAGAACTTGTCAATTCCTAGGCAACAAGCTCATCTCTTGGTTTTCAAAGAAGCAGACTTCAGTCGCCACCTCCACAACTGAAGCTGAATATGTTGCTGCGGGAAGCTGCTGCTCACAACTCCTATGGTTAGTCCAACAACTGAAGGACTATGGGATCGAAGAGAAGGAAGTCCCAATCTATTGCGACTGCTCCAGTGCCATTGCAATCTCACAGAATCCAGTTCATCACACCAGAGTCAAGCATATTGCTATCCGACATCACTTCATTCGTGATCATGTCGAAAAGAAGGATATCTCTGTTGAATGGATTCCGACCGTAGTTCAGAGAGCAGACTTGCTGACCAAAGCTCTTCCTGAAGAAAGGTTCAACGATCTGTGTGGAAGGATCGGCCTTATCAACCCATAATAGTGATGCTGTGTTTAAAGATTTCCTCAAACAGTCATGATGACTGGTGGTCAACCAACTGGTGCTCCACAACTGCTGACGTGGAAAGCAATGAAGACAAGTCTTCATCTGAAGAGAACTCATCCTGATAAGTCAACCAGGATCAGTGGTATCGACTGACTACAATGATCAGTCGATCAGTAAGTATCTTCAACTTAATATTTAAAAATCAGTTATTTCAGTTATGAGACATTTGTCTGTTTTCAAAAGTTTTCTCTAACTGATCAGTTTGTTTCAAAATCTTTAACTGATTGTTGGAAAATGGAATATCCGAGAAGGACAAGTACTTTTAAAAGGAAAAATTTGTATTTGATTTAACTTGTCCTGATCATTTCTAAAAATCTTTCCAACCTTTTGCCTCTGAAATGAAAATCTTGTGAATCTCATTGATTTGACAAAATGCAATGATCTTTCTCACCTTTTGAAGCTTCTGTCCTCTGCAGTGACGGCGGACGTAAAATTTTCCTTCAAAAACATTTTAGGCACAGTTTTCGAAAAACTTTTTCATCTTCCTCTTGGTAAAATTGTCTATTTATGCCTTGATGTCTTCACTAGTTTTCTGCATCAACTAACAATTCTCCACAGCCTTCACTGTGAGAAAAATTTTCAATCTTTCAAAAAGTGCAGAGAAAATTTTGTTCCGGCAAAGGAGAAATCAATGACTGCAAAGTCATGGAGTGGGAGAATGACGCTCACATACTTGGTTTTCACCGGACCCTTCCACTGGATCTTAACGTCTCTCCGACGTCAAAGCTTGCTTCATAATCACTTGTATCCAGCGACGAGAGTGTCTTCCATCCTCATGCCTGGCGCCAAGAAGCTTCACATCTTTCGGAGGATATCAACTTTAATTCAGATATCTTGTACACCTCCTTGACATGCAACAACAACGAGCTCTCTCTCGTTGTCGGCCAGCATCTTCAGCCGCACAAGGTCCATTCTTCAAAAGACCTCATGCTGGCAAATCGACAGTGTTAGTCCTCACGACTGTCACTGATTCGATTTTTCCTTCTCACACCCTTCTCCCATACTCTCCCTTTTTCTTCATCTTCGTCACCTCTCTCTTCTTCTTAAGTCTCTCTTTCTCCATTCAAGGCAGCCTTCTCCCTCTCTAAGGCAGCCTTCCTCATTCTTCTGTCTCCCTCATCCTCTAGTTCTCTTCCACTTCTCCGTGTCCCTCATCACCTCACCCCACACTGGCGTCTTCCTCTTCTGCATCTCTGGACTCATCCTCTTCTCAAGTCCTTCCACAAGTGCTTGAGAATCGGAGTTGAGTCCTATCCGATCATAGCTTCCATCATCAGCTCCCTTTTTGATGTTGCCAAAAAGGGGGAAAGTAGGAAGTCAGAGAAGGTTTTTCCCTGCATCTTGTCGAAAGACTGAAGATGGTAAAGCAAAAGGATCACCAGAAGTTGTAAGGATAATGTTTCAGTAAAGACCTCAAGTCAACGGAAAACAAGTGTGAGTGAAACAAGCTTAGGAACATGAAGACTGAAGATGAAGATCAAGAAGTTCAAGGCGCAGACAAGCAGACTGCTGGAGTCCATGGGTTTCCCATGTGTTTTGTTTTTATTGTTTTTACTCCTTTGTAAGTCTTGCCCTGTACCTCGACCGATGTCTCATCAGTCTTTCTTTTAATGAAAATAACTTCTTTTGATCTCAACCTGAAGACAATGACTCTTTGTCCAGGCTCTGATTAATGTTTTTCTGTCTTGTCCTTGTTCTTTTTTTTTTTTGAACAGTTGTGTTTTTTCTCTAAGTACAAGTTTTAGGTTCTATTGTTAAAGGGGAATAGTATTCACCCTGTTTTAGAACTTGTGCTCTGAGTTCAGTCTTTCTCTTGCTTAGAACTGTTGTGTGGTTTTGGCATCTTCCAAAAGGGGGAAATTGTTGGGAACTTAATGGAATATCCTAATCCATGTTTTGATGATACCAAAATCCATAGGTTTCATTTGTAATAGACTAGAACTGCTCGAACTCAAGTGTTAGAGTTTTTTCTCTAGTTTAGTTGCTGTTCTGAAGACTGAAGATTGAAGAACGAAGGACTGGAGACTGAAGACTGAAGTTACCGACTGAAGCAGCAGTAGAAGAATCAGTCTTGAACTGATTACTTAATGCGAGCCGCTTGGAATCAGCGGACTGATACTAAAGTCAAGTATCAGTTAAACATTCTTCCTTGGACTGAACCTCCAACGTTCAAAGGAAGCCGCGTACTCCAGAAGTACAGCCGCATTAAATGTAGAGATCTCAGGATCGTCCTTTCTCTGCAGAGGTCATTCCTATTTGGCGACTACTTTATCAGAGACGTCGCATCTCCTGCTCTTCAACATAACCGTTCTCACCAAACAAGGAACCTCGAAGATTGAAGCCTCAGCCCAAGTTCAAATTACTCTCTAACGGAAGAAATCTTGAAGACCTTCTCCGCCAACGGATCTATTCAAGACTTCTCCTATAAGTAGCGCTCGAAGATCACTTCAATCTTCACCGATTCAACAACATAAGCTGAAGCTCTGCCAAAATTGCTTCTCAACCAAAGCTCAAATTCCCCAAAGCTTGAATCGAAGAAGAGAATCCCAAAGCCAAAAATCAGTCACTGCTGATTATATAAATTCTCTTAGACCTTAGGCAAACCTTGATTATCCAAGCCTAGGTCAAACTAACTCCAAAGAACTTGTTCTTTGAAGTTTAGTTGGCAAGATTTCAAACCTCTCTTTGACCGATAGAATCGAGTGTTTGAGTTGCAAAGGAGTTCAGGAAGGTACTCTATCTCCGTGAGGTCCTAGTGCCAGTTCGTGCTAGGAGTGAGAAATCCAACAAGGTGTATTGGTACTGAAGATTGGATCTTCAGTTGTTTCGGTTGTGTGCACCCGCAAGCACATGTTTCGGTTTGCTGTGCACCCGTAAGCACGAGCATCGGTTTGCAGTGCACCCGTAAGCACTTGCAGAGTGAAGTTGTTGGTCTGATCAATCGACCGTAGATGTAGGAAGTGTTTTCAGAACCACGAAAAAATCTCTGTGTTATTTACAGCTTTCAGTATTTAATTTCTTACTTGTGCTATTCCTCTCTTCAACTGAAAACTGATTAATTGCAAAGAGAAACATAAGACTAACAACGTGCTCAACCCAAAAGGCTATTGCGAAACAAAAGTTTTCCGATGCGTGTGTTATCAGTCTGTCTGATCTGTCCTCTGATAGTCGGTGAGATTTATAACATCTCTGTTTATCAAACTCGACTGAAGCCTTACGCGCATCAGTTAAGTTCTTGTGACTTAACTGATAACTCCTTACTGAAGAGTCTTTTAGTATCAGTCGTCAACCCTGTTTTTGTCAGAACTCTTTTCAGTAAACAGGTGTCTGAGTTTGTGTTTATAGTTTCGCTTTTGATCTCTGTATTGAGATCTTCTTAAAAATAGCCTATAGGTGTATCCCCCCCCATACACCTATTCGAGACCCTCCGGACCTAACAGGGAGTGATGGACTCTAAACAACCGAAGGGAGTGATGGACCCATCAACCTACTAGCAATGGGGAAGAAAACATAGCATGTCGCAATAAAAGCTTGATTCGAGGCGTCAGCTCGGAGAGGAGATCTTTGCTTCCATGCTTTGAGTGAAGGTGTCGTCTGGCCCGTAGGTAGATTCACGCCCTCCTAAGGAATTGAATAAGGGACTACCGATCTAGTAGCTAGGAAGCTATAGGAAGATAGACTTAAAGATTAAAAGCAAGAATTGAAGATTCATCACAATTTTTCGGGCTTTTTATTGAATGATTTATTTTATTCTTGATTGTTCACTGCTAGTTCATATGTCTATGTGTGACTAGTAATCTTTTATCCTAGGTTTTGGTAGTAAAAAATAGATGATGGTTCTCTGACTTTATTTAATTCAATTAATTAAAACTTGTTTTATTCTTTTTGTGTTCTTGTGCTTATTGTTTGCTTTATTGATTGACCATCAATTTTGCATGATTATTGAGATAATTTGATATCGGGAGATTATTATTATTGTCTGAACTAAGAACACAGAACATGCTTGTCAAATTAGTCAAATGAACTTAAGATTTGTGTGAGAACTTTAATCCTAGGTACTTTTATGATTTATATGTTTAAGAGTGATCCGAGGACGGTAGCCTTTCATGTAATCCACGGTTTGTATGTCACGGGAGTGGGTATAAACTAAAATTGAGATTGTCTTAGAAAGAACTTGCCATTGATTCATTGAATTGATTTTGTCTGGTTTCCTGAATCTGTTAAAATAATAACCTTGGGATATTTATTATTCATAGTTTTCTCTATTCCTGATTGTGTAAATTTATTTATGCTTTTATTTATTTATTTTAATTGTTCAAACTCAAATCTTCTTTTCTGTCATCTAAATAGATGATAATAGTTATAGTAGTAATCATTAGGTCATTCACTATGGTGCTACCCCATAGTGGTGTCACATCATTAACTACCTCATTTTTCAACTACCCAATTTTTTCTTCAGTATAACACTACCTTACTTTTAACTATTCATGAACCCTACTATCATTATTACTTTTTAAATAATATACAATTATAATATATATATATATATATATATAATTTATGTATTTTTCATTTTTATATTATATTTTACTTTAATAAATTTAATATAATTACACAAATAAATTAATTTATTCACAATATACTCCCTTCGTCCGTCAAAAGTGGACCACTTTGGCTGGACACGGGATTTAATAAAATTAGTGATAATTTTGATGTAATAGAGAAAAGGTCCCACCACTTTATGAGATGTGTGGTTGAGATTGAATTTGGGGTGATTTTTTTGTAAATAAAGAGTGTTTGTAAGGATAAAAGATTAAAGTGGATGGTGGGACAATTTCTATAAAAGGAAAGTGGTATACTCTTTGCGGACACCCGATATAGTAAAAGTGGTCCACTTTTGGCGGACGGATGGAGTAATTAATATAAGTATGCTAAAAAATTAAAATTAAAACACACATATCATTGAAAATAAAATTCTTACAACACATAATCAAAATTAAAAATACAAATAAAAAATAACATAATTTAAATATCAAACAAAAGCAATCATAAAACTTAATAATACTACTAATCATAGTCGAATCGTGCCCACAAGTGCTCAACCAAATCGGATCGAAGTTGGTGATGCATTTTTTTATCACAAACTCTAGCACCTCTCATGAGGTACTCGTTGAATCCTCCCACTGAATCGTGATTTAAATCTCCTGCAATATTTATTGCTCGACGTGCTTGGTTCGTGTTCGACCCATTGGCTAGCCAGTTTTCCTTCATCCTCAATTATCATACTATTATATAAAATAATGCAAGCATACATAATGTCGGTGATGTTTTTTTTATACCAAAGGCGACTCGAACCTCTGATCATTGTCCAACGAGCTTGGAGAACCCTAAATGCGTGTTTGACATCCTTTATTGCAGCTTCTTGTATTTTCTTGAACTTTCTTCTTTTTGGATCTTGAGGACATTGAAAGCTCTTGACAAAAGTTACCCACTCAGGATATATACTGTTTGTTAGGTAGTATCCATGGGCATATTGCGTGCCATTTACTGTGAACGGTATGGAAGTATCTTTTCCTTGTAGAACATCATTGAACATGGGTGACTGATTAAGCACGTTTATGTCATTGTTTGACCTTGCAACACCAAAAAAAACATGTCAAATCCAAAAATCTTGAGATGCAACCACTTCAAGCATAATTGTTGGGACTCCATGATCGCTGCGAGTGAACTGGCCTTTCCATGCTACTAGGCAATTTTTGCATGTCCAGTGCATAGAATCAAGATTTCCGATCATTCCAGGAAAGCCATGCATCTGCTCGTGCATTTCCATCAATTGTTGATAGTCATAAACAGTTGGCCGCCTCAAGTAGTGTGCACCAAAAATCTCAATAACACCTCGGCAAAAGTGGCGCAAGCACTCGTACCCTGTTGTTTCATAAACCTGCAAGTACTCATCGTAGTGATCAGCTGGGCCACCATATGCCAACTGTCTAATCGCATTCACGCATTTTTGTAGTAGCGTGAAACATTTATTTTATGTGGCATCATATATTTGTTGAAACCATGTGTTGTGGGCGTCCATTGCATTCACTATGCAAGTGAATAACTCTTTCCGCATCCGAAAATGCCGCCTAAATACATTGAGACCCCATGTTGGATTATCATCAAAATAATCCCTCATGAGTCGCTCGTATGCTCTTTCCCAATCTCGTTGCGCGTATCTTCTGGTGTGACGTGTGTTTGACGCTATTACTCGAAGAACACGTTCATGGATACTGTCATCCTCCATGTACTTATGCATGTACTCTTCTATAAAGGCATCAGCTTCAGCTACAACTTTAGCTGCAGCTGCAGCTGTGTCTTCAGCATCATGCTCAAAAGAAGATGAAAACATCACTGAAATTTTTTGATGTTATGAAGAGAGAAATCGAATAAGTAAGATTTGTTTTTCTAAATGATGATAATGAAGTATTTTGTTCATGTATTTTTAATCTATAATGGTTAACTGTTCGAGAATGCAACAGTTACCATCTCTTATTTAAAATGATCGTTCAAGAATGCAACAGTTACATTTTTTAAAAATGACCGTTGGAGAATTCAACGGTTACCATTTCTTATTTGAAGTGATCTTTTGAGAACATAACAATTATAATTTTATTTTAGATGACCATTGGAGAATTCAAAAACAAGTACATTTTATTGAAAGGTAAATTTGAAAGATACACAGAACACAGTTGCAGAATTAAAATAAATTCTAGTAGATACAATATAATACAACTAATCATCATCTTCCCATTTTTTCAGCATCTTCTCGCATTGCTTTTTGTGTAGGTGTAGCTGCATTGCCGTCATCTCTGATGTGTCTATCATTACAATTCCATACTGCTTGAGACGTTGTTCCTCTTTTTTTATACGTGCATTCTCCTCCATTATACGTATGTACTTGGCAGCATTGCCCTCATGCTTGTTCGCAACTTCATTCAGTGCATTGAGGTCTTTTTTTTTTTCCTTTCTCTTCGCCTTCCTCTTTGCCGCTTTCTGCCCCATTGGGTGGCTCGTAGGAGTATCTTCAGTTGTAGAAGATGATGTGTAGGCTTCTCCTTCTGTATTTTTCGTTCTTTTAGATGCTTGAACATTCCCTTGAACTTCGGCAAACTTGGAAACTGTCGACAAAATTCTCCAAACTCCAACGTACTTAAAAATCTGTGTACTGTGATGCTGCTTGTATTCAGTTTGTGCCATCTCCATAATATCAGCATCATTCATACCGCTCTTTCATATGCTTGCAATCCTATTATAACATTCAGAAAATAATTTAACCTATTTTTGCATCTTGTAGAAATGAGACTTCAATTGTTTAGGTTTCCTAGATGGAGTGCTGATGGGACTATTTGCATTATAGGCTTCTGTAATGCGTTTCCACATTTGCTTGCTCTTTTGGTCATTTTCAACCACTGAATCGATGCTAATATCGATCCAACATTATGCAAGAACCTCACTTTCCGCATCTGAATAAAACTCATGTGGCTTGTTCGAATTCTCTTCGTCGTCATCGGATTGTGGCTCAACAGAGAGATTTATATTCTTAAAACCTTGAATTGCCTTTCCTGAAGATGGTGTCCCTCTGTCAATACCACTCTCATCTATGCTGCTCCTCCTAGATGAGTTTGTAAACATAAACCCCTACGAAGGATATCCTTGCGGGGAAACCCTGGCGGGGGATATCCGTATGGCTGAAACCCTTGAGACGGATGCTCTTGGGATGACAATTGAAATGGTGGGACTAATTGGCTCATGGGATTGTTAGGACATATTTGAGAATTAGGCATATTTAGCCACGAGAAATTTGAAAAATTGGAACGAACGTCCGAATTTTGAGAAGGATTGTCAGAATTTTGAGAAGGAAAACTTGAATTTTGAGAAGCATAATTTGATCCATAGGGATCAAATCAATTTGAAAATCCACTCATGATATTCTTAAAAAAAATTTAGAAGCAAGACTTGGTCTGGTCGCAATCAATGCATTTTTTACGGTGGTAAGTTTGAGCTGATAAAAGTCATCATGTTTGTGAAAGCCACATTTAAAGAGATTGATGGCAAATACACCGATCTTGGCGACATGCATAATTCCTGGGCTGACTCTTGGAGTCACTTCTCGTGTCGCGCCGCCTCTGTTTGCTATTAATGTTTATTGGATTCCTCCGATCAACAATTGGATTAAGGCTAACACCGACAGCTCGGCATCAGGTGCCCCTGGTAACATAGTCGCTAGTTTTATTTTCAAGGATAACTGGGGTTAGGTTCGGGGTTGTCTTCACGTCAAAGGAGGACGTGGCTTTATTTTCGAAGCTGAGCTCCTAGCTGTGATTTCGGCCACTGCAGTTTCCCATGATCGTCGTTGGTTATATCTTTGGCTCAAAACAGATTCGATTATGTTGTCCGTCTCTTGGCTTCTCGATCAAACGAGGTTCCTTGGCGCTTTATGGCTGCTTGGAAGCGCGCTCTTGTTCTTCTTCGTGATATTCATTTTCGTGTTTCTTACATTTACGGGGAAGGTAATAAACCCGTCGATATCATGGCTAATAACAATAAAGTTGAAGGGTGGTGACCATATGCTATAACTGAGATTAAAAGTATGGTGGCAGCAGACATGTCATTGCATAGCCATGTTCGTCTAATTCGATGATTATCTTGAACTTCATGTTTTTACTGAAGTTTCTTGGCCTGCTCATTTTGATTCTTTTCATCGAACATCTTCTGGGTACTGCTTTGGGGCTTGTTTTGATGTTTCTTTTGGGTGGCAACAGTGTGGGATTCGTTCCTACTATCTATATGCTCTTTGTTGACTTCATTTTCTGCCAGGAGTTTCATCGAGCACTTGGCATGCACATGCTCAAGTGGATTGTTGATTGTTGTTTTGTTTGGATGGCTGGGATTGAAGTGACCCTCGAAGTCTTTTTCAGTTATTGGATGCGCTCGGGGCTGGGCTCTGAGGGGACGGACTTCGTTGGCGTTGGTGCTCGCGCGTTTGTTCACCGCTTTATCTCGGCTTCTCCCTCTCGCCTTAGAGTGATGGCGTTAGGGAATATGGCTTTATCCATTCCGCGAGAACCTGTGTTTTTGGGTCGTTGGTTTAGTTTCTTCTTTATGTCATTTTCTGGAGGACTCTTGAGGCGATGGATAGTCCGAAGCTTCATGGCAGTCATCCCAACAACTTGGGGTGGCTCATCCCGGGTAGGGCTGTCAAACCTTGCGGGCCGGGCCGGGCCGGCCCAACCCAGCGGGCCTAGGCAATTTTTTGGGCCGGGTCGGGCCGGCCCAAAATTTCAGCGGGCCTCGAACAATGAAGCCCAGCCCGGCCCTATACGGGCCGCCGGGCGGACCGGGCCAAAACGGGCCAAAATTAATAAATTAATATACTATATATATATATATATATATAGTTCCAAAAATTAATAAATTAAATCAAATTTAAAGAAAAAAATTGAAGACAAATTCGATGAAATAAAAAGGGCCTTAAACAATCTACATCTAAATTACGTAATTGACTAAAATTAAATGTAAACAAATATGACTAAAACTAAATGTAAACAATATGAATACAAGTAAAAAACAAAAATTAATTGCAAAAACAACAAAAACTGAAAACGATTTATTCACAAATGAATTAATACAGTAATCAAATCAATTGGAATCAAATAACAACCACAAAAAATAATCAAAAATAAATAAATCTTTCAAGTAAAAATAATTTAATATTGATTGTTGATTGGTAATTTAAATCTTAAGTTAGACTTTGACTCGTCATTGTCGTCAATTGAAGAAATGGACTTAGATTGGGTTGGGTCCATTGGGATTTGAGAGGAGATATAAATTTTTGAAATTTTCACCTACTATACTGACGGGCCGATTTGGGCCCGAAAGCCCGGCGGGCTTTTTGGCCCGCGGGCCGCATGGGCCGGGCCAGGGAGGCCCGGATTTTTTTGGGCCTTGAAAATCCTAGCCCAGCCCGGCCAAAACTACGGGCGGGCCTATCGGGCCGGGCCATTCTCGGCCCATTTTGACACCCCTAATCCCGGGTTGTCTTGGCGCTTGCTGGTTTTCCTTTGCTTTGCTTTGGTTGATAGACTGACACTCTTTTCCCTTGCTACAGTTTTTCCCACTGGGTTTTCTGTAGCAAGGTTTTAACGAGGTCCCACCCTTAGTCTGCTTCATTGTGCTTTCAGGGGATTAGGTTTCTTTTTTCCTTTTCTTTTTTATAAAATCACATTTTCATCAGACTCTGTTTCTGTTTAAGTCTAACTCCAATTAAACAACGATCGAATAATGAATTTATCTCTCAATCTCATTCATTATTTAACAAGATTAATCAATGGCTAATTGATAATAAAAAAATAGAACAATTTAATCGGACAAGCAAAAATCATTCACAAATAAAATAAACTCATCGATTTGAACATCTCGAACCCTAGAATTGAAATTTAGTTCATAATGATGTAGAAATAAAAGCGAAGAAAAAAGTAATCCATAGAAATAAAGTAAATAAAGAGAATAAAATGATTCTTATAAATCTAAAGTGAAAATATGTTCCAAAAGCTTGAAGAAAAGAAAATAATTTATAAACAAGTGTTTCCAAGTTTTCTTGCTTCATAAAAGTGAAAGAAGAATTGTTGAGAATGAAAAGATGGAGTTTGAACTGCTAAAAACTACTTTTGAAAGCCGAAATTCCGTCAACACATAAGTAGTAATAGTTCTGATCAGCTCGGTTGGGAGTGAGTCACGGCTGACTGCATGTTCTACCCAATTTTGCATCCACTAGTCAGCCTGACTCATTGTGCGTCGCGGCTGACTACACTTTTTGCCCAAGTTTGCATTCAACTAATCAGCTCGGCTCACTAGACTTCTACCTCTTTTCATCATTGAAAGCTTACTTCAAAATCTCAAAATACCTTAACATCAAAATCATCTATTTGAAACCTGAAACATCACAATTTCAAACTAAGAACAACTTGATATATGAAGATCAAATATTTCAAATAAAACCACACAACTTTGTAAGAAAATACGACTACATTAACCAGAGAAAGCGACACAAATAATGACAAAACATCGACCATGACAAATCCCGTAGGATTGACAACGATTGATGGTGAACCAAGTTCGGAAGTTAGAACTTAATTTGGAGAAGCGTAATTCTCCAACCTTTTCTTTATTTCTTTGATCTTGATTGATGCGAAGTCGTTTTCTATACATTTTCCCTCATTTCTAAAAATTACCACATATTTACATGTTAGGTCCGGAGGGTCTCGAATAGGTGTATGGGGGGGATACACCTATGAGCTATTTTTCGATAAAAAGAAACTTTAAATACAAACTGACTCAACCTGTTTACTGAAAAGAGTTTTGTCAAAACAGGGTTGACAACTGATATTGAATACTCTTCAGTAAGGAGTTATAAGTTGAGTCAAAGACTTTAACTGATACACGTAAGGTTTCAGTCGAGTTTGATGAACAGAGAGATATTATGAATCTTACTGACTATCAGAAGATAGATCAGTTAGACTGATAACATACGCAGCGAAAAACTTTTATTTCGAAATAGCCTGTGATATTAAGCATGTTGTCAGCAGTTAAGTTTCTCTTTGCAATTAATCAGTTTTGAGTTTAGGAAGGTAAGAGCACAAGTAAGAAGGTAAGTACTGAAAGCTGTAAATAACACAGAGATTTTTACATGGTTCGGAAAACACTTCCTACATCCACGGTCGGTTGATCAGACCAACAACTTCACTGAGTATGTGCTTACGGGTGCACAGCAAACCTGAACGTGTGCTTGCGGGTGCACAACAAACCGAGACGACTAAAGATCCTATCTTCAGTACCAACACACTGGGTTGGATTTCTCACTCCTAGCGCGCATTGGGCACTAAGATCTCACGGAGACAGAACACTGGTCTGAACTCCTTTTCGACACAAACACTCAATTCGGTTGGTTGAAAAGAGGTTTGAAAACTTGCCAACTAAACCACGAAGAACAAGTTCTTTGCAGTCAGTTTTACCTAGGCTTTGGATATACAATATTTGCTTAAGTTCTAAGAGAATGTATGTAATTAGCAGTGACTGATTTTTGGCTTTGTGATTCTCTTCTTCGATTCAAACTTTGGGGAGGCTTGGTTTTGCTGAGTAACGAATTCGGCAGCGTTTCAGCTTATGTTGTTGAATCGGTGAAGATTGAAGTGATCCTCGAGCGCAATTTATAGGAGACGTCTTGAATAGATCCGTTGGCGGAGATGGTCTTCAAGATTTCTTCCGTTAAAGAGTAATTTGAACTTGGGCTGAGGCTTTAATCTTCGAGGTTCCTTGTTTGGTGAGAACGACTACTTTGAAGAGCAGGAGATGCGACATCTCTGAAAAGGTAATCACCAAAAAGGAATGGCCTCTGCAGAGAAAGGACGATCCTGAGATCTCTGCATTTAATACGGCTGTACTTCTGGAGTGTGTGGCTTCCTTTGAACGTTGGAGGTTCAGTCCGAGGAAGAATGTTTAACTGATACTTGACTTTAGTATCAGTCCGCTGAATCCACGTGGCGCGCATTAAGTAATCAGTCGAAACTGATCCTTCGACTGATAAGTCAAATATCAGTATTTGACTTTGCCTTAATCGTTACATCAGTCGGCATCTTCAGTCTTCACTCTTCACTCCTTCATTCTTCAGTCTTCAGTCTTCAGAACAACAACTAAACTGAGAAAGAACTCTAACACTTGAGTTCGAACAGTTCTAGTATATTACAAGTGAAACTTATTAATTTTGGTACCATCAAAAATAAGATTAGGGTATTTCATTAAGTTCCCAACATTAGATATAAGCAATTTCGGCTACCATATTGGTGCTCCTGTGGAATTTCCGACTGTAGAAATAAATTCGAGCTTGATACCGGTGATCGAACCATTAATATATTCCTAAAAAAAGTAGCCTTTGATCAAGGTAAAAAAAAATGGGATATAACCCTGTAAAATTAATATGATAAAAATTGATAATTTTTTTATAAGTTAATAAATTCGATAACTGATCAACAAGTAATACCACTAGGTATGAGTCCACGAAAAGAATAATCAATTTTTTATTTTTTTAAATTGAAGTGTAATAAAATATTAATGGAGCAATGTCCGGTATTGTCTGGATAACTGATTTCTGTAAATTAGGAAAGTTTGATTTTTAGCATACATCATAATAGTCTCATACAAGAAGATTAAATAAAATCTCAATTTTTTTTTTTTATATTTTGTCTAAAAAATCTCAATTCTTTCAATCTAAATAATTTCTAGCTTCATCCAGAGTAATAAAAATAATACAACTAAATATTTATTTTTCTATATAAACGATCGGATCGTTAATAAGTGGTAGTCGCTTTATTTCAAAATTTCATCATCTTTTTCCATGATATTAACAACATTTCGTAGTCTCTTATATCAAAAATAATGTTTTATCGCACCATTATTCAGTCGTCGTTCGGGCTTTCTTCAATGTCTTCTCCTCCACATTGGCTCGGCTCATCGGCGACAAAAAAATCGATTCAATCTCAGCCGCCGTGAAGAATAGGAGGCGGCGGCTAAATTCCGGCGGCGCTCGCCTTTTCAGTGTAGAGTACTGAGGCCTGGTTTTCCCCGGCGGTGGCGGGCACTGCGTGATCGCCGGAATTTTGTGATCTAGCGACGTCGGAGTTGTGAATCCTTCCTCCTCTTCTTTATCAGGTACCGATTTTTCTGATTCGCTCGTAGAATTCTTCGCCTCACGATTCTCCTCTCGGCCGTTGATTTTAGTATTGCCTCGTTCCTCTCCGCGATCAGAATTGCCGCGATCTTCGTGAAATTCTGATTGAATTTCGTGATTTGGAGATGGAATTCGGCGTTTGATGTTTTCTTCTTGAAGCTTAGTTGACATTCTGAATGGTGAGTAGCGATCGGTTTCGGAGCACATGAGAGAGAGAGAGAGAGAGAGGGAAACGCTTTGAAGATGAAAATGAAAGACTGATATATAGACGAATATAGACGTGAGTGATAAATCACACTCTTTTCTATATTGCTTTCTGATTATATTTACTTATATTAAGAAAAACCTGAAAAATCACAACTTTTTTCTTTTGATTTAATATTTATTTTTGTTTAGTTACGAAAGACGTTATTTACGTAAATGATGGCATACTAGATTAAAAGCATATATCAGTCGGTAAAACTTTATAGAATAGTTCCCTTCCACTAAAAAATAAAGAAGACTTTAGAATAGTAAAGATTATTTATGCCACAATTGATGAATTTTATCGCCTTTGATTTATGTGCTTTTACATACTTGCTATCGTTCATTAGATTTATCGTCGCCAAAAGGATAATTTTGATTAAAACTGCTTCTCTTATTAATTTTGAGGGGATATTTTTTTGTATTAATATTTAAAACTGTAATTTTAAATTTGTGAGGAAACCTAATGATAATCTCATTCTCCAATCTCCATGTAGAAAATAAAGTATGCTTTTATATGGCACTTTTTACTTTGAAATAAAAATTGGAAATGTTCGTCTAGAATGAAATAGAAAAATTTATATACTTTTTTTCACAATTGATTCCGATCTAAATAAAATAACAATAAATACCCAATTTACCAAATTTTTCATGGAATTTGATGTCCCACGATGGAAATCCTACGTGAAACAACGTAAGCTGAGCTAGATTTTTATATGATAAATTAAAAATGAATAGAGTTATATATAAAATTTGGTGATTATTTACATGTAAATACAAAAATTTTCAGTATTTTAATTTCTATTAAATATTTTTTAATTTTAAATACATGAATTTAGTACTCGTCTTATTTTTTTCTACAAAATTTATTTTTTTCCATATTGATGCTGGCATGTCCACTAAAGTTGTCAACGTGGAATGACCGGGTCGGTTGTTTTGATTATTTTTGTGAGTTATTTACGTGTGAGTATACGTATTTGCAACATCTTTTAGTTTTTCCTTGGAAATTAATGTTCTTCTAATTTTTCTCACGAAATTCATTTCACCTATATTTTCAACGAGTTTGTACTGCAAGTAGTTAGCGCTAAAATGTTTATACAAATTTTTTATTATGTTAGAAAATTGAAAAGCCCTAATATGACCTTTGGATCTAACAATTTGTATTAAGTAGTTTGACATAGTTGAGTGGAGTGGTATTAATTAGGTGGTTCTGGAAGTTAGTTATGTCAAACCACATAATATCACTCCACCACTCAATGATAGAATTTTTGGATCCAAAGATCATAGGAGTATAAAACTTTCTAATTTTTTTTTGTAAAAAATTTAAATTATCATTTTAACCATAATTAATTGTAGCGAGTTTGCAAACTCGTTAATAAATATAGGAGGAATGAATTTCGTAGAAAAAAATGAATTTCATGGGAAAATCGAAAGAAAATTAAGTTCGTGGGAAAATTTATAAAATATTAAAATTTATGTATTTACACGCAAAAAAAAAATTAAAACATCGATCGATTATTCTATTTTGGCATTTTTGACAGATACATCAATATCAATTTGGAGGAAAACTAGACGAGCACTAAGTTCTTATATTTAAATTAAAAAAAATTTGTGAGCAAAAATAAAAAATACTCAAAATTCGTTTATATCATGAAATTTGATATCCAACAGTGAAAATTTTATGTAGATAAGCTGAGCTAGATTTGTACTATTTGCGTTCATAAAATGCAGTAATAATTACTTTTTTAAAATGCGTAGTTCCTATTATTTTTAATCAATTTACATATTTTTCTTAATTTTCGTATAAAAAAATTATAGGATAATAATAAATAATTGAACGAAAAAAGTATACGAGAAATTAAAAATACAGTCATCTAATTCAAAAATAAAAATAAAAATACAGTCATCAAAACAATGTGGTTTAGACATTAAGATCGTTTCTAAGGATTAATGTCAACTCATTTTTTGCATCAAAACGGTGTCCTTTTGACACAAAAACTATTGTCATTTTTTAAATTCAGTTCAACTTCCAACGTATTATGTGAGATTTTTGTTGTCGGAAATCTAAAATTTTGATTGTTTGAATATTTAACTATTTTCTTTGGATACAGATGTAATTGTGAAAAGGTCAATAGTTTTAAGTATTAGTAAAATGTAATTTTTCCAATAAATCTTTAGTATATTTTAGAAAGAAAAAATAATCAAATAGGAGTAGTAAATAGTAGGAAAAAGGTAGTTCCGTCTGGAAATTAATGAGAACAAAATGACTCTTAGAAACATGTTGTGTTATGTGGAACCTGAAACGCGAGTTGTCGCATTTTTCAAATTTTGTTAGAAGTGTCATTTTTCTTGAAAAAGTAATTATTCAATTTAAGAGAAAAAAAAAAAAGGATTATTTCTTTTGTAAGATTTAAAGGCTCCAATTTCTTGCCCAACTAGCTTTTATATAGTAGGGGCCAAAATTTCAGAATAGGTCAAAGTAGTTGGAGGCTGTAAATTCAAATTCATTAGAGTCATTATTATCACTAAATTGAAAGTACTTGAAATTATGTGTATTTTGACTATATTAAGCAATTTAATTAATGAGATTTCAAATTAAAGGTATTAATCTCCCTTTGAATTAATATTAGGGAAAAGGTCTATGCAATAATGCAAATTGTGCTCAACTATTTCCATCTTAAAGTTTTTGATTTATTTTTTGTTCTAAAACGTGCGACCTCTTTTTCATGAAGTACTGCTCTTAGGAGCTCTCATGATTTTCCCATTATCAAATTATCTACTATATTTTTATAATAATGGTGCTAAAAGTAATGAAATAAAATAACAAGGTCTTTTCTTTTGACAAAATTAAAAACTACTAGTTAGTTAATTGTCATAAAATCAGTAGTAGTCAATTTTTTATTTTATTTTTTTGCTTGAAATAACTAATATTTTTATTAAGATAAATTTGTCATGGTTTCAAAATTTTAGCTCATTATGCGTATGAACCATTTGCGTTAAGAGCATTCACATTCGTTGAGTCAATTGTTGGCCCATCTACATCCAAGTCATTTATGAGCCAATGCCCTGTATTGGTGTGGCTCATCCTATTAGCTCATTTCCATTAGTTTTAAATTTTTATTTTAAAAGTGGCGCGTACATTGTACGACGGATGAGCCCCGCTCATCCATATGAGTCGCAGCTCGAGTCGACATGCCCTACATCGGTTGGCTCATTGCCAAATTGACTCGAGTCGGTCAATGCTCTTAGTTCAATAAGACGTAGAAAACATTCTAATGATTTTAAAGAACCGCAACTTTAATTAAAAACTTAATACAAAACAAATAGTAACACTACAACAAAATTGTCTAGTAGTGACATAATTTTAATTTTAATGATACCAAAATATGTGTCACAAAATTTGCTATATCTTTAAATGTAATAAAGTTTAACTACATCCCTCCCTCCCCCCCCACACACACACACACACACATATATATATATATATATATATATATATATATATATATTATTACATATTTGGTACATATAAAAATGTAAGTAAATTTTATTACATTAAAAAATGCATAAAATTTATGACATTAATCCATGCAACTAAATTTACTTTATCTAAAGTTATCATAAAATATTTTTATTATGCATAAGAGCACCCACAGTGGGTGGCGCGAACGCCGGCTCGGGCTTGGTGCCCCCCCCAATGCGGCACCACCCTCTTCCGTGCCCAGCCCATCTTTCTGTGCCCGATGCAGAGACTATTTTGATGGGGCGCGTGTGAAACACGCCCCAATCAAAAAAAAATCGTCATTTAAATTTAAAATAAATAAAAAATCGAATTTGAAGCGGTCAGATTTCAGAAACCATGGCAGGGAGCCGTTCCCAAATGACTCTATTGCCCTTTTTTTCTACCTATTTTATTCATACTCTATACATTATCTCTCATCCATTCACTTTCACACCCTCTTCTCATTCATCTTCTTCTTATTATTTATTTCATATTTTTTGTGCAAAAATCAGGGAAGATGGTTGGGAAAAATATTGGAGTAATCACTCCCAAAATCCCAATTCCGGGAGTGCAAATTCACCCGGCGATGCGTTCTCGTCATTCTCTCAATCTTCAAACGCTTTTCAAACGACAGGTTTCGAAGGAATAAATTCGAATGCCCAATTTGTGGCGACTGTCGAACCCGAAGTGGAGGAGATAGCCTCCATGCTGTCGTCTACCAAACAAAGAGGCAGCTATGGCCCAGCGGAGACGACACTTGTGTGTCGTTTGTATGCGGAGGCCACATGCGACTCGATCAAAGGCGTCGACCAAAAAAGAGCAAGATATCCTCAACAAATACAATGTTCAACGGCTCCCCAGGCACGATCCAACGCAATGTGAGGCAAATAAAGTCTCACTTTAAACGCGTCCAAAAGGACGTGAAGTTGTGGGAAGCTATCTACGACAAGTGCAGGGAAAATTGGGGCTCCGACATGAGCGACGAGCAAATCACCACCCAAGAAACACAAATATATGCTTCCGAGCACAGGAGTGTATTCAAGTATCCTCATGTGTGGCATGTGCTTCGTGAATGTCAAAAATTTGCGACGATTGGCGAGGATGTTCACTCCTCCAAACGGTCCAAGGGCTCGGATGGTCGCCATACGACCACCTCTAGCGAGTCAAGTATCTCCACAAGGCCTCAAGGCCAAAAAACAGCTATAAAAGACAAAGGCAAGAAGAAGGCGGAGTCGTCCGGCGAGCAAACTCGGGCATGCGAGGCCATGGAGAACATGGTCAAGGTTATGGGCATCTTCTCCCAAGCCCAACACGACCTCGCCGACGGCACCATCATGGGTAAAGATACCTCCGGCATGAACCCTGATGAGTTGGATTACCACTTGGAGTTGGTGGAATATATCAAGAAACACAATAATTTACCATAGATTGTAGTTTTTTTTATGTTTTTTAAATTGAAGTAATTTAGGACTTTATTTTATTGTAATGCAATTTTAAATTTCAATCAATGTAGAATTATTTTTTAATTTAAATGAAATTTATGATATTAATTATAGTGTTTAGAATTAATTGAAAACAAATATTAAAATTAAATCTAAATTAAAACAAAAGTTTAAGAGTCAAGGGGGTTGGTTCACCAATGTGGGGTGTTGGCTCACAATTGGGGGGGGAGGGGGGGATCACTTTTAAGAGCCAAGGTTGGCTCACCACTGTGAATGCCCTAAGTATCACAATATATATATATATATAGGGGCGCGCTCCAGTGAGACCCCCTATTTTTCGTGTAACATGAGAACTATGAATAAGACATATAATACTAATGAACAAGACGTATATCTAACGAACAAAATGTATATACTAATGAATTAAAAATAAAATAAAAAAATGCAAAAAAAAAAAACAAGTACAATATAGAAAATACAACAAATAATTAAATCCTATTTTTATTAAAAAATAAATTAAATACATCAAAGTTTTCTCTATCAAAATAAGTTTGTGGGTGGTCATAATATTTATTGTTGTTTATATAAGTACTATTTAATACTCCCCCGTCCCAACTTTTAGAATCCATTTTTTTTGGCCGTCGCACATTTTGGTATTCATTTTTATTTTTAGTAAAAGTGGGTTGGATCTTTGCTCCACTTTAATTATTTTAACACTTACATAAAAAAGTGGAACTATATTATTCCACTCACAACACACTCAACTACTTTATTAAAACTCGTGTTAATCTCAAATGGATATTAAAATTTGGGGCGGGGGAGTATAATACACACATACTCACACAAGTGTAATATAGTTAAGTATGCACTTAATTCAAATTTGATTCAACGAAAAAATACGGCAATCACATTAATGAATGCTAATTATAAAACCAATAAATAGGAACATTAATTAATTTTCAAGTAATTGATCGACCACGTACATTGCGTTAATTGCTTTAATTCAAATGAAGAGAAGTACATTTAATCTGCATTAATCTGTTAATTAATAATAACAAAACCACATTAGAATTTAGATAGATCGTGCAAGAGTAGTGATGTGGAACGAGCTCTTCTTGAAAGATATTGTTGGGTTCATATTCATAACTATTAGCAATAAATTTATTCACTCTCACCACTAAATAATTTATTTGTTAGATTCAGTTTCTTGCAGGCCTGAAAAATGCTAATGGACTCAAACTCATAACTCAACTATAAATTTACTCACTCCAATAATTAATGACCACGTTCTCTCATTTTTTTTTTCATCTTATATTTGGTTATCATGTTCCCTCAAAGAAAAGAAGAAATTGTTTCTTCTATTTAATTATTCTTTTAGGGCATGAATCTTGTTGTAAAATTTATTAAGCAATTTTTTGACCTTACCAACTTTATTTTCTAATTTAACCAATTTTCATACTCAAATTTTCGATTTTCTCGCTACATTTTTCTTGCAAAGCTGTTCCAATTAGACAAAAACCAAATAATGAAATGTGTTATGAATTTACATGTAATTAGCCCTTTAAAGTTTGTATGTAAAATTAGAATGTAATGAAATTTCAATAATTACAACATTACATTTTAAGTTGAGAGCGCTTTTGAAATAGTCATTTTGAAGAAGAAAACATAATATTTGACCACTAATTAAAAAAACACAAAATTTGGTAATTTATTATGTGTTAAGACTGTTTTTCCCTTAATTAGGGCGGACTGAATTCGGGTCGGATTCAGGTTTGCGCACGGGTTAGGCACATATGGCACTACCTAACATATGACACTATTAGTGCCATATGTGCCAACCGAAAAAAAAAAATCTAAGTATATGCCACTAATGACACTAATATGGCCATAAGTACCATTCGTGCAACACTACATAAGAGAGTATATGGCACTAATATGACCATAAGTATCATTCGTGCAACACTACATAAGAGATAGTATATGACACTAATGACACTAATATGACAATAAGTACCATTTGTGAAGCACCTTAAATGGAGAATCTAAACCCTACGGGAAAGTGTTCAAAATGGTCATACAATCTAAATAATATCAGCACACAGGTATATAGCATTAATGACACTAATATAGCCATAAGTACCATTCGTGCAACACTGAGTATATGGCATTAATGACACTAATATTGTCATATGTGTCTAACCCGCGCGCAAACCCGAATTTGGTCCGCCCTAATTAAGGGCAAAACAGTCATAAAACGTAAAAAAAAAATGGCCAGATTTTGTGTTTTTTCAATTAGTGGCCAAATATTGTGTTTCCTTCTTCAAAATGGTCATGCGAGTATATTATTTCTTTTAAATTTGTATGCAAAATCAGAATTGATGAAAACACAGTATTTTATAGGCAATTAACCCTTGTTTAAAAGTAAGAAACCTTTGTCTATTTTGGAGTTGTGATATGATATGATATATCAACTCTTCATATTGTTTTTCTTACCATTCCTTAATATCGTTAAAAAAAAGAGAGTTACATTATAAGGCCTATTTTAAATTCTCTACTAGGGACCGTGGAACTAGGGTTGTAAATGAATAGAGCTACTCGCAAGTTATTCAAGATTCAGTTTAAAAAAAGCTCGTTCGGAGCTCTATTCTATAATAAACGAGTCCAGCTCAAGCCGATTTCGAGGTCGATAATTTTATCAAGTAGAGCTTGAGCTTGACAGCACTTGGTTCGTTGAGATCGTGAACATGTTCAGATTTGATTATTCGTAGACATGTTTGCGAGCATGTTTATGAACCTTCGGTCGAGCCTTCAATCGAGTTAGTGCACGAGCTTTAAATGAGTTGAGCTCGAGCTCGAATAACATATTAATTAAGAAGTTTTTAATAATTTTTTAACGAGTAAGAGCTCGAACATCGTACATACGATTCGAATATCTAACGAGTAGAGTTTGAGCTCAGCCTCGAATTTGACATTATCGATCATTACTCGAGTCAAGCTCGAACTTGGTAAGTGAGTGATGAACCGAACTCGATTAATAAATTAAAATAAAAGCTCGATTCGAACTCGAACCGAACTCAAACATCCGAATATTTAAATGAACCAAGCTCGAACCTACTATTATTTGGCTCCATTCAACTCGTTTACAGGCCCTACACGGGGCATGAGTACGCCCTGACTTATATTTGCCCATTTATATGTGATGTGTATCCTTAACAAAACTAGATAATGGAGATAATATCAAACTAGATAAATATATATATATAACATTATATATTCTTATTCAAAATATATAACATTAGAAATTAAATCAATAATCCAAATCCTTCATAGAACTGGTTAATGCAGACAAAATGAACACACATGTATCTTCTTCTTCAGTTCATCATATTACATCAGAAACTAAATCAAATTTGCCGGTCCAAATCATATAAAGCTGGACTATGCACAAACATATAATTAAATATAGATATAGAGTGTTACTTCTTCAAATTTGAAATTATATTAAAAACTAAAAGCATTGGTAGCTCCTAGCTAGAGTGTTAACTGTTGGTATATTTTTGAATCGAAACTCAAATATCTAGTTGTGCGTAAATGCTCAAGCTACGAAAAAGTAGTTGGTAGCCAAGGACAAAATTGATAGGCTAAAATATGAAAATACGCCTAATCTTTAGATCAAGACACGTATTTCAAAAAGAAATTTAAGTACGAAGATATGAGATAAAAATAATAGGGTTAATTGCATGTAAATACATTAATTTTGGTCAAAATTTATTTTTAACGTATACTTAAAAAAGTTTAATAAAATATATAAATTTTATTAGTAGTCCAATTTTGATTTCAATGAGCCACACATAAATGTCATGTCATTTCCGGCGAGCCACGTAGACAACACATCATTTTTTAATTTGAGGAAAATAAAAGTAGAGTAAAAACTAAGCAACTAATTAAAATTAGTATTTTATTAAATTTTTCTAAGTACACGTCAAAAATGAATTTCGACCAAAATTTGTGTATTTACGTGCAATTATCCTAAAATAATATTTAATTAGATTTTATATATATATATATATATATATATATAGATGAGATCAAGTGAGAATTACATCTTTTTGTGAGAATGGGGAACCAATCACAGCCCTTTATTTGGACATGAACAACGATTGTTCAACATTAAGTCATGAACATCGCTGTTCATGTCGCATGAACAGCGGTGTTCATGACTTACTGTCATGAACATCGTTGTTCATGTGCTTATGTTCATGTATTTTATGTATTTGTTCATGGTTCTCCATATGAACATTGTTGTTCATGCGTTTTTGTTCATGTATATTATGTATTTGTTCATTGGTTCGCACATGAACATCGTTGTTCATCAGTTCGCACATGATCCTCTCCCTATATATGTATATATAGGAATGAGTTCTGATTAAACATCACTATTCTATTATTAATACTCCCTACTCCATCCACAAAAAAATTGACACATTGTGAATGGTATCAATTATAATAAAATGTGAGTGAAATTGTGAATAGAATAAGAGTCATATTTTAAATGTAAATGGAGTTGTGTTGATTCGATTATTATAAATGAAAGTGATAATTTTTTTGTAAATATACTGAAAAAAATAAATTATGGCAAATTTTTCGTGGTTGGAGGAAATAACAAAATATATTAATTTATAGGTCTTAATGACTCATGGATGTTGGTGATTTATTTTCATAAGAAATAATGCTTATTATTATTTTTATATATCAAATTACAGATAATGCATATACTATATTGATATACTATATTGATGAAGCAAGAAATTTCACCCTAAATATAAAACGATAAATGAGACTCAGATTTACGTGGTTCGGTCATTAAGACCTACGTCCACAGAGGTTGCCCGATTTTTCACTATACTTTGAGAGAGTTATATTTTACAAGTCAGGAGCTAGAATGAATTGATCCCCTTTTCATATACAAGAGCCCTATTTATAGATAACTAATTGGGCCTAACCCTAAAGCCTACGAAACAGAGAAGTGAAGCCCGAATCGGTGGCAAAGCTGACTCTGGAAGCGCTTCCCTCCGGCAGGGCTGTCTCTGGTAGCTCTGCTCTGGCATGCTATCTCTGGTAACTCTGCAATCTGGCAAGGCGGGTAGCTCTGCGCTCTGGCAAGACAGATAACTTTGCGCCCTGACAAGGCCAGTTCTGGCTCTGGGAGGTTGGCTCTGCCACGCCACACTCTGGTGAGGCGGTCTCTGCCAACCTGCACTATGGCAAGACGGGTAACTCAGCGCTCTGGCAAGGTCAGTTCTGGCTCTGGCAGATTGGCTCTGCCACGCTGCACTCTGGCGAGGCGGTCTCTGCCAATTAGTTTATTTAATAATAATAATAACAATAATTAGGTAAAATGTTCCTGTATTGCTAAACACAACGCTGATGGGTTTTACAGCCCTCATCAGAGTCTCAACTTTGGACCTTTCAATAAAATATCATAATGTTTAATAAGTCATCATAGATTAATATATTAAACCTTTTCGTTACTGAAATTTTATGTGATTAATCAAAGTATGAGATGTGTGTTCAGTCTCATATACTAAATATTATGTGCCCCATCATTAGATGTCACACCACTTTTGGATGTAAATCTAAGAAAAAAATTTAAAAATTACATGCAATCAGAACTTACAAAGTTACCATTTTATGTGATTAGATCGAAATCCATCGAGCCTAGCTTTCTGCAATCTGACTTGAAAGGAAAAATTGAATTATAATGTATTCTTTTTGCAATAAATCTGTACAATTATATTGTGCGCACCTACAAACTAATTTAATAAAGAAATTTTGATTTATTTAATTTATTTTTAAATAGAAATAAGATTTAATTATATTATTGTATTTTCTACATTGTGCTTATTTTTTATTCTTGTTTGCATTTCTTATTTTTAATTTATTTTTTTAATAAAAAAGTCATAAAAAATAACTACAATATAGAGAATACAATAAAATAATTAAATTTTATTTTTATTTAAAAAATAAGTTAAATAATTTTTTTTATTTAAGTAATTTGTGAGTGGCCATAATATGACTTGTTTAGTATCACTCATTTTTTTTAGCCCGACCCACTAAGCCAAATGAGCAGTCCGAATTTAATCGGGTCGAACCGAAAATTGACCAGGCAAAATTAGGTCAGCAACGCAAAAGCATGCCCTTTCAAAGATTAAATAAAAATTAGTATAGCAACGTGGCTGGTAATGGGATGAGATCCAGTATCCCATAATTTTATGTGTGCCACTGTGTCCCATTCTTATATCTATTATTTTAAAAATATTTTTTATAAAAATAAAATATATTATGATACTATGAATTATATTTAATTTTTATGTAAAAAATTAAAAATTTTAAAAAATATATACCATGACTTTGAATTTATCAACCTATTATGAACTAATAAAAGTGAAATTAAATGATAAAAAATAATTATATATCCTAGATTGATGGAATAAACCCTAGTTAATAGTCACAAAATTAAACTAAAGCATATAAAGTTGAAATTGAAAAAAATATATATAAGAAAATAAATAAAATTAAAAGTGGAACATAAAGTGTGGTACACTAAATCTCATTCCGGCTGGTAATGGGGACAAATCAATTAAACACTATTGCGTGTTTGCTTCATTTGGTTAGGCAAGACTATTATTTACTCTGATGTTATTTCCATGTTTGCTAGGTTTTTTCATTAAGTAAGGTGGCCCGTTGGAGCCCGATAGCCAGCAATTAAACTCCTGAAATTTCTTGGTTAATAATTCACAACAAAATCTAAAGTATATTTGCAAGTTCAGAAACACTAGATGAAATTTAGGTGCAATCGCCAAGTATTTTACCTTGGATATTCGAAACCATCTGAAAAGCAATCGCGGTGAATCACAAACTCCAATTGGTAGCTGCCGGTGATCGAGAACGGACAATGCAGATGGCGTGGATTCTCTTTGAAAGTCACGAAAATTTTCCCTCCAAATTCCTAGTTTTTATAGTGCCAAAAATGGCTTCTTGAAGCAGAGATCGTGTACGAAAAATGAATTCTTGAAGCAGAGATCGTGAATACGTGGATGAGATTCTTGTGTCTTTTTTAATTTTAATTGAGGGTACTTCAGGAAATTCGTTGATTAATAAGTTAGTGGGGGAGGTGATACCAAACACAATTCATAATTGTGGACGTGGTTAAGGGCGTGAAGCAAACATTAAATTAGACTAATTATAAAGCCCTTTTAATAATGGGCCTTCCAGGTAATTAGATCTTAAAATTAATCATGCATTATCTCGGTTAATTTAGCAAACACGCCCTTAATTTCACATAGTTTTTGCAATCATTAGTTTTTTTTTTTTTTTAATAAATTATACTTTTAATATTAATAAATCTTTATGAAATTATATTACAAATATAGGAGACTGATGCGAGGGGTCAATATTGAGATTCACCCTACAAACATTCTGTACACTAATGCACGAGTCAATCGGAGAAGATAAAGCGAGATTGGAGTTGCATTTAAAGGTGAAATTTCCATCTCATTTCATTCGCATTTGCATTTCACTTCGCTCGCTCATTTTCTTTCCTTCTTATTTTGTTTGTTTTGGAAACGTGATCGGCGCTTCAGCTGTTGGAAGAACGCCATAACATTCTGTTGTTTCTCTAAATCGCTCGAAATCCTTAGAATCAGAGGTGATCAAATTCTCTCCAGTTGTCAAATTCTGATTATTGTTTTTTTTTATTTTGCTCGCGCGTTGATTTTCTTGTAAGATCAGTTTTTCGTGTTTTATTTGTCGATTGATTTATGGTAATCGTTGCATTTGTGATATCAATGTGTGTGTGTGTGTTTTCGTGTGCGAATTACGATATTGATGTATTTTTGTGTTTGCATGGATGAGATCTTTCGTAAGAGTAGATTATTATTATTATTATTATTATTATTATTATTATTATTATTATTATTATTATTATTATTATTATTATTATTATTATCGGTGCTTCGTGATATGCGTAATGCATGCTGATCCAAGTTTCGTCTTTCTGTATGTTTAAATGTGTATATGTATATTTTTGGTTGAAGAATCCAGCTGCATTGTTGGTCCTTTGATATTCTAACTTTTTTAGAGATTTCTATCAATTAATTATGAATCTGTCTTATAAATCTGATGACTTGTATTGCATTTCGGTAGTTATTCCATGTGACATTTTGTCTGCTGTTGGTTTCAATTTATTTAAAAGAGTAAGGAGATAAGATCTAGCTGCTTGCAAGATTTTTTAGAAAATGGCATCTCTTGGGGGGAAAAAAAAAGCAAATCTGGAATCGAGCATGATTCGGTTTAATGTGAATGGTAGTAGGCATGATTTGATAGCTCTAACTGAATTAATTTGTTATTACCTGCATATATAATCATAATGAATTGAGCATGATCCAGTTTGTGCAAATTTTCATCTTCAGTAGAAGGGAAAGAGAGCTGCGATCATTTAGATCCTCATTTGAATAACTGGCACATGAAATGGTAAATGATCGGCCACATTGTTGAATCGCACGAACAAGACATAGAAATCCGTATCCGAGCTCAAGGGAGCTGGACTTTGCTAAAAAAGAAAAGAAACATAAGTGGAGCAGTATCACCCTTATTAATTTTCTTTAATTTGGCATTGCAGTTTGCTTATTATGAATTAATTTACCTCTTTAATGACGTGATTCATTGCATTTGGTAATGGATGTTAATCTTTTATTACCTAATGGAAAAGCTTGTTTCCTAATCTTTCATCCAAAGTAATCATGAAGCTTGTATTGTGTTGGTAGGTCAGCAAATAAATGGCAGAAGGTGATGATATTCAACCTCTTGTATGCGACAATGGAACTGGAATGGTCAAGGTAGTATCATTGGTTTCTACCAACTTGTCCTCTGTTTCAGCGGTAACATGTTGTAATTAATGTTTCAGGCTGGGTTTGCTGGAGATGATGCTCCTCGTGCCGTGTTCCCTAGCATTATAGGGCGGCCGCGCCACACAGGTGTGATGGTGGGCATGGGGCAGAAAGATGCATATGTTGGGGATGAGGCACAATCCAAGAGAGGTATTCTATCTCTCAAGTACCCAATTGAGCATGGTATTGTTAACAATTGGGATGACATGGAGAAGATTTGGCATCACACGTTCTACAACGAGCTTCGTGTTGCGCCTGAGGAGCACCCGATTCTTCTGACAGAGGCACCACTGAACCCAAAGGCAAATCGAGAGAAGATGACACAGATCATGTTCGAAACCTTCAACTCCCCAGCCATGTATGTTGCTATTCAGGCTGTTCTGTCCCTGTATGCGAGTGGTCGTACGACTGGTATCGTGATGGACTCTGGTGATGGTGTGAGCCATACTGTGCCTATCTACGAAGGCTACTCCCTCCCTCATGCTATCCTTCGACTGGACCTTGCCGGGCGCGACCTCACTGAATTCTTTGCAAAGATCCTGACGGAGCGTGGCTACAGCTTCACCACCTCTGCTGAGAAGGAAATAGTGAGGGACATGAAGGAGAAGCTGACATACATTGCTCTAGACTTCGAGCAGGAGATGGAGACGGCCAAGACCAGCTCTGACATAGAGAAGAACTACGAGCTACCGGATGGGCAAGTGATCACCATCGGGAACGAGAGGTTCCGGTGCCCCGAGGTGCTGTTCCAGCCGGCAATGATCGGAATGGAAGCTGCAGGGGTGCACGAGACGACCTACAACTCGATCATGAAATGTGACGTGGATATCAGGAAGGATCTGTACGGGAACGTGGTGCTGAGCGGTGGGACCACCATGTTCCCGGGCATTGCTGATCGAATGAGCAAGGAGATCAGCGCTCTGGCTCCAAGCAGCATGAAGATTAAGGTGGTGGCTCCGCCGGAGAGGAAGTACAGCGTCTGGATCGGGGGATCCATCCTTGCTTCCCTCAGCACCTTCCAGCAGATGTGGATAGCTAAGGCCGAGTACGACGAGTCCGGCCCTTCCATCGTGCACCGGAAATGTTTCTGATCCATCATGCCAGATCATCTTGCTTTGTTTTTGGCGTTTTTTGTTTCAAATTCACCAATCATAGGCTTCTCTTGCTTTCTTTATAGTATTTGTTTTTCTCATACGCTTTCTTTGTCGCACATTTTTGTTCATCAATAAATTAATTTCTCTTCCATTTTTGCTTATTATCGACATCGTTGTGTTTATTTTAGATGTTTTCTTTTTCTCTTTCCTTATTTTTCAAGATGTAAGAAATACTCTAAAAAATATTGTTCTTTCTTCATCATCATTTCCCAGTTCGGATCCTCTGTCCCCATTTTCTGTGCCACTTCATGTCCCAACTACAATACTACACCGTTTTGGATTTAATTTGTTTTCATTTTCTTTTGCTAACATTTAATTAAATGATTCGCACCTATCGGCTCGGCTGAATGAAGCCAAGAAACTTCTTCTTCTTCTTTCCTTCTCCAACTAAATCTACTCAATTCCGAAAAATAAGGATTTCGCATTCTGTACAGGATTTGGTTATGGATATCCAAAATCAATCTTTTTCTTACTTCAATCTTTTCTTCTTCTCCGCATTCTTCCATGCTCGAATTTTATTATTTTTCTTTTTCTACAAGAACCAATTTAGTGTGGAGAACATCACTACATCCATCTCCGAAGCAATTGAACATTTTACCTTGAAGACGACGGGTGAGTTTTGTTTTATTCTTTATAGTTTTTCGCGAGTTGTTAATTAAGTATACCGGCTCTTGATCTATGCAGAACTTATTTCTTCTGCCCCTTTTCTATGTAATTTTGTGTTGATGTGGTTTTTGATTGAGTAAAGATATTTACTATTAATATATATACTGTTAGGGATAAATACATAAATCTTTTCTCTCCAAGTTGGTGTCTACAGCGTAGGATCAATTAAGAGACTCAGGAGCTATATTTCTTCATTGTCCAATGTCCATTCACATAGCTTCACTAATACAAAATTCTGCCAAGCTTGGGGTAGTTTAGGTGATTTTTAAATCATGTTTGGATCTTTTTGCGACTATAGGGTGTTTTCAGGTGCTAGGGGAAAAATCCTTTGTTGAGTTATTGTTCCTATTATGTTTAAACTGTAAATTAGGAGTAAATTAAGATTGATTTATGTTCTGCTACTTCACATGATTGCTACATTTTCATGTTGAAATAAATTTCGAGATTTCTGTTTAAAATTGATCTCTAGATGTTGCTTCTTTGTTTTGTTCAGATTATTATTATTTTTTTATTTAATGTGTGGCCTTTGTTTTTTACAATGTTTGGTTGTAAATCTTCGAACTGCATGAGGGAATATTTTTTGTTTCTTTCTTTGTTCATTTGTTTAAGGCTTTTCATGAAACTCATATATATTCACAGTTGTTTGAATATTTATTGTTATGTGCCTTTTCATGAAACTCATATATATATATATATATATATATATATATATATATATATAGAGAAGGGTTCAACAGAGAAGCTAAATATTGTGGAGAATAGAGAATTCGCAAAATAAAAACGAACAGATTTATAGTTTTAATGAACAGATCAATGTACCGCATGAACAACAATTTGCCCCGGGTTCGAATCCTGCTGGTGGCGAGTTTTTCTATATTTTTATTAAATACGTCTGTTCATTACTTATGTTGATCTGTTCGTAAAATATATAGATTTGTTCGTTCTCTCGAAAAAGATAATTCTCTGTTGAACTCAACCCATATATATATATATATATATATATATAATACCACAGAAAAGCTTGGCATGGAGATTGGTGGTACATCTTCTCGCCGTTTGAGTTTTGAGTCTGCTAATGAAGAACATAATCAACTTCATAGTGATATGATAGATGATGACAGTATGAATCATTTAGTTGACTTGACAAGTATGAACAGTAAGGAAGATACTCCAAAGATTGGTATGAGCTTTGATACTGAAATGGATGACTATGAATTTTATCTAAAGTATTCAAAACGTGTGGGCTTTGGTGTTAGAAGAAGCAAAAGTCACAAGAACAAATATGGAGAATTAGTTGACAGGATCTTTTGTTGTAGTGCTCAAGGAAAAAGATCGCAGGATAAACGTGATATCTATGTAAAAAAGGCTCGTCCAGAAACAAGATTTGATTGTCAGGCTAAACTGAAGGTTAGCAGTCGAGAATCTGGAAAGCTTTGTGTGGTTGAGTTTGTTGAGGAGCATAATCATTATCTTTCAAGTCCAAACAAAATACACTTACATAGAATTCATAGAAAAATAGCTCCTGTTGCAGCATTGCAAATTCAGATGGCAAATGACATGGGTATCACACCTAAAGCATCTCATGATCTTATGGCAAGACAAGTAGGAGGGAGGGAGAATTTGGGTTTCATTCCTGAAGATTATAAAAATTATTTGCGATCTAAGAGAACAAGAGATTCGAGAATAGGAGATACAGGTGGAGTATTAGAATATCTGCAAAAGATGCAATTTGATGATCCGAATTTTTTTTATGCCATTCAAGTTGATGAAGATGACTTGATTACAAATATTTTTTGGTCTGATGCAAAGATGAGAACAGATTACTCACATTTTGGGGACGTGGTTTGCTTTGACACAACTTATAGAAAAAATAATGAAGGTCGTCCTATTGCCTTATTTGTAGGCGTGAATCATCACAAACAGACTGTGATTTTCGGTGCTGCATTATTATATGATGAAACAGCTGTAACATTTGAGTGGTTATTTGATACATTTACTAGAGCTATGGGTGAGAAGAAACCAATTACTATTCTGACAGATCAAGATGCTGCAATGGCTAAGGCATTATCTTCTATATGGCCTGAAACTCATCATCGTTTATGTCTTTGGCATATTTTTCAAAATGCTGCAATTCACTTGAGTGGTATTTTTTCGCAGTTTAAAGATTTTGCTAAAGACTTCGGTGCATGTGTATATGATTATGAAGAAGAAGATGAGTTTATTGCAGCATGGGACAATATGTTGAAAAAGTATGGACTTGAAGATAATGATTGGTTGAAGCGAATGTTTAAACTAAAAGAAAAATGGGCCTTAGTTTATGGAAGACAAATGTTTTGTGCTGATATGACTACCACCCAAAGAAGTGAGAGCGTGAATAGTATTGTGAAAAGGTATGTCAACTACAAGCACAAGTTCTTAGAATTTTTTAATCACTTCCAAAGACTTCTTGAAGATCGTCGATATGAGGAAGTAAAAGCTGATTTCAAAGCAAATACAAGTATTCCATCTATGGTGTATCCAGTTGAGATTTTAAAGCATGCAGCTAGAATCTATACCCCTGAAGTATATAAAAAGTTTGAGCAGGAGTGGTATAAATCTCATGATTCTAGTTTGGAATACTTTGAAGACGATGGGTTATTGGTCAAATATAAAATCACCCCTCACAATAAGATTCATCACCATATAGTTACATTTGATTCATCAAGTGAGAAAACTAACTGTAGTTGCAGAAAATTTGAATTTGCTGGGATTTTGTGCTCTCATATTTTGAAGGTATTCACCATGAAAAATATTATGAAGATCTCAAGTGAATACATCATGAAAAGATGGACACGACATGCCAAAGCTGGATTTATTGGAGATTCAAATCTCAATAAGTTCACCTCTTATCCAAAAGTACTTCAAAATCTACGATACAAAGAGTTATGTGGGTTGTATGTTCAGTTGGCTACAAAAGCATCTGAGGATGAAGATACTTACAGAATTGTAAAAGATGGAATTTTGAAGATGTTTGATATGGTGGATGGCAGATTGCAAGGTCAAGAGTTAGATCAACATGCAGATCAAACAAGTTTGTTGTTGAATGAGCTTGATTTACAAACTAATGAAAGAAACACTAGTGCAGTCAAAGGTATAAAGTCTAAAAATAAGACAACGGCGGGCAAGTTTAGAAAAAGGTTCAAGAAAAAAGAAGGCGGGAGGCAAAAAGGTTCAGACTTCATCTTCTAATTTGGAGGTTATGCATCTGTAATTTGTTAGACAATGTTTCTAGATACATAGTCAAATTTTGGCGGATTTAGTTTTAATTTTATTTGTTATTTTGGAATAGGGTGTCCAAGGAAATCATGACATTATTTCTGGTGTACCATGTTGGGAACCTTGTGGAATATCCTAACCCTTGTTTTGATGATACCAAAATTCATAGGACTTAATTGTAATAGACTAGAATCACTTTGAACTCAAGTGTTAGAGTTCGTTTCTAGTTTAGCTTGCGGTGTCAAAGACTGAAGACTGAAGACTGAAGAACGAATGACTGAAGACTGCAGATACCAACTGAAGTATCAGTTGAAGAATCAGTTGAAAACTGATTACTTAATGCGCACAATGGGCTGATACTAAAGTCAAGTATCAGTTGAATATTCCTCCTCGGACTGATCTTCCAACGTTCAGAGGAAGCCACGTACTCACAAAGTACAGCCGCATTAAATGTAGAGATCTCAGGATCTTATCTCTGCAGAGGTCATTCCTATCTGGTGGTAACTTTTCAGAGACGTCACATCTCCTGTCCATCAAAGAGAGCCGTTTTCACCCAGACAAGGAACCTCGAAGATTGAAGCCTCAGCCCAAATTCGAATTGCTCTCCAACGGAAGAAATCTAGAGGACGATCTACGCCAACGGATCTATTCAAGAGTTCTCCTACAAATAGCGCTCGAGGATCACTTCAATCTTCACCGATTCAACGATATAAGCTGAAGCTCTGCCGAAATTGCTACTCAGCCTAAAGCTTAAACCTCCCCAAAGCTTGAATCGAAGAAGAGAATTCCAAAGCGTAAAAGTCTCTGTGTTGTTTACAGTTTTCAGCTTTACGTTCTTACTTGTGTTATTTCAATTGATAAACTGAACACTGATTAACTGCAAAGAGAAACCTAATAACCAACAACGTGCTCCACCGAGGCTATTGCGAAACTAAGTTTAATTTCCGCTGCGTATGATATCAGTCTGACTTATCTATCTTTTGATAGTCAGAAAGAGTGTTATCATCTCTGTCTTAGCAAACTCGACTGAAGCCCTTACTTGCATCAGTTAAGTTCCAGCAACTTAACTGATAACTCTTTACTGAAGAGCTTTCAGTATCAATCGTCAACCCTGTTTGGTCAAAACTGATTTCAGTAAAACAGGAGTCCTTGTTTGCATGTAAAGTTTCGTTTTGATCTCTGACTGAGATCCCTCTGATTGAGGATTGAGTTAAAAATAGCCCATATGTGTATTCCCCCCCCATACACCTATTCGAGACCCTCTGGACCTAACAATTGGTATCAGAGCAGGTTGTTCGCAAGAACTATCTGTATCTGATTAGGTTCTAATTGAACTAGATCCTTTTTCTCAAAGGTCTCAAAAAAGTTCTCTCTTTCTTTTTGTGCTTGCTATCTGTTATATCTGCCGTTATCTGTTCTCTTTTTTTTTATGGAGACTAACCACAACAGATTATCTTCTCTACCTATGTTTAGTATTGAAAAATACGACATATGGAAGTTTTGGCTTGAAAGCTTCCTTACCGCCCAACATTGCCGAATGTGGGAAGTCATCACCAGCGGACCAATCACCATCACCGAAATCGTCAAAAGGGTTCCTGTTAATCCACAACAAGATCCTTACGATGAGGTCCAGGCCCAAGCAAAAAGCAAACTTAACCACAGAAGAAAGGAAGCAAGATGAGCTAGACAACCTCACCAAAAGCATCATCTCCGGCACCGTTCCCGACAAGCATGTCATGAAGATCATCAAGTGCGGAACTGCAAAGGAGATGTGGGACATTCTGGAAAGAATGTGCGTAGGTTCCGAGGAAATCAAGGAGAATAAGCTATCCATAGCTTGCCAGAAGTTCGACTCCTTCCTCATGCTCAAGAATGAATCTGTCGAGGAAATGGAACTTAGATTGAATCAAATCTTGAATGAAGTTCAATCCATTTCCAAAAACAAATACACTCAACGAGAAGGATCACGAGGAATTGCACAAACTCTTTCTTGAATCAGAGATTCAAACGAAGACGCAACTCCTTGAGCTGTCTGAGAAGATCAGAGAAATGCATATTGACTTCCTGAAGACGTTCATGCCAAGAACTGAAGTCAAACTCCTCGTTACAGAGACAGTAAAACCTATCCTGGAACGACTTGCGCAAGTGGAACGGCAAATCCAACGATCTCAAGCGTCCCCTGACTCTGCCCTCCTTCAGAAGATGTTCAATGATCTTTAAGAGATAAAAAGCCGACTTCCTCCTGATGATGCCAAAAAGGGAGAAGAGGATTCGATGAAGCTCATCCGAAGGGAAGAGGAAATGATCCCCTCTGTCTTCAATAGGGCTGAAGAGATCATCGCAAAGGTTGCTCCTACTTTTGCTACAGTCGAACTCAACAGAAAGAGAAGCAGAGAAAGCTCCTCAAATGAGCCAGAGCTGAAGAAGACGAAATTCGACTTCGTATCAACTCTAAAAGAAGGTCAAAAGCTCGAACACTACTTCAAGAATGGACTGATAGTTTCATTTTTGGAAAAGTTTGAGTGACCTGACAAATGGATACCGTCTGAGTTGAACGATTGGTGGGAGAAAACCAAGGAATGCTACACCAAATGGATGATTTTTGCAAACATCCAAGGTGACAGGGACTACAGGAATGACGCCTGGAAGTACTTCCTGTTGCAATTGGAAGAACGAGATTTAGTTCTTCAAATGCAAGACGCTCAAAGGAAACATGGAAAAAGCATTCCTGATCCTCAGAAGAAGATTGTGACTCCACCAAGGATTAAGAATGGAGTCAACAGAGACAGAATCAAGAAAGAATTCAGAGCCATATGCAAGATTTGGAATTTGCATCCAGACTTCAGTGAAGCCAGAGAAATATGGAATGCAGTCTTCAAGCTTTACAATCAGAAACCGTGAGTCTCTTGGCTATCTTCTGTATTGTTTTTTTCTGATTCCAAATTGTAACTTAGACTGATGGCTTATCAGTCTTTATTAATGAAAAGAACTTCTTTTTTATCTCAACCTGAAGACAATGACTCTTTGTCCAGGCTCTGATTATGTTTTTCTGTCTTCTCCTTGTTCTGTTTTTAGAATTGTTTCGTTCTTAACTCTAAGTACAAGTTTTTAGGTTCTATTGTTAAGGGGGAACTGTTTTCACCCCAGTTTTAGAACTTGTACTGTGAGTTCAGTCTTTTTGTTGTCTAGAACTGCTGTGTGGTTTTGGCATCATCAAAAAGGGGGAAATTGTTGGGAACCTTGTGGAATATCCTAACCCTTGTTTTGATGATACCAAAATTCATAGGACTTAATTGTAATCGACTAGAATCACTTTGAACTCAAGTGTTAGAGTTCGTTTCTAGTTTAGTTTGCGGTGTCAAAGACTAAAGACTGAAGACTGAAGAACGAATGACTGAAGACTGCAGATACCAACTGAAGTATCAGTTGAAGAATCAGTTGAAGACTGATCTTCCAACGTTCAGAGGAAGCCACGTACTCACAAAGTACAGCCGCATTAAATACAGAGATCTCAGGATCTTATCTCTGCAGAGGTCATTCCTATCTGGTGGTAACTTTTCAGAGACGTCACATCTCCTGTCCATCAAAGAGAGCCATTTCCACCCAGACAAGGAACCTCGAAGATTGAAGCCTCAACCCAAATTCGAATTGCTCTCCAACGAAAGAAATCTAGAGGACGATCTACGCCAACGGATCTATTCAAGAGTTCTCCTACAAATAGCGCTCGAGGATCACTTCAACCTTCACCGATTCAACAACATAAGCTGAAGCTCTGCCGAAATTGCTACTCAGCCTAAAGCTTAAACCTCCCCAAAGCTTGAATCGAAGAAGAGAATGCCAAAGCCAAAATCAGTCACTGCTGATTACACACATTCTCTTAGACCTTAGGCAAACCTCTGTTTACACAGAAGCCAAAGGTCAAACTTGCTTCAAAGAACTTGTTCTTTGTAGTAAAGTTGGCACTCGATCAAACTTCCCCCCCATAATAGTGTTTGAGTGTTTCAGAGTTCAGGAAGGTACTCTCACTCTGAGTGAGAAGTCTTAGCACGGGTTGTGTTGAGCAGAGAAATCCGACGCGAGTGAAGCGTGGGTCCTGAAGAAGGGTTTTCTTCAGTGGTACAGTTGTGTGCACCCGGCAAGCACACGGTTTGGTTTGCAGTGCACCTGTTAAGCACTTGCGGAGTGGATTGTTGGTCTGATCAACCAACCGTGGATGTAGGAAAGGGTTTTCCGAACCACGTAAAAGTCTCTGTGTTGTTTACAGTTTTCAGCTTTGCGTTCTTACTTGTGTTATTTCAACTGAACACTGATTAACTGCAAAGAGAAACCTAATAACCAACAACGTGCTCCACCGAGGCTATTGCGAAACTAAGTTTAATTTCCGCTGCGTATGATATCAGTCTGACTGATCTATCTTTTGATAGTCAGAAAGAGTGTTATCATCTCTGTCTTAGCAAACTCGACTGAAGATCTTACTTGCATCAGTTAAGTTCCAGCAACTTAACTGATAACTCTTTACTGAAGAGCTTTCAGTATCAATCGTCAACCCTGTTTGGTCAAAACTGATTTCAGTAAAACAGGAGTCCTTGTTTGCATGTAAAGTTTCGTTTTGATCTCTGACTGAGATCCCTCTGATTGAGGATTGAGTTAAAAATAGCCCATAGGTGTATTCCCCCCCCCCCATACACCTATTCGAGACCCTCTGGACCTAACATGCCCTCTATACCATATGAAAGCGTCAACAAATTTCAGGTTTGTGCTAATCTTTTGAGTTAAAGTCTTCTTGTTATTTTTCTAATATATTTTATTTATTGATAGCAGGAATTTTCTGCAAGTTCAAGTCATCAAAATTTTGATGGATCCTCATTATCAATGAGCATGACTAGCTTACTTTTGGTAATATTTTTTTTATAACATCATTTGTGTCGATTTGTGACGTCTTCTTGCATTTAATTGGAAGATGATATTTTTAAGAACACTAGTTGATGTTTCACCTACGTACTTAGATTGAAACGCTAATTATATTTGGTGTCGCTCATTTTATTGTTTTTGTTTCAGGCACAACAACCACTTAACTTTGGTCCTTTGCAAACAAATGACTCGCAAGAAAGCATTGGTGTAAACAAATGAGCTCATGGAGTCAATTGAAATGTGTGTCATTTGGTTGCTCTGAGCTTTGAAATATACGTGTCTTGTGTGAAATAGTTGGGCTATATATCTCTTTTTGATTAGAACTATTTTTTCTGGTGGGAAAAACTTGTCAGTATTCTTATTGGAAATACTTATCAATTTTTTTGACCTTTACATAATTTTATTCTTTGGGATACTTTTTAGTATTGGTTCTTGTTAATTCCTGAATTAGATTATTTAATAGTAATTTTATGTAATTTTATTCTTTGGGATACCTTTACATAATTATTTTACTTCTACGTCTTTCCTTTTGCAAGTTTGGTCTTGAAAGGTTACTTTTTAATCACAAGAGTGCTTGCGAGTCATGATTCTTGTTGGTTCTTGGTTTAAATTTTTGATAGAGTCATCCCTGCCACAATTCAGATTACTAGTGTTCTAATAATTGTGAAGGGTACCTTTGTGCAGCCGGATGAAGAGCCTAGCTCATTGAGAACATGTCTCTAATTCAAACAAGATTTGTCATTTTTTTATATTTCCCATCCTTTTAAATCATTGCAGCCTTTCTTATTATACAATCATTAAAGCAGAGTTAACCATCAACCATATTACTATACAAAAATACTATCACACTCCATTTTAAAGAAGCTTTCCAGTCTTGTTGCTTTCCACATTAGTGTCCTTTCCCTGTACAAGAAATCAAGAAAGATGTTACATATGCTTTATCTCAAGGTTTGACATGAGTTGTTTTCCTTTGGATTTACTTCCTTGTGCGAGAGTGACTATCTCTTGGTTGAAGTTTTACATATAGATAATAATCTGACATGAGCAGGCCAACACACAATGAGAAGTTTGTACCTTAAGAGCATCATAATGAAATTATTATGCTTTGAGCACGCCAGCACACAAGACCAGCAAGATACAAATTAAGAAACACTTTTTTATTTGAATAGAAAATCACAACTGCTTACAACTCACACCCTAAAAGGCTAAATGCTAAACTTAAAATGAACAACAAATCAAGATACAACAATATATATAGCTTTACGTATTGAGCTTTCAAGCATCAGACTTGTGTGAAGGTAAGCCTCAACAGCCTTGAACATATCCATGTCTTTCCTTCTCTTTTGCTTCCTTCATTTTTCAGCTAAAATAACAGATGATATATATAACAAAAATTAATTTGATCAATCCAAATGTAGTATCACATAAAAGAAGAAACATGTCCATCTAAATCATATACAAAAATTAATTTCATTCGAAAAAACATGAAGAAAAAAATGCGAAATCATGAAAGAATCCAGTTTGTGTTTATTATTCTTATGTACTTTTTCAGCTGAGACGTTGCACTCCTCGAGCATCCGTCAATATCAAAACGGTCGGTTATCACATGTCTATCAACTATTCGATAAATTTACATACTTTGGCAGCCATTATAATTTTCGCTCCATTAACAAACAAAGATTTTCCAGGAACACAACAATAATTCTCACTCAATCAAGAATCACAATAGCACAAAAAAAAAATAGAAAAAGGAATCCATGACTTGGGGCAGGAAAATTACAACAAAAAATTCTGCCAATCACAACACTCCGTTCTTCAAACGACAATGACCATCAGACTCTGTTAATTAAGAATTCACGAAGAACTATAGTGTGGGTGTTGGCCCATTTCTCATTTGCAGCTCAGGCCCAGCCCAGCCCAGCCCAAGCCCACTACTAACCCTAGCCCACTACCCTCTCCTGATATACCCCACCCAGCCCCACTCTCTATCTCACTTTTTACTCTGCGCCGCTCTCTCTCAAACCCTAAATTCATCTCTCTCTCTAACTCTCCATTTCCTCCGCCGCTCCACCGCCCACCTCCTTGGTTTCTCCATCACCATTACTGCTCTCCACTCTTTGCTGCTGTCCAGCTCATCCCTTTCCTCCTTTTATAAACCCTGATGCTTCCTCATGCTGGGGATACCGTGATTATCAAAGTGAGAAAGGCTCTGATATTCCTTTCAAGTGTTGTTTCTTTGGTAGTACGGGATTCCCTGTGTGAGTGGTGGTATCACCGGGCTTTCCAGACCATCGGAGCCCTGTTTGGTTGTTACCTGAGTTGCTAGTGTGTCATCGGAGGCCTGAACTTTGGCTTCTGCTGTTGGTGACTGGTCAGCACTGAGATCTGTGAAGCCACTCCACTTTCTTGTTCCTGTTGGTCGTGATTGTACAGCTGCCGGAAGGGCTAGCCGAGTACGGGGGAAAATCTGAGCCCCACCGTGTCCCGAGGACACCTTTTCCCCCTCTCTGAATTCTCTTTACTTTATCTTCGTTATTTTGTATCTTTTTCTCCTTTTCTTTACTTTTCTGTGCAGATCAGAAGCTGAAGGGGAATAAGGAACTGAAGACGAAGAAGAAGACGAGTCAAGTGCTTGCGCACGAAGTGGGAAAGACAGGAGGTTCGGAAAACAAGCGGTGAACCCTGGCTAGGCGAAGATACCCAACATATAGAAAATAAAAGAAATCCAAGTAATAAATCCCGTCAATTCATTGGCGGAAATAATAGTTTACCTTGAAGAAATCCAAAGCTAAATCTTTATTTTTCGATGGAGAGAGAAATTTTCCAAAAGAGAATTGAGTAGATTTAGTTGGAGAAGGAAAGAGGAAGAAGAAGTTTCTTGGCTTCATTCAGCCGAGCCGTTATAATAGCTCGTTAAACTCACGTCAAAAAAGAAAAACAATGGAGACTAAGGGGGGTGTATTCGTTCTGGAATTTGATGGATTTCTATGGATTTTAAAAGTCTGGGTGTATTCGTTCCAGACTTTTAAAAGTCTGCAGAAATCTGGGTGTATTCGTTCAAGACTTTTAAAAGTCCATATAAATCTGGGTGTATTCGTTTCAGACTTTTTAAAATCCATACAAATCTAGGTGTATTCGTTATTCCATTGACTTAAAATCCGGAATGACTTTCATGGATTTCATCCAAAAAATACACACGACGAAATCCGGCCAAGAACCACGAGAATTGAAATCCATGAAGTTTTAAGCGAGCGCTGAGTTCCAGCGCCTGCGGCCAAGAAGCCAGCGAGCGCTGGAACTCAGCCACCGTTGAGAGAGTCCAGCATACGCTGGATTTGAGCGGGCGCTGGGTTGCAGCGGTCGCTGGGCCCAGGCAGCCCAGCCCAGCAACGCTTTTTAAATACCCCTCTTCGATTTTTCCCCCTCTCATTCCACATTCCACAGACGCTACACCCCCCTTCAAAAAAGAAGACAAGTTTAGGGTTTTATATTAACTTTCAACCAGGTATTTTTTCATAAATTTTATATCTTCATATTATTTTAATTATGCAATTTTTCTATAGCATGAATGTTGTACCTTTATAAGTTGTTAGCAACTGTATGCTGTGTTTCTATTGCATGTGAGTTGATTTTAGTTTTTTGTTGATGTTTTTTATTTTTTATTTTTATTCATTGATATAGTATTGTATCTGTATTTATTTTCGGTGTCTAGTAATATTATTATGGGAGACTCTCAACCACAAGATTCCAAAAAAAGGGCAGTGTATGAAGCATGGACAAAGGAACAAAGTGATGCCTTGTTAGGAATTCTGGTTGAATCTGCAATTAGGGGATGACGCGATAATAGTGGTATATTTAGCAAAGCCACAGTAGAGGAAAGGATATTGCCTGTTCTGAATGAAAAACTTAGGTGCAATAAAAATTATAATCACTACCAAAGTCGTATCAAATGGTTTAAGAGCCGTTGGAATGCGTTATTCGTTCGGACCATTATGTCGCTGAAGGTGATTTTAGAGGGTGGTGGTATGGAAGAACTGTCGTTGAAGGTGTTTTTTTTGGCTGAGAGGTTCTGGAGCGGCGCAAGGAGCGGCGCAAGGTTTTGAGAAGTTTCACAATTAGGGCACCAGCGCCCGCTGAGCCTTTATATACAACTTATTCCCAGCGCTCGCTGGATTCCCAGCGATCGTTGGGTTTCCAGCGGTGCTGGGACTCAGCGGGCGTTGATTTTCATGGATTTCAATTCCAGAATTATCCCCTAAAGTCTTCGAAAATCAGTGAAAATTGGGGTGAAATCCAACCACGAATTCTTTGAAAGGCATCTGGAATCTATGTGAATTCCATGGAATTTAAATTCCATGGACTTTTTAAAGTTTGTGGAAATCCACAACGAATACACCCCCCTAAGGTAAAATAGTCTATATTTAAAAATTATAAAATATTTTATTAAATAAAGAATTATAAAGAATAAAATGAGAAATTATAAATAAAAAATTACTCTTTTATTTTTAGGCCCACTACGAAACATCTTTGAAAACTTCAAATATACTCGCTCCACCAAAAGTGTTAACCCATCAAGAGTGTAATATTTTTATTGGACACAGATTTCAAGAAAATAATTGACAAATGTGTTTTAAATAAAAATAAAAATGAGTGATTGTGATTAAATTAAATATAAAAATAAATAATTGTAATTAAGAGGAGAAAGTGTCATTAGTCTTTGTGTGGATGTAACTCTGTAGTCTGTGTTACACTCTTGGCTAGGGCTGTCAAACCTTGCGGGCCGGGTCGGCCCGGCCCAACCCAGCGGGCCTTGAACAATGAAGCTCAGCCCGGCCTATATGAGCCGCCGGGCGGGTCGGGCCAAAATGGGCCAAAAATTGATAAATTAATATATATATATATATATATATATATATATATATATATATATATAGGGTTAGGTTCAATGAAAAAGGCCTAAATGTAAGAAAGAAGAGAGAAGTAATCTCATCCGTTGATCTTATCTAATCTAACGGACATGATTTGTTCACGCCATGTTCAACGGATTTTTTCGTTGAACATTCGTGAACATATACAATATTTTTGGGGGTTCTGGGTTTCGACCCCCCATATGTTCAACGAAAAAATCCGTTGAACATGCCGTGAACAAATCATGTCCGTTAGATTAGATAAGATCAACGGATGAGATTACTTCTCTCTTCTTTCTTACATTTAGGCCTTCTTCATTGAACCTTGGCCTATATAATATATATATATATATATATATATATATATATATATATATATATTTAGTTCCAAAAATTAATAAATTAAATTAAATTTAAAGAAAAAAATTGAAGACAAATTCGATCAAACAAAAAGGGCCTTAAACAATCTACATCTAAATTACGTAATTGACTAAAATTAAATGTAAACAAATATGACTAAAACTAAATGTAAACAATATGAATACAAGTGAAAAACAAAAACTAATTGCAAAAACTGAAAACGATTTATTCACAAATTAATTAATACAGTGATCAAATCAACTAGAATCAAAGAACAACCACAAAAAATAATCAAAAATAAATAAATCTTTCAAGTACAAATAATTTAATATTGATTGTTGATTGATAATTTAAATCCTAAGTTAGACTGTGATTCGTCATTGTCGTCAATTGAAGAAATGGACTTAGATTGGGTTGGGTCCATTGGGATTGGCCGATCGGAATTTGGGAGGAGATATAAATTTTCGAAATTTTCACCTTCTATACCGACGGGCCGATTTAGGCCCGAAAGCCCGACGGGCTTTTTGGGCCGCGGGCCGGGCACTACAAGAAAATGCGGCTCTAACGACCGAAATTTCGGTCGTTAAAACCCAAAAATCGGTCGTTAATATTATTAACGACCGATTTAACGACCGTTTTTTTCGGTCGTTGTTTGCATCGTCGCCCGAGTTTTAACGACCGTTTTTTCGGTCGTTAAAAAGAGAAAAAAAAATAAAAAATAAAAATAAAAAAAATTATTTTTTTTTATTTTTTTTAATTAACGACCGAAATTTTATTTTTAACGACCGAATTTTCGGTCGTTAAAAATTAATAAAAAAAATAATTTTTTTTTTCTAAAAAAATATATATTTTTTTATATATATATATCTTTGTATCCCACAAATATTTTTAGTGTATTTCTAATGTATTTTGACCTTAATTGCATACCATTTGACGAACTTCCCAGTAGGTCACCCATCTTACTTGTGCTCTAAGTCAAGCACGCTTAACCTCAGAGTTCTTTTCGAGTAGTCACCAGTACAGAACACTCGTATTATTGATATATATAGTACCTATTAATTCATTTAAACTCTAATTCAATATAAAATATCATTAATCATTCATAACCTTATAATATGTCGAGATAATATAAAATATCATTAAACATTTACGATAAATATACGATCGAATTTAAAATAGTAAAAAATTAATATTATAGTAATTAAATAAAGAAAAGAAAATATGAGTGAAAAATAATAATCAATACAACAAAATCAATATTAAATCAAATAATCAATATTAATAAAATTAATATTTGAAAAATAATTTTATTATTATGAATCTAATAATTTAGAAAATCTAATAAGTCTAATAATTTATTATAATAAATCTAATAATTTATTATTATTTGAAAATAATAATTAAATAATTAAATAATAAAAATAAAAATAATTTGAAAATAATAAAAAATAATTAAATATTTATATATAATCGAAAAATAATTAAATAGAAAATTAATAAAAAATAATTAAATTTGTAAAATAATTAAATTTGTAAAATAATTAAAAATAATATTAAATAGAAAATTAATAAAAAATTAATAAAAAATAATTAAATAGAAATAGAAAAATAAAAATAAAATAATAATCGAAAAATAATAATTAAATAATTAATTATTTCTATAGAAAATAATAATTAAATAATAATCGAAAAATAATAATTAAATAATTAAAAATAATCTCTATAATTTGAAAATAATAATTAAATAGAAAATTACTAAAAAATAATTAAATATTTATATATAATGAAAAAATAAAAATAAATAAAAATATAAATGAAATTTAAAATTTTTTAAAATTTTAAAAATAATATTAACGACCGATTATTCGGTCGTTAATAAATAAAATAAATAAATTAATAAATTAAAATAAATAAAAAATAAATAAAAAAATAAAAAATAAATAAAAATAATTTTAACGACCGAAAAATTCGGTCTTTAAAAAAAATATATTTTTTTATTTTAAAAATATTAAAAAAATAATAAAAAAATAATATTAACGACCGAATAATTCGGTCGTTAAAAATTAATTTTTTTTTTAAAAAAAATTAATTTTTTTTAAAAAAATATTTTTTAATAAAAAAAATATATTAACGACCGAATTTTCGGTCGTTAAAATTAAAAAAATAATTAAAATAAAAAAAAATATATGTTACGACCGAAAATTCGGTCGTTAAGAAAAATTAAATATTAAAATATTAAAATAATAATTAGCGACCGAATTTTCGGTCGTTAAAAAATAAAAAATAAAATCGGTCGTTAAACGGTCGTAAATCGGTCGTTAAGGCCGCAAAATTAACGACCGAAAATTTCGATCGTTAATTTCGGTCGTTAACCGCGTGTTTTCTTGTAGTGGGGTGACCCGGCGGGCCGCATGGGCCGTGCCAAGGAAGCCCAATATTTTTTTTGGCCTTGAAAATCCTAGCCCAGCCCGGCCAAAATTACGGACGGGTCGGGCGGGCCCATCAGGCCGGGCCATTTTCGGCCCATTTTTCCAGCCCTACTCTTGGCATAAGGAGCGATTGATTTTATTTCTAGGCCCGCTGCAAAACATGCCCCTTTAATCTTCAAATGTATGATGAAAAACGTGGCATAATTGCTCTTTTTCTGCCTAACGTGGAATAGTTTTCTCTCCTTTTAATTTCGTAGATAGTCAACTGGTTTACAAAATGGGGTCCAAGATCTCCATGGTAGTACCCCAAGGTACAACCTCCATTAGCGAGATTCCACATCTTGGACTTCCTTACATCCTATGTCGCCTAATCACCACCGCCTTCCTCGCGTCACCGCCGACTTCCGATGGCGGTGGTGGCTTAAATTATGGAAGCGGGAGCTGACTATTGCCGCCGCCGCCGCTGCAATCGTCTTTTTCCTCGTCGTCCTCTCTCCTTTTCCGAAAATCTCGCACACATTTGGAGTTACAGACGTAATAGATTCGGCAGCAGCTTCAGAGTGGGTGCCTTTCACGCCTCTGTCCAAAGCGCAGCGACATTCTGCTTGTAAGCATCATTTCCGTTTGTTTTTCTGCGCGCGCGCGCGCGTGTGTGTGTTTGATTCAACGCGGAATGGTTGCAGTTTGTTTGGACGGGAGTTTGCCTGGTTATCATCTAAAGAGAGGATTTGGATCTGGCTCAGACAGTTGGCTAATTCACGTTGAGGTTTATTTATTTACTTTTTACGTGCTGTAATTGTGCATGAATAATATTTTGTGGGAATGATGTGTATGTGTGCAAATTTATGATGGATTCCGCACCTGGTTTAGCCTACAAGACTTAGTAGTGAAAAATGAAATGTCCTTGATCAAATAGAACAAAGTTAAATGGTGATCATATTGAGAGGGAGGGGGGGGGGGGATGATAGTTAGATGTTCATTGTTATGGACTTTTTTTGTTGTGGATCAACTACTTATTTGAGTATTGTGTTGCTATGTAGGGTGGAGGATGGTGTAGCAATATAACATCTTGTTCGGCTCGGAAGAGAACAAAATTAGGTTCATCAACTTATATGGCCAAACAAGATCAGTTTTTGGGTATCTTGAGCCATGATCAAGTTCAGAATCCCGGTATGATGTTAACTGTGATTGTAAAATATATTGCATATATTTTAAGTTTAAGTTTTGCATTTCATATGGCTCTTTAATATCATGGTCGAGTTCAATATAATTGTCTCCACTCCCAAAATATGTTTGATGTGGATCTATATAATTGTAATGGATGATAGCCATTGACTTTTTTCTGTTTACTTCCTTCAATTAATGCTTTGGTCATCTTTCAGATTTTTTCAACTGGAACAAGGTGAAAGTAAAGTATTGTGATGGATCATCATTTTCCAGTAATCCTGATACCGAGTTCAAAGTAAGTCATATCAAAGATGATGGATTAGAGTTATCATGCAACTATCTACCACACCTTTCGGGGAAGCATTAAACAATGTGATGGCAGTAGTTTAATTACATCTCTATTCATTTATGTACCAGAATGGAACAGAACTTTTCTTCAGAGGTCAGTTTATCTGGGACACACTTATGGATGAGCTATTGACAATCGGAATGTCTAAAGCTAGACAGGTAGCTAAAGTTAATTTGTCTCGTCATTTATGTTCATAATCTCATTTTTTTTGGGGGGGTGGGGGGGTTAGACTGGATATAAGTTACAACTGTGTAAATATATGTTTTGTATAACTGTTTGAGAAATCTAGTTTTTTTCATCTCAAATATTGCTATTTCAAGTTTGAATTTGCCTTGTAGTTCACTTGATATCCTTGAATGATATCATAAGCTGAGTACATGATGCCTATACTGAGTCTTTTTCCTTGCCAGCCTGATTATTCAAAACAATTTGACGGGTTTATCTGTTTGATAAATCAAATGTATATTGTTGCCAGCATCAATTTATTGCAAGTATTAGGTTTTACAATTGCTTATGCCAACTTCACAGGCCCTTCTCACAGGATGCTCTGCTGGTGGTTTGGCCATTCTCATACACTGTGATGACTTTCGGGATCTCCTTCCAAAAGATACAGATGTGAAGTGTCTGGCAGATGCAGGTTTTTTCCTTAATGAGTATGTGCTTCACTTTCTCTAGTTACCTCTTTGACTGTTATTTTGTTGTGTTATTTTTCATTGATTTTGCTTCTGCACATCTCTGTGTAACTTATTTTAGACATGGGTTCAAGTTACCAACTGATACCTGTCAGTGGCTCTTTATTTTGCTCTCATGCCCAATTTTGCAGGATTTTTTTCCCCCTTGCTTCACTCATTGTTTTTTGGACATAAACAATAGCAAACAATGTCTGTGGCGCCATTTTATTTGCTAATTATTATATCCTGAATAAAGAATGGTTCCTAGTTTTATACATGCTGGATAAGAGGAATGGACTTTGCGGTGCATATTGTGGTTGTAATTCAAGTTTTAATTTGCAATTTATTTTATAAGGTGTTTTTAGATATGGCAACATAGGGATTGCAAATCGGCATTTTTAAATTGATGAAACGAACAAGGTTTCCTTTTTTAGCATAGCAAACCTTGCTCCCAAGTATTAGGTTGAACACCTAGAGAGGGTGAATAGAGTTTTCCTTTCGTCCCAAATACGTTGTTGATAAAAGTCGCTTAAACTACTATATTGCAAATTGCTTGCTTGTAGTCAGTTGACTGAGTTTTCTTAGTGAAGTAATAAGCACTTAGCTTCTACTTTCTAGATAGATGGTTGAATGCTTGTCTGTTGACTAAGAGGGTGTTTGGCTAAACTTATTTTAAAGAGTTTATTAGCTCCAACAACTTATAAGATGTAGTTAAGAGCTTATAAGTTGTCAAAGTGTGTGGATAATTGAGCTTATAAGCTGGAGAGAGAAAATTGAAGGGAGATGAACTTGAAAAGATATTATGATGGAAATAACAAATCATAGTTTGATAGAGTAAAGGTGGAGCACAAAGAAAACAGAACGGGAATAATTGAATAACGAGATCACCTCAACCGAGGCCTACAACAAAATGATGCTCAAACAATATTCTGATCAAGATGATGGACTCCAACTATACTACTGTAGCCTGTTATATAGGAAAAGGAAACCCTAACCCTAAACTCATGCACACGTACAGGCCCTTAGCCCAATTACTGACAATAAGACATAACAATAACCGACTCAAGTAACTAATACCAATAAATAATACTCCCTCCGTCCGCCAAAAGTATGGCACTTTGGCTGGGCACGGAGATTAATAAAATTGGTGATGATGTTGATGTAGTGGAGAAAGGGTCCCACCACTTTTTGAGATGTGTGGTTGAGATTGAATTTGGGGTGGGTTTTTTGTAAATAAAGAGTGTTTGTAAGGATAAAATATAAAGGTGGATGGTGGGACCATGGCTTAAAAAGGAAAGTGGAATACTTTTTGCGGACGCCAAATATAGTAATTGTGCCATACTTTTGGCGGACGGAGGGAGTACATAAAAACGTAAAAGTGTCTACCCACTATGATTCACCAACGCTCTTGCTCTTCTAACATATGTGCGCCACGGTCTAACAATAGCCTTCCCCGACGGTTCTCGGAAACCGTGGAGCTGAGTTTGGTCAGGGAAGCTTGTAACTCGGTCACCACCTTCTCTATGCTCGCCAATCGGGCTTCGTCGCTTCGTGTGTTAACCATGGCAGGTCGGACCAATTGATTGATCATTAAGTAAAGGTGGAGCACGAAGAAAACAGAATGGAAATAATTGAATAACGAGAACTCCTCAACCGAGGCCTACAGCAAAACGCTGCCCAAACAATATTCTGATCAAGATGATCAACTCCAACTATACTACTGCTATTATTATTATATAGAAAAAAAAAGGAAACCCTAAAAGCTTATGCACACATACAGGCCTTTAGTCCAACTACTGACAGTAAGAAATAACAATAACTGACTCAAATAAATAATACTAATAAATAATAAGTATAAACATAAAAGTAGGATCGTCTCAGCCACTATAATTCACCACCGCTCTTGCTCCTCTGACATATGTGCGCCATGGTCTAATATAGTTTAATAATATTTGTAAATTGATTGTTGCATATAAGATAATGAAAGAATGTTGGGGTAGTGGAACTGATCTTTTAGAGAGCTTATAAACTGTTGGAGCTTATTTTACAGCTTATTAGATGTTTAGGAGCTTAATTTGGCAAACGCTTCGAAGGAGCTTACAAGTTCCTAAACAGCTTATAAGCTGTTTTAAAGAGCTTATAAGCTCAGCCAAACACCCTCTAAATAAGTCCCTTAGCTTAATTAGCATCTATTCACAAATACTGAAGTCTGGTATGAGGATTTTCTGTTTCTTTTATTTGCCTTGTTTGTCATATTTAAATTCTTTTACAGGAAAGATATTGCTGGAAACCACAGCATCGAATCATTTTATCATGATGTTGTTCGTCTCCAGGTTATCTATCCAAAACTTCATAGCCTATTGATTGTATTTGCCAATTTTTAATTGTTTTGTATGATTTTTTTTTGTGACAGTTTCTTGCATTAGGGATCTCTCTTTCACTTACAATACTACTTGTTCTCTAGTATAACAATCAGATTGGGAAGGGTCAAGTACTATAAAGAAGCTAGACTCTTCCTGAACCTTTTGGGATTTAAATAAAGAATGATATTGAATTTCACTCCTTCCCTTCATTGAAACCTCAACATTTACCCACTGTCTGATAGATGGAGTTTGGCCTCGTGGATTAAAACATGACCCATCTCTTTGAAAGGTCCACAATTCTCTGAAATGATATGGCTAACTGGGATGTGCCATTGTTCCGGCATTCAGCAGGCATCAAACACAATTAATTTATTATTGTAGTTATTCCCATCTTACAGCTCACCTTGTCGGAAAATTAATTTATCTTTTAAATGGTGTGCGTCTGATGAGCATAATATGTTAGAGAGCACATTTATCGTAGAAGGTGGTCGATAGTGAGCGTGTAGCTGCTCTGTTTATTATCTCTCAAGTGTTAGCATAGTATGTTTTAATTAAATATAAGTTTGGGCTGCAAGTTCCTGCATGGGCTTAGCAAGCCCACTTTATAGTTAAGCTTCTCTTGGAAGCTACTATTGACTTCCCCTAGAAGTCAAGCTAGGAAATAAAAGAAGTCTCTCTCCTTCCAGGGGGACTTGTCTAGGATTTGATTTTTGGTCTAGCACTAGTTGCTTTGGAATAGCGAGAGTTATTCTCGTTTGGATTTCTCTTTGTCTTGCGAATTATCATTCTTTAGTTTCGATATCTAAATATTATTCCCCTTTAACAAATTGGTCCGACCTGCCGGATCGGTTTATGCCTGAGACATGTTCAAAGGTTCGAATTGCGATGGATAGTCAGGTTGAAACGTTGGAGAAGGGGAATGAAACCCGTAAGAAGGAGATGGAAGAGTTACGGGCACTGCACGAATCAACACATGAAACGTTGATTGATTTGCAGCTCATGATGAAAACGATGATGAAGGACAAAGGGGTGTGATTTCAGCGCCAACTCTACTGGAAAAGTTGGGGAGAACAACCCGCCAAGTGGGGCCTTTCCTGGACAAGTGGGGGAGAACAACCCGCCCGGGGGGCCCTATCAATTCGGGATGTCGCCCGAATTCAGGTTAGGAATGCCAACCAGCCGTGCTTCTGGAGAATTCAACGGCATCCAGGCCAAGATTCCGCCAGGGTACGGTCCAGTTCCCTGCGTTAGCAGCAACTTCGGTGTAGGTCGAGGTTCGGCAATTGGAACGTCAACTATCCCCCAACTAGGAGCATACTTTGGCGCCAACTCAACTGCTGGTGGTGTGCTGGCAGGTTCTTTTACTACGCCAGGGTTTGGCAGCACCGGACATACTTTAATCTCGACGGACACATACGCAGCAGCGGCGCGTGTTAATCTGCCCATGTTTGGGGGCTCCAACCCCGAAGCGTGGGTTGCCAGAGCGGAGCAATATTTTCAAATTCATGGGACGCCAGAAGCAAACAAGTTAGAGGTAGCCCTGATTGCAATGGAGGGTGACGCACTACACTGGTACCAGTGGGTTCGAGCGAATGCTCCTAATCTCACATGGATTCACTTCATATTAGAGATGTTACGGATGTTTGGCAGTAACCCGATGGCCAATCCATTCGAGAAATTGGTTCAAACTCATCAAACTGGTACCGTAAATGAATTTGTCACTACTTTTATATCTCGATTGAGTCATGTGCTGAGACTTGCAGAAACGTATTGTCTAGGATTATTTCTCAACGGACTACGAGAAGATATTAGGCTTAAAATTCGCTCTCATGATGCGAGGACACTATCCGATACTATACACTTAGCCAAGGAAATTGAGCAAGAGGTTGATGCGTGGCGAGAAAACAGTCAGGCTTTGATTCCGGCTTCTACTCGGTTTAATTCAACGGGAAATTATAGCTCGTGGAGTTCTCAAGGAGCACCGTTGAGCCGGGGACAACAGCAGAGTAAGAGCCAGATTTTCCAGGCTTCGGAAGTTGGCGGAAAAGCGTCGGGTTTCTACAATTCAAGCAGCAGCTCACCTAGGCCTTCCCGGCAGATATCACAACGTGAATATTTGGCTAAAAGGGCTGCCTGAAAATGTTTCAGGTGTCATGAGAGATGGGCTCCGAACCATCGATGTGCGGACAAGACGGTGCAGGTTATTATTGTTTCTGAGCTTGAGGAGGATAGGGAGCAAGAGATTGAAACATCGTTGCCAACAGGGTTGGTGCATGAAAATACAAACCAGGAGCCGCAAGTCCAAGTTTTGGAAATGTCTCACGAAGCATCACGAGGGTTTGATGGGCCTCAGATGATGAAATTGACTGGTGAGATACAAAGACATAAAATCCTCATGATGATAGATAGTGGTGCAAATCATTGCTTTATATCTAGGTCCATAGCAGAGGAGCTCGGACTGAAAGTGGATAGCACAGGTCGCTCATCCGTGAGTCTAGGCGATGGCCGAAAAGCGGCAATTGTGGGTCGGTGTTCAAATATCCTGCTTAGTTTGGGACCAACCGAATTTAAAGTGGATTGTTTTGTTTTCGAATTGGGTGGAGTGGATTTAATATTAGGCATCTCATGGTTAGCTACCCTTGGAGAAGTGCGAGCGGATTGGCAACAATTAACAATGAAATTTCAAAATCATGGAAAAGAGATAGAGCTCAGAGGAGAGTCAGCCTCGGTACGCAGGGAGATTACGTTTGACCAAATCAGCAAATTGGAAGATGTCGAGGCGAAGTGGTTTATTTGGGTTAGATTTGGATCCACTGAGGCTAGTGATTGGCTGAAAGGGGAGATGATGACAAAGTTTCCTAGTGTAATGTTTCCTCCAACATGGCTTCCTCCTCATAGGGGGGTTGACCACCATATTCCCCTAAAATCAGGAGCTCTGCCAGTGTCAGTCAGACCCTATCGGCAGCAATCCCTGTTTTGGCGCACAAATGCCAAACTTGCTGCTAAGTATTATGGGCCTTTTGATGTTCTAGAACGTCTCGGTGCTGTTGCGTATCGTTTGAAGTTTCCAGATGGGTCCAGGTTGCATCCTGTTTTTCATGTGTCTCAACAGAAAGCTGTTATTGGTGATCATCCTGCTGAAGCCACTTTGCCCAATGAGCTCTGGAAGACTAATCCAGAATATGTTCCAGAATGGGCTCTGCGTGATCATTGGGTTTGGCAAGATGGTGATCGAGTTCATCAAATTTTAGTGCAATGGAAGGGAAAGAGTGAAGATGATGCTACTTGGGTTGATGAGGCTGATTTTGTTGGGCAGTTTCCTAACTTCAGCCTTGAGGACAAGGCTGTTTGGAAGGGGGGAGTAATTGTTAGAGAGCAGATTTATCGTAGAAGGTCGATAGCGAGCGTGTAGCTGCTCTGTTTATTATCTCTTAAGTGTTAGCATAGTCTGTTTTAATTAAATATAATTTTGGGCTGCTAGTTCCTGCTTGGGCTTAGCAAGCCCACTTTATAGTTAAGCTTCTCTTGGAAGCTACTATTGACTTCCCCTAGAAGTCAAGCTAGGAAATAAAAGAAGTCTCTCTCCTTCACAGGGGGACTTGTCTAGGATTTGATTTTTGGTCTAGCACTAGTTGCTTTGAAATAGCGAGAGTTCTTCTCGTTCGGATTTCTCTTTGTTTTGCGAACTATCATTCCTTAGTTTCGATATCTAAATATTATTTCCCTTTACTCTAACATAATAATTTGAAGATTAGTCAAATAACTTGTCCTTACCTGACCTGATTGCAGGGCATTACGAAAAGTTTGAACCGTGATTGCGTTGCCAGATCTGGCGAGCCCTCTAAGGTGCATTTGCTTCTGTAAATATTTGGTTGATCATTGTTCTTCAAATTCTCTTTATTTCCTTAAAATAAGGACCATCATCACTCAATTTTGAATGCCTAACGTTTCTGGTGGTAGTGTTTCTTTCCTCAAGAATTTATAGGAAATATAAAGACCCCTCTCTTCTTTGTTCAACCAGCATATGATTTTTGGCAGGTACTTTCTTGTTTATTACCAACTTATTCAACATATTTAACATTTTATGAATACATGTTTTATATTTTCTTCCAGATAGCAAACATTTTGGTGCCTAAATCTTCGGATCCTCATCGCAGTTGGCTCAGGTGCAGGCTAAATATTTGGAATTGTGATTCCAACCAGCTAGAAGTACTCCATGGTACTTATATAAGCTATATATCTCACTGCTCATAGTCATAATGTGTGCAAAAAAGACGCATGTTCGATTATTTAAATTTGCTGGCAGTTAAAATGGGTTCAGATGAAATTTCTCTCGAGTCCCTGTAACTAATTTTGATGGGGGAAATTAGGTTGTCAATATGTTTTAAGTGTGTTATATTGTTATATTTAAATTATCCATTGATGTATGTGCCATCGAGAAAAGTTACCTGCTTATCTGAACTTAAAAGTGATGGTTGTATTCGTCGTAAAAGTGGTGATGGTTGTATTATCTAGTGGATGCAATGTTTGTATTTGTCCAATCCGGATTTAACTCAATGCCGGCCTTCTTAAAGTTGTCTCAGCTTCTGCACATTAGCACAAAAGCTTATAACTTCTGATGCCAGTAATGAGTTTTTGTGCACGCAGGTTACAGAAATTCATTGCTCAAGACGCTAGATAGATTTCAGAAAAATCCGAAATGGGGAATGTTTATAAATTCTTGTTTTATCCATTGCCAGACATGGGCAGCTGAGACATGGCATTCACCCACATCTCCTAGAATCAACAACAAAGTTAGTCTTTTTCTTATTAATAATTTACACATTCCTTGTGTTTGTTTAAGTATTGTTCAGAGACAACGTGTTTGTCCATGATGACTTGAATCAATCTATACCTCTATTCAGCTCCACTCGTTCCCACTAAATCCAGTAATTGTCTCTTTTACTCTTTGTTAAACAGACAATTGCAGAAACAGTAGGTGATTGGTACTTTGAAAGAGAAGCAGCGATAAGAATTGATTGTCCTTTCCCCTGCAACCCTACTTGCTACAACAGAGATCTCTCAGTTGGTTGAGAATTACAAGATTACATCGGGTACGCTATTATCTCGTCGCTTCTCACAGTAACTGTTAAGATTGATTTAACAACATGAGCCAGGACCAGTTGTAGATGCTGCTGCCTTTGCTTCTCTAACGAAGAATGTGAGATTGAAATCTGCAACTTCTTTTGGTTTGAAATGTGTAACCTTCTGCGATTTTTCGAAATCTTGTATACGACGCTCTCAAAAAAAAAAAAAAAAAAAAAAAATCTTGTATATGACTGATCATCATGTAACTTCATGTCATGAAATTTAGTTCCTTTATTTTATTTTATTTTATTTTATTTTATGACTTGATAAGATCAAACTGAGTGTAACCACTTTGCTGATGTTCTTCGCACATGCAGCATGACTTTGAAACCTGTGTGTGTGTGTTTTGCCATATATATTATTGCTGATGTCAATGGCTCTAAATTTCAATACAGATGATAAATTCTAGATTGCACTCACAACTGTATTTATGAATTATGAGGTAAGGTTTATTCTGGAATACAGAGCTAACCTGCTTTCTTGGAAAATATATTATTGGTCTTGTAGATGCTATGTTGTTCGAGACTCAACGAAGCCAAAGATCCTACCCGTTACACGTGTAGCGCGTATTCACCACACTCCTTATATAGCTTTTGAAATAAGACGTTTATTTTACATGATTGATAAGAGAAATGATTTAAGTATTTTTTTTCTTTAGAGTAAGATTTCTCTAATCTCACTCTTTTGATGAGATACAAATCAAGTAAAACTAACTCAAATGAAATAAATAATTAAAGATCTTTGGATATTTCAAAGTTTTAACTCATCAAAGTAAACAAGAAATTAGACTTATTATTTTTATTTATCAAAGCTAATCCTTTTAAAGTAAACGCCCGTTACCATTTAATATTTTGATAGGAAAAGAAAAGTAAAAAAAATGGGTTAATTGTCCATAAAATACTGAACTTTCTTTCAATTTTGATTTTGCACGCAAACTTTGAAATGTAGCGTGAAAATTACTAAACTTTAGATTTTATCTGATTTTGCTACTAATTCAAATTCCGGCCAAATACCAAGCTAATATGACCTGCAAATATTTGACGTGACGTATCTATTGTTAATTTCTTATTAATAAAAAAAAGAACACAAAGCAAATAACCCAAATTGTCAATAACTTAATATATCAAATCATAATAGTAGTAGTATTTTTTTTTAATTCTCAAGTTTAAATCAAATTTTTCTAGTTCACTATTACACAACTGATTACTCCAATATATAAAATAGAACCATTCAAATAGTATAAATATATATAGTTTATAAAAAAAATTAATCTTTAGATAATGAAAATTTAATAAACTTTATTACTTAGCTAAATAAATTTTATATATATTAAGTTATTGATAATTAAAATGTTCTTTGATTGATGCATCTGAATTCGAAGAATCCCCTTATTATTATCGAATTTATTCAATATATTAAATTATTGACAATTTGAGTTATTTGCTTTGTGTTCTTTTTTTATTGATAAGAAATTAAATAAAAAATATTATTTTGTCAACTAATTGTCACGCAATAATAAATACGTCACGTAAAAAATTGGCACACCATATTATATATTAGCTTGCTATTTGGCCGGAATTTGGATTAGTAACAAAATCAGATAAAATCAAAAGTTTAGTAATTATCACGTCACGGTTCAAAGTTTGTATGCAAAACCAGAATTAGATGAAAGTTCAATATTTTATGGGCAATTAACCCAATAAAAATCAACTTTCAAGAAATGAGATGTTTCACGGGTTGCCAATTAATAAACAGTGGTCAACCCTCTAATTTTCAATATATCATTATACGGCTACATGCAAATGACATAATCTTTTTGCATTGATGTTTGGATTGTGACAATGACTTTCCAGCTATACTTGATATATTATTGTATCATATTCATATTCATACCCTTCTACACAGTTATTTTGATGTCAGATTATCTGCCTTTTTTTTCTCTTGATTTTTATAACAGAAAAATGTTAATCTGGGGTTGACTTATAAACTTCTTAGCTAGTGACGTAAGGCTTTGAAACTAAGTTTATAATTAAGAAATCGAATTTAGTGGAAGGTGTTGCTATTCAACTTTGAAAGGTTATTGATCTTCTAACAAGTGTGTTTGAGTTTGTTTGCTTGGTTATTCAATTGAGTTTAAGCAAACTTTGAACATATCGAACACAAATCAAGTTTGGGTAATTGATTAGTTTTAATTGAAATTATGTAATTGGGAATCAATTGGAGCTAATTTGATTGTTCAATACAAAGTAAAAGTGGTAAAATCCCGATCCCTTTGAATGAGATGTTCGGTTTGATGGATGAGATAAATAGGATTGATATGCTTGATAGGATTGAAGGGTTGATTAAATAATTCACCAAACTTTGACGTGATAAACAATCACTCATTTAGATGATTAGATGCAGGTCGAGTTATCAATCACAGACTTATTAAGATGAATTATTTTATCAATCATGCCTTGTCACTAAAACCAAAGGCCTCCAATGTGATATTTTCAAGGACTACTTTTCATCACTTCATCAGTTTAGCTATTCATAAAGACATGATTTTAATTACATTCAACTTTTCCATTTCATTTCGTGGCCATGTAAGGTAGAAAATTGATTTTCTCATCCAAATTTAGAACCACTTTCCTAAAATGTAGGAAGCCTGATTGGTCCTTACTTGAGAAATTAATCAAATAGAGAGGGTCACAAATATTTATGGATTAGGTATTTAACGTTTTAGGCCTGAAATGAGACAACCGTCACCATCAATTACAACAGTTCCCCACAATCGATGCTGACACTAAATTTTACAGTCCAAACTTTTTTATTAAAATTTTAATAAAAGTCACGAGATGTCAGAGATACCAAAACCACAAGCAATTGCCCCAAATATTTAATTAAGTTGCATGAACCTCGACTAACTTGTTCATATTTCTATTACTTTTTCTAAATCTTTATTTAAATAATATTTGGCACCCATTTGCATTAATCATACACCTGCCCCATTTTGTTCCTGCATCATCCCTCCAACAAATCATGGATTATGCATCATATTTTCATTGTTTGTTTCTGTTGGAAGTCAACTGTCTAATTTGAGTGTGGAGTTATGGTTTTCTTTTTCTTTCTTTTTTTTGAAAAAAAACTGTAGCCACTAGTTACTAATTTATCATGGAAACTATATTTTGAGTACTTAATTTCTATCTGATCCAGACCTATATAAAAATAGTCTTATTTATAAAATTTAGTTTTCTATAACATCCCTGTTAAATATTCAATTTTAAGGTCAATAATATAATATGATATATTATATTTATTCATTTATGTATCATTATTACTATTATAAAATTATTTGTTATTCCATAAATTTTATTTTATCTTTGGTCCTTATTTTTAATTTTAAGTATTGTTTATTCTTACATAAATCTTCTTATCATGTGAACGTTATAAACTTTGCGCAGAATATATAAAGTAGATGCACTACGATTATGCACTAACATATAATGTTATTATAGATGAATTACTTTATATGTTAAATGCATTTACTTTGTACGTTCTGTGCAAGTACTTTATACATTTTCTGCAAAAGTTCTTGCATTTTCATGATAACAACGTTTTAGTTGAATATATAAGATTCTTAGAAGTTGTGATGAAATTTATCTATTTTTCATATATATAATTTAAATTCAATACTTTTACGTGCATTGTACCATCATGCCAAATAACCTAAAAAAGTGTGCATCGCTTTTCATTATTTATATGTGTTTATAAATAAGAAATACAAGAACAAATATAATATATTGTTTTAATAATTATAATATCCATGCTAATTTCTTAACATTATATTGATTTGTTAAATTTATGTTATTTTATCATATTTTCCTTTTCTTAGTTACTCCCTCCGTCCCACGAATCTTGACACGTTTTCCTTTTTGGGCCGTCCCACGAATCTTGACACGTTTCCTTTTTTGGTAATAATTATTACCTTCTCTCTCCTACTTTATCACCTTTATTATATTCTCTCTCATACTTTATCACTTTTATTACCTTCTCTCTCCTACTTTATCAATTTTATACTTTATTAATTACACACTTAAAACACTAATCTATAACTCCTTAATTCCCGTGCCGAACCCAAACGTATCAAGACTCGCGGGACGGAGGGAGTAATTTTTAATGTTGACTTTGATTCAATCCTCAAGTTAAAGTAAAATTACGAGTATGTCTTTATGTACTCGATGTTGAATTAAGAACATTGTTTTAATAACTATAATATCCATGTTAATTGCTTAACATTATATTAATTGAATTACGAACAATTATTTATCTATACCTATTATAAAAGAGACTTGTTTTACAAAATTTGATTTACCTATTATATCCTTCATATATATACTTAATTTAAGGTCAATTGTGTAATTTAATATATTATGGTTTATCCTTTATATTTTAATAGTTATTTAAGTAGTAATATCCATTAGGATTCTTCTTCATATAAGTTACTATTTTTTATTATATAATTTTAATAATTTAGAATTAAAAAATACAAAGAATAACAATTTTAATTTTGCTACAATCTTTGGAATTAAAATTAATTAAGATGAAACCTATAAAATAAATATGAAGACAAAATTAGGTGATGTTTAATTAAATCAAATTAAAATTTTATTTTAATTTTATGAGTATAGATTAATCAATAATTGATTCAACAAATACATTAAAATGATAAATATTGCTATAAAATAAAATATAATATAAATTTACACGCATAACAATTTATTCATTAAAATAATTCCTTTTTACGTGCAACCGCATGCCATCTCTGCAAGTTATATTAAGTGGGTTAAAAATATGCATGAAAATGAACTGTACGAAATGCTCAAAAAAATTGGTTTGGAGCTCCCACCCAAACCTCTGTGCAAATATTTTCAGACGTTGTAGTTTAACAAATTCAGCTTCCCTGATGTTAAATCATGGATCTACCCTGATTATATAAAGAGTGATTTATAATTAGACCACATTTTTTTTTTCTTTTCTGCATTTATATAAGTAGACCACATTACTTTACCTTTTCAGATGCAATTTCTATAATTTAAGAATAAGAGGTGTTTAGACTAAAAAAAAAAGAATAAGAGGTGTTAAGATTTTCATTATCGTGGACTTTTGTGTAGAATATTATCATCAAGGTAGTGCCTTGGCCGATACAAAACAAGCACTAATGAGAGAGAGAGAGAGAGAGAGAGAGAGAGAGAGAGAGAGAGATCAAAGAAGAGAATAAGTATTAGCAGATTGCAAAGAACAAAAGAATTAGTATTAGAGCTGAATAGTGTATGAATGGTACTTCTTGATCAAGAATGTTTAGTTTCAAGATAGCACCACAACTTACAAAATTCTCAAGTTTATACACATAATTTACACACACTGGTAGGTATTTCCACACTTATATTTTGCTCTCATATCTCAAAAACAACTCTCCAACACTGTAAAACTTTTCTATGCACTTTTTCCTAATCTGTATCTATACTCACTAATACTACTTACACCGATGATCTCCATATCTTTCCTTCGAAGGAGATGATGATAATCGAGACATCATCGTGGTACCTCCGTCTGTCGCCTTGTCTGATATCAAGAAGCTCATGGAACTCCATACCTGCAATGGTTTTCACATTTGTTAGGTTTTGAGAGAAAACAGATGATTAGCATGTTTGCAATAGATGTTTTGTTTTCTAGAGACATACCAGCTTTCTTGGCTGCACGAAACAGGACTTCCTCGACAAGGTGTTGAGCCGGATCCCCCTCTGGGAACGTTGCCATGAACGTTTCAACCTCTGAGACGGCTTCTTGATTGGTGAAGTATTGGTAAAGGCCATCAGAAGATAGGATCAAGAACTTGTCCTTGGCGTCTAGCTTGTGGTGGCAGAGAGAAGGCGAGCATATGATGTACGGTGAGGTTCCAACGTAGTCGATCCTAAACATCTCTAGAAGTGCATTGTTCCATTTAGGCTGCACGAGCATGAAAAAGCACCATCACTACAGAAGCTTTCAAATTTAAGAATCAAAATACATCTAAAGAATGAAAGGTTTTGATTCATGATGGTGTTACAGAAACAGAAGTTGAAAGCTGATATCAAATTCAAGAACCAATCTACATATAGGCAAGGCAAGTCTATTAAAGTTTCAAGCCATTCACACAAGTTTGAAATGCAAAGGTTGACAAACACAATAAGCAGCAAGAAACATTGAAGAAGAAGCAATGTGAGAAATTTTACATGTTTCAAAAATCCAGCTCCAAATGCCCTCGTCACCTTCAAGGAACCTTTCACTCTGTCATTGATGACTGCAGCCGGATCATCAGGATGTGCATTTTTTATCCTCCTCACCTCCTGCAACAACCAAAAAAACCATGAAATTGAGTACCAAGAAAGGCTAATTAATTAACATCCAATCCAAGCTTAATCAAAACAAAATTGTACCTCTTTGACACAAGTGGCATGATCCATTGTGAGCTGACAACAACTCAAATGGTGCACATTCTCATACTCATAGCCATAGAGCGCTTCCTCGCTATCCTTCCTCGCCCTCCCAACGTCGTCTCTCTGAGCCAACACCGCTCTACTGTCCCCCACGTTCATCAGATAAACGTCGTCCCCCTTCATCACCATCACAAGCACACAGGAGCCCATCAAAGCCAGCTCCGGATTCTCCAACAACATCATATCCGATATCTCCAAATAGGAGGCCTCCGTCTTCCTCAACCCCTCGGATAAGGCCTTCAATACCCCTAAATGATTCACGGGTCCATCCGGCCCTAAATTGCTGAGCTTCTCCCTCAACCTCCTGTCAAGATCCACCCTCTCCTTACTGTCCAAGCTCTTGGACATGAAAGAAGCTGCAGTAACCGTGTTTTCGCAAGAATCGGCCCACAGCAAACCCTTGAGCTCTTTAGACACGTTTGAGTACAGATTATTTAAGAGGAAATCAGTTGCATCAGGGCCGTTGAATCCATCGTAGATGCCTACGAATACCCATCCATGCTCCTCAGAGATGACTACGTGAACCCTATCCTCCCCTGCTTTCCCCTGCGCCCACTGCACATTTTGGCTACCAAAAGACTCGTCCCCAACGTCGTCGTTTTCATCAATCAAGCTCATATCTGTGCTCAAATTGTGGCTCGTGATCGTGCTGCTGTTGCCGCTATTACTACTACTTGATGGGATGTGATTGTGGTGCTCTATGTTTTGGTGATGATGATTTTTCCCTAACTCTTTGGAGAAACCCCAGAAAGATTTGGAGGCAATTTTTTTGAGTAAACCCCATTTCTTAGATTTGGGCTTGTACCTCTGCAGCTGCTGATCGTACTGATTCTCTAAGGGGCCGGAGATGAAGCTCCTTTCGATGGGCCCGGACAAGAACCCGCGCTCAATCTGGCCGGAAATCGGGCCGGAGTTTCTGAGGATCGGGCCGGATTTGACGGTGGAGATGGAGTTTCTGGGGATTGGCTGGAGCGGGATTGAGGAGAAGAAATTGGAGCTTTCAAAGGCGGAAGCTTTGTCGATTGAGTCGGAAGCGGTGTAAGCGGTGGAGAGAGGGGTGTAGGTGTTGGCGGAGATGGAGGCGCCGGAGATGGTGCGGTACGCCGTCGTTTGTGAGGTTGACGGGTCGTCCAAAGATTGGATTTTGTGAAGAGGGTCGGGCGGGATGTAGCAGAACGAGTGCCCCAACCCCTCGTCCAGCGGCTCCGATAGGCACACTGCCACGTCGTTGCGCCGCCGGGAAATCTCGCCGGCGTCTCCGGCGAAGCACAGACTCAGCTTTCCGATTCCATTTCCCATTTCTGTTTATGCGATGATGGAAATGTTCAATTCTTGTTTCTCTTTCTCTAGTAGAGGAAGGGGGGAGAGAGAGAATTCACGGTTTGGTGTTGGAGTTGAAGAAGAGAGAGAGAGATGGGACGAAGATAAATGTGTAGAGAGAGAGAGAGAGAGTTGACTTTGGGAAGGGTGACGGGAGTTGAGAATAAAAATTTCGATTTTGTTTTTAAATTGAATGCTTTTCTTTGGTCTTGGTGGGCTGAAGGCGTTGACTAGTATATATAAATGTGTGTGTGCGCGTAGGGGGCGTGGGGTTTTGGAGAATAGTAGCAACAGTAGAGGAATATGATAATTGATATGGATCATGCAATAGTGGTTTAGAGAGAGAGATTATTAATACATATACACATCAAATTACATGATTATGTTTGAAATAACTCAGTTAGCAGTCTAATCATGTTTAGATAATAATATTTTTACTCGAATATGAATTGGGTCTCTGTAATTTTACATTTATTCATGTTTAGCAAAGTATGCATGCAATTTGTTGGACTAATATAATAAAAAGGTTTAAAAGGAATAATGGATCATGCTTAAGGTAATTTAATGTTTTATATATAATGAGGATCGAATAATGTGATTTGATTTATTCTATAATTTTATGTAATTTTGGCGTCTGGTTATAAATATTGGTTTGGAGAAAGATAGAAATGGGGTTTGCATAAAAGAAGAAGATGATTGGAAAATGGAAAGTCAAAAGGCTCCACTTCTGAGTTGCGATATTATAATTTTGAAAATAAAAATGACATCCAAAGGTGGAATGCTGATTTGGATGTCATAATGCCTATATTTCAATATGCCCTTTCATTTTCATTTCAATTTTATTAATTTCATTATGGCTTTGCTCTTGCTCTTGCACACCATCATCATCATACACAATGATATTCATATTATATATAAGTATATGATTTAAATCTAAATTAATAAAATATAATGATTCAATAAGTTGACAAAGATAAGAATAATTTTCGTTGACATGATTGGATTTCTTTCTCCAACTCCTTCGTTCATTTAAGCTCGGTAACTAGAAAAACAAACGAAGATTTCATCATTAAACAATTCATTAATTACACACACACACACACACATATATATATATACAGGGGCGGAGCCAGACTTTCGACTCAGGGGGGTCCAAAAAAATTTTTTTCAAAAAAATAATAATTAAATAAAAAAAATTAAAAAATAAATAATAATAATTAATATAATTATAATGTTATTTAAATTATATAGCAAGTTAAAAAAAATAAACATAATTATTTTTAAAAAAAAAGTCCAATATAACAATTAGCAAGCATATTAATAACCAAGCACAAGTTATATTGTAAAGTCAATACCCAAAATCATCATTTGCAAGCTCTACAGAAACGGGGCAGAAAACTAGAAAAGTCTCAAATTATAGCATATATTTTCTTTAGAAAAGACATACCTTACCATTTAGCAACATTACCTTTGTTCTGTCACAATATACATAATACATCATACCATAAATATTGTCTGTAAATGCATTTGAATTATTATTATAGCAGATGAGATAACCACCACATTAATCGTCTAGCATCACTAAACTAGTACGATAATTTATTGTTTTATTTTTTGGAAGGACACTGGAATAAATTTATGTGAATAACCGATTAAATTATAATTAATATATATTTATTATATATACTCTCATCCCAATTCTCATCTCAAATATGAAACTATATCATTTGAATTCGCATATTAAAAGAAGGAAACAATTCCATTCTAATTAAAAGAATAAGCCCACTCAGCAGCCCATTTAGCAACTCTCTCTCTCTTCCAAAATAACCACCGACCACTGCCTCCTTGGACTCTCTTCTCTCTCTCAAATTAATATTTTTTATTTTTTTTAAATATATTTGTAAAATTACTAAAATACCCCTGGGATTTTTGGAAATTCCAGGGGGGTCCAGTGACCCCACTGCCCCCCCTGGCTCCGCCCCTGTATATATATATATATATATATATATATATATTTAACAATAATACTATTTGAACATAATATATTCGGACAAAATATAGTTAAATACTTAAAAATATTTCAATTTAAAATTTTTGGTTCAAAAAAAAAATAGTTACTTTTGTTGTTTTCTCCGTATTATAGTTTTTTTGTAATTTTTTAATAACCTTTTTAATTTTTATTATTTTTAAAGTACAAAAACTAAAATAATAATAATAAATTATTTTAAAAAATTACAAAAAAAACTATAATATGGAGAAAACAATTGTGAATTTGATGAATATTTCCACATGTGCATGGAGGGGGTATTCAACAAATATCCAAGTTTCAAGGACTGCATTGCAAGACAAGTTTCAAGTTAGTTATAACAATTTTCTTGAGCTGTGCTTATGAGTGATGTTTTAGCAGTATAAGTATAGGTTTTCTTTCTTGTGTTGAGACTTGATGTATTGAGAGAGACTGTAACTGGAAAAAGAAGAGTTCAACAAGAGTGGTAAGATCTGGAGAGAATTTCTTTTGCTGTTCATCTTCATCGTTTCGATCTTGTAAAGTTCTCATTGGATTGATCAATAAAAGAAACTTTGTCGTGGATGTAGGCTTATTCATAAGCTGAACCACGTAAAATTTGGTGTTGATAGTTTGTTAGGATTGTTGTGTTCTTCATCTATCTTGAGCTAGATCGGTATTTGTTTAACAAATTGGAGCCTTCTACTAGAAGCGCACTCACAACGATGAGTTCGCTAAAATTTGATGCGGAGAAATAAAATGGAAAGATCAATTATGCCCTATGGAAAATCAAGATGCGGGCTATGCTAGTTCAACAAGGCTTAGCTGAAGCGCTTGAAGGGAAAAAGGGTTTTCCTAAATATGTCAAGAAGGCTGAACAAGATGAGAAAATGTAGAAGGCGCATAACGCGATTATACTCTGCCTTGCTGACAAAGTTATTCGGGAGGTTGCGAGAGAAGATATTGTTGCTGCGGTTTGGAAGAAACTAGACTCATTATACATGGTAAAATCTTTGGCAGATCGTTTATATATGAAACAGAGATTGTATTCATATAAGTTTCTTAAGGAAAAAGGTATTAAAGATCAACTAGATGAATTCAATAAATTCATTGATGATTTGGAAAACATCAATGATTTGAAAATCGATGATGAAGATAAGGCAATTATCCTGTTAAATGTGTTGCCTAAAAGCTTTGAGCACTTCAAAGATGCAATGCTATTCGATAGAGAAAATTTCATCACTTTGGAAGAAGTACAGAATGCGTTAAGGGCCAAAGAATTGCAAAAGGTTAATGAGGAAAAGCAAGATCCTCAAAGTGAAGCCATGAATGTTAAGAAATCCAAGAATTGAAAGGGAAAGAAATCAGACAAGGAGGCAAAGAAAGGCTATCAAACCAAGAACCAAGAGTTTGATGGAAAGGAAACACGCACATGCCATCACTGCAACAAACCAGGCCATCTCAAGAAGGATTGCTTCACATGGAAAAAGAAGCAATCAGAGAATAACAAATCACATAATACTGCTGATGTAGCAGAAGCCGTGGAGGTTGCAGATATACTGAACGTGGTCAATGAGCAGGTAGAGTAGCATTGGATCTTAGACTCAGGCTGCAGCTGAAGGATTTAACCCCATGTGGATCGTTTCTCGGATATCATAATTCACCATACAACGACTAATTCCTAACATGCTCCTATTAATTTAAGTGATGCAGAGGCTGTTGACAGCTGAATCGAATGACTCCAGTTCTGACCTTCTAAACTGTATCACGCTCAATTCCCAACGTTGGATGGACAACGAACTATGAGAACTCCCACAGAGAATTCGACCACCTTGAAATCGGTGCCCTTTACTGCTCTCTCTAAAACCTTAATTTTTGTGTGTCTTATTCTGAGAGCAGATATCTGTATTTAAAGACAAAACACAGTCCTAGGGCTCCAACAACTGTAGTGGGCAAATTTTACTCCTACTGGGCTCAGGAGACTTTGGGCCAATCCAGGGATCAGATACAAGGCATAAAGATGGGCCTCTAATGAATTAATTCTTATGATCAGCCCAGATCATAATTAATTCATAAGTATTAATTCATTCCACTAGAGAATCAATACCGACTTACCCATTTATTACCGATGATGAGTCGGGGCTTGTATTTAGACTTATTAAATCTCCGTATTTAAAATATCGGACATCCATTAATTAATTAAAGCTTTGACAGCTTAAATTAATTAATCTCTTTGTAATCCTTAAGCAGTACCACTCAAACCTTATTATTGCGCCTGAACTTAATCAACCTGCAGGGTTTAACGCAATAAACCTTATTGAGCTCCTTAAGGGGATGTCATTATCCTACACCGGATACGGGTACTAATACAGATAACCAATTATCATATATTGACCGCTATCACCCAAGATACAGAGTACTCAAGTTAATATATAACTCTCACCCATAGTAAATCAAAGTGATACACGAATCAACATATATATCTGAAATCTTATTAGTATTAAGATTCTATTAAGTCACTGAGATCTTGATTCTTCACTTATGTTAGATAGAAGAATACATCTCACTGTGATCCTATCAATACGTTATGACATACCAGTATAGACAAATAGGCAAGATAAACTATTTCCATCTATACTGCAGTCTATAGGGCTGGAAATCGGGTCGGGTTCGGGTACCCTACCCGAAAAAATCGGGTACCCGAACCCGAAAATCCCCTAAACCCTATACCCGACCCCGACCCCGAAAACGAAATCGGGTACCCTAATACCCGACTCGGGTACCCGAGTCGGATATTCGGGTACCCTAATACCCGATAGTTTTTAGGCCATTCCCCTAAATCGAGCCAATTCAAAGCAGCAGCAGGGCAGCAAATTCAAATGAATTCAGTCGAAATTCATACAGAAAATCATAGAAATCAATTCCAATTCAATGAGATAATGACCAAATTCAAAGCAGCAAATTCAACATTAACATAGAAAATCTGTATTTAAAAAAAAAAAAGATTCGAAGAAGAAGAAGAAGAAGAAAAGAAGGCGTAGAAGGGGCGACTGGGCGAGGGTCGTGGCTGGGAGAGACTGGGAGCGAGCTCCTCACCGGCGACTGACTCTGGTCTGGGCGATGACGGGCGGCGAGGGGCGCCGACTCATCGGAGACGGGAGACCGGGAGGGATTTCTGCCCTGGAGTGGGGGCGGCGGCAGCAGGGGAGGGATTACTTAGGGCTGAGATTGGGACTTCAATTACAGCAGGGGAGCGATGACGGGCTGGCGAGGAGCGAGGGGCGACGGCGAGTGGGGCGGCCGGAAGGGAAGGCCGGGCGGGGAATTGAAGGGAAATAGGGAAACTGGGAAAGGAATGAGAATTAGGGAAATAGGGAAAGGAAGGAGAATTAGGGAAATAAGAAATTAGGGGAATTGAAGACTTGAAGTCAACCGACTTCAATTTCAGATCTTTTAAAATTAAATTTAATTATATAATTTAAATACATTTAATTAAAAAATCGGGTATTTCGGGTATACCCGATACCCGATTTTTTAACACCCTAAATACCCGAACCCGAACCCGACCCCTAATTTTTTAGGTATAGGGTACCCGGTACCCGATTTTTTCGGGTCGGGTATCGGGTACCCGATTACCCGATCCCGAAATTCCCACCCCTAGCAGCCTAGACCAACGACTCGTCCTAGAGTAATCTCGGCTGTGATCAGTTTATATCTCTTAAGTTTATTCCAATTATATGACCTTCTGTGATCTGTTAATCACCATATAATCTACTTATATATAGATAAAGGACATACATATGCAATCATGAACACAATCGGATAGGAGATAAAATAGTGAACACATGAATCATTGTATACAAGCGTAAAACGTTCATGCTTTCAGTATATAAATCCAACAACAACTTCCACATGTGTCCAAGAAGGGAGTGGTTTTCTGATTTTAGAAGGCTGGATAAAGACTCTGTTCTACTGGGCAATGATCAGGTATGTGTTGTTAGAGGAATTGGCAATATCAAATTGAGATTGCATGATGAATCTATCAAAATATTGTCTAATGTGAGGTTCATCCCAAAGTTAAAAAGGAACTTAATATCTCTGGGAACATTAGAGGCTAAAGGCTATAGCTGGAAATCAGAATTTGGAAATCTCCATATTATGAAAGAGTCTAAAGTAATAATGAAGGGGTATAGAAAATCAAGTCTATATTACTTGGTAGCAGATACTTTAGTTGGTGATTGTGGCAATGTCTCAAAAGAAAATTACATGATTTGGCATGCTAGACTAGGTCATATAGGAGAAAAGGGGCTAGATGAGCTTTGTTTTGGATACTTTGAATATGCATTGGATACTCCGAGTTTATTTCACTTTGAATACTTTGAATTGCGCCTTTGAATACTTTGGACTTTGTCTCAAGTTTTCCTTTGCATACTTTGATTTTATACTTTGATTTTATAGTATTAACACAAGATGCTTTGAAAATTCCACTACGTAATCAAAGAGAAAAGATATCAAGGAACTTAGCTTTGGGAGACAGAGGTGACTGTCCGTGTTGAGATTTTGGGCTGTGTTCGAAATTGTGAGAACGGCGAGAGACGGGCAGCTCGCCAGTTGCAACATAGACTTCTTATGCGACCCAAAGCTCAGTTGCTGTTTGACGAAGAACTCGGCGGGATTGATATATTTGTTTTTGTTTTTCGCTCTTGTCGCAAGATGATAAGGAGACATTACAGGTTGGGAAAAATTAATTTATCTGATTCGGTGATGCGTGGTGTAGAAATATGGCTTGGTTTGGCGGCAACTCGCCAACAGTTTAGAGCTACGCAGGTGCAGCGGTTGTATTTGGTGTTGCGGCTGCGGAGACGGCGACAGTACTGATTAAAGTGAGAAAAGGGGTAAAGTAGTAGTCTTAGCCATGCACGATGGGAGCCATTGTTTCTTTGCCGGATTTTGAGAACGGCAGCAACGACTTGGCAAGACGTCGAACCCATTGAATCTAAAGAGGGCGGCGCTACGGTGAAGCTCGATGTCGACCGCGAGAACTGCAAGAGGTTAGGGCTATGTTGTGCTTTATTTTGAAATCGCAGGGCAGGGCTCTACAATGGCAGAAGATAGAGCTGCAATCCGACTGGAAAGGAGAGTCACCGGAGATCGGAGGCTGAAGGTGGTGATTCTTGGCATGCAGCGCAGTGTTTCTAGTTTTTGTCATGAAGATGATTGTATCATTGAGAACTTATGATGAAACCTTTGGGGATTGACTTGTTGGCTACAATATGCATGTCTGATGGAGACAGGTAAGAGAAGTCAGTCGATGGCTGGCCGTCGACCTTACTAGAAGTTGCAGTGAGGCGGCGGATCTTGGGGACAATTGGGGCTTTCGAATATCTCTCTTTTTTCTATTTGTCGTTGCCTAATCTTTGATCTTTGTTTGCAGTGTTTACAAGACAACCTCGTTGGGACAACAAGTGGCAGTGCAACGGTCATCGGTGGAGGCGCCAGAGATGTAGCAGATGGCCTAGATAGTGCAGCAGCAACGCTATTCATGTTTGGGAAAGAAAGAGAGCAGATTGGGCACGGTTGAATCTTGATCGAGGATGGGATTCTCAGCCAAACTGTGATGACGACGATATACATCGAGCATTTGAATAGAGCCGTGATAGAAGGAATTAATTTTTCTGAGAGCGGTAAGCTGGCGCTGGTCTATCCTTCTGCGGCTTTCGTACGATCTTAGGGACCTTTGCTTTAGTGAAGTGGATGTCCGATGCAGGGATTGTATGAGTTTGTAGTGACGACGTCTTATGCTCTGTTGTTATAAGGGAGTCAATGGTTGCAGCGGAAACTACTTTCGTCCTGCGACTGTTCGCTAAAGGCAGAGAGAAGAAACTTGAGGGTCTTATCGATTGGTGAGTCAAAAGTACTCATTGGAGAAGGATCCCATTCGAGCTGTGAATTGGGTACTTCTTTCTTTGCTCATTTCCTTAGTTCGAATGGTGCAAAGGAGGTCCTTGGTACAGCAACGACAATGGCATCCTCGACCTTGCCGGATTCTGAAGCTGTTATCGACGTTGTTGAATCCCGGAGAAAGTGGCAGGCTTGATTTTTGCTTTAGGGATTGAAGACTTCGGTGGAACATTGATTTACATCGCTGAATCAAAACGGATTCAAGGCATATTTAGAGTATTGGAGAAGCTTTGGTGGCGGTGATCGTTGCTGGCGATGGTAATTACTGCAGATTGTATCCACCGAAAGGGTGGCGCTGTAGGAAAAGCTTCCGCTGCACTCCAGAGTTTTGGGAAGCAGAAAGGAGAGAAGGAGACCTCTCCGGGACTGCCTGCCTATTAGTGGCAGCCTCAGGTCTACCACCCGTTGAACGAAAATCAGAGAAAAGCTCGGTGATGACCTTACCAAAAATTGGGCACAGTGGCAACCGTTAGAGCTCAGAGACGACAGCGTGATAGACGGACGAATCCCAGCTTTTGGTGGTAATAACGTCCTCCAGCCTGAAATAATAATGGCAGCCTTATCCTTGTCGGATTCAGGAATTCTCAGCAATGATGTCGCCGACTTTATTGACAGGGCAGGGAATCTGCCGAACCAAGAAGGGAGCTAGGGCATCTAGTTTAGGGCTCCAAAACAACTATTATCCATGTCCGCCATAGCTAAGACGCTTCAGATGTAGGATCATAATCTTTGAAAGTGTTTGTACGTTGACAGACTTCCTGGCAGCAATGATCTCACAGTAGCAAGACAATGATAGTATTAGTTGATGTTTTTCCCTTGCTCCCAAAGTATGAATTATGCATGCTTCATTGTAACCTCTTTACTAAGCAAGAAAGACCAAGATTTCACAATAGAGTTAGAGATTGAACTTAGCTTTGGAGAGATGAGAAGGTCGGAGGTGCTCATTGGTGAGGGCCATGATGATCTTAGTCCTCTGATCTTTATTGCACACCACGAAAAACATGCAAGCTGCATGAACGTATGGGCCCCACCCGAGAAATCGGGCCCACATTAAAATTCTGGCAGGCCCTAGGAAGGCCGAGAGGTTGAGCCCAATTTAAAGCCTGCTGCTACTACTGGCTTTCCCCGTAAGCCATTGGTGGCAGAAATTGATGTTGCTCCGTCTTCGTTGACGGCGGCTGAATGGCCGTGGAACGACGCTTCCTGGGAGCGAAATCGGACATCGGAGACAAGGTTGAGTCGGGAAATGGCTGATTCAATTATTTGATTGGAATAGGTGATCAAAGGGGTTTGGCGATGGTTTGAGGCGGGGAGAAAGCAGTAGGCCGCGGGGGTGAAGAAATCCTCAGGTGGTTGGAACGACGACCGTTCACCGGCCCCTTAACAGTGGTGGTAGCGCTAATCGGAGCAATGGAAGAGGACAAAGGTTGAAGACTGATTTTTGGGGGTGGATTTTGGGTTTCGGCCGTGAACGGCAGAGAATGGTTGTAGTAGAGCTATTAATTTTGCGACGAGCAGCTGTGAACAACTCACCGAAGTCACCTTCGCTGGACCCCTGTGGTAGCAGCGCAACTGGATTTTAACAGAGGCGGCATCGATCGCTAACTTGGACGAGAAGTTAGGGCTTGGTTTTGTTGCGTGAGAACTTGAGGCTTCGTGTATAGAGAGAGAGAGCAGATGCTGATGGGAATCGGCGGCAGCAGGCGATGGGTTTGCCGAAGAACGACGGCGGCAGGACTCGGATCTTGGGAGAAAAAGTGTGGCCGACTGCCGGCCCTTCATCAGAGGCGGCAGCGGCGATCTTAGGATTGAGCCTTGCTATGTTTTGCTGAATTGAAGGGAGAGGGATATAGAAGTGCATCGACGGCGGCTCAGCGAGGCTGACGGCGATGACTCGCCATTTAGTCCTATTTTGTGATGTTTATATGGGTGTTTAGGTGTGTTATGAGTTTATATTTTTGGTCTCGTTCACTCAATAATTGATTGATTTGAGTTTATGCGCTTATTTTGTTGTCTTAAGATTGGATGCTCTAATTGATTAATTAGTGGAAAAATATGGAGTTTGAATTTGGCTGGTTAGTCTTCACAAGAATTGTAGCTCATCTCGATAGGAGTCCGCAGGCAAAAATGGATCCAAATTCCGACTTGTAACGAGGGAGAACGCACCGAAATAAAAACATCGCGCAGATAAGCCCAGGACCCCGTGGTCACACCCGCGGCCGCGGGAGGGACCGCGGCTCCCTGCTCCATTCCACGCTCGCGGAAAATTTCCAGCGCCCGATGGGGGCCTCTTTTCTTACCCAACGCCTGAGCAAAGACACCCAGCGACCGAGGGCTTGCTCCCAGCGCCCGCTGGCCTTCTCCCAACGCCCGATGGCTCGCTCCCAGCGCCCGCTAGCCTTTTTTCCAGCGCCCGAGTGGCTCTCCTCTCCCTCGCCCGCTGACTTCTCCCCGCGACCGCGCTCTTCATTCCTCGCCTCGCCCGAGCTCTACTGCCCATCGACCGATGCAGCAACTCCACGCCCGCAAGAATCTGCTGACGGGCGAGGGGCGCCCAGCTTCTCCGCGCCTAAGCGCCCAAACCCCTCGCCCGAAATCTCAAGCCATCGCCCGAGCCAAAATTCCTCTCGGCCGAGCTCCTCAAAAGCCTGCGGTCGAGCACCATCCAAGCGGCCGAGCTCACTCTCTCCCATTCGCTTACTCATGATTTTGCTCCAATTAAAAAGCGCCACGTGTCCCAGTTCAGTAATTAAAAGTCAAAGGCATATTTTACATTCGGGAGTATAAAAAGAGCATACTTCTCATTCCCTAGGGCCAACTCTCACACTTACACTTTTCCCAGACGCAGTGCTAGCCATCATTCCAGACACTAGTTTCTTAGTTAGGGTTTAGTGCTTTCATTCTTAATTCTTACGCCTAGAGTAATTCAGTAGTTAGAGATTATTTCCAGTTATCGCCATTACTGTAAGTTTCCATATATTGTCTAGATAAATTCTGAGAATTATTCTTTCAATACAGTTTCTATTATTTCTTTCTGCATGCTCTTTAGATCTATTCAGATTAATAATTTCGTACTCTGTCTAGATCATAGTTATTAATCGCGCATCGCGCACGATCGCGCAAACCTGTCCTAGGGTGATCGTGTTGGATTTGTATACTGAAAGCAAGAACGTTTTATGCTTGTATACAATGTTTCCTCTTACCACTATCCAATCTCCTATCTGATTGTGTTCATGATTGCACATGTATGTCCCTTATCTCTTTATAAGTAGATTATATGGTGTGTTGTAGATCACAGAAGATCATATAATTGGAATAACCTTAAGAGATATAAAAATGATCACAGCCGAGATGACTTCAGGACGAGTCATTGGTTTAGGCTGCGGTATAGATGGAAGTAGTTTGTCTTGACTACTTGTCTATACTGGTACATCATAACGTATTGATAGGACCACAGTGAGATGTATTCTTCTATCTGACTTAAGTGAATAATCAAAGATCTCGGTGACTTATAAGATCTTAATACTAATAAGGTTTCAAATATATATGTTGATTCGTATATCACTTTGATTTACTATGGGTGAGAGTTATATAGTAACTTGAGTACTCTGTATCTTGGGTGATTGCGGTCAATATATGATATTTGGTTATCTGTATTAGTACCCGTATCCGGTATAGGATAATGACATCCCCTTAAGGAACTCAATAAGGTTTATTGCGTCAAACCCTGCAGGTTGATTAAGTTCAGGCGCAATAATAAGGTTTGAGTGGTACTACTTAAGGATTACAAATAGATTAATTAATTTAAGCTGTCAGAGCTGTAATTAATTAGTGGATGTCGGATATTTTAAATACGGGGATTTAATAAGTCTAAATACAAGCCCCGACTCATCATCGGCAATAAAGAGGTAAGTCAGTATTGGTTCTCTAGTGGAATGAACTAATATTTATAAATTAATTATGGTCTGGGCTGACCATGGAGAATTAATTTATTTGAGGCCCATCTTTATTACTTGTATCTGGTCCCTGGACTGGCCCAAAGTCTCCTTGCCCTAGCAAAGAGAGAACACGCCTATTACTAAGAAACTGGCGCCTCCTCGTATTTTAATTATTTAAATACAGCTGTCTGCTCTCAGGAAAAACACACACTAATTAATTAGGGTTTTGAGAGAGCAGAGATAGGCGCCAGCGTGAAAGGCAGAATTCTCTCTTGGGACTTTCACAGTTCGTTGTGTTGAAAGGAAAGAGATCAATTAAGGAGATTCAGAATCAATCTATCAATCAAAGATCCTTGATAGATGTTTCCATTTTACTTTCTTACCTTAGTTAGATCAAATGTAACCCTATAAAAGGGAGTCTGTAACACTCAACGAAATGAAGCAATACAATTCAATTTCAGTCTCCTAAACATGTCTTCAATCTATACAAATTCATTGATACCATGTTTTAACATGGTATTAGAGCAGGCATGATTCTGGGAACTCAGAAATCATTCATCACGGTTCCAAATACCTCAAAACAATCAAGGCAGCAATAGCCTTTTTTTTTCTTCCTTGAAAAAAAATGTCAGGAAAGATTCAAGCCACAAATCCAACCACCTCAAATAAATTAACTTCCTCAGCCGAATCGGCCTTCTAAAAAATGAGAAGGGAGGCCGCCCGACTACAGATCTTACAGTCGGCAACCAACCGCTTCGACACCAACATTTCATCATCGGAAGAGACCGGGACCAAACTTAAGACCACATTCCGCCTTGCAACACGGCCGGAAGCGCGGTTGCAGCAAATCACCGCCGATAGAAGCGAAGAAGGCAGAGGAAAGAACCCAGGCGTCTCGGTCGTCGCCGCCGCCCAATCTTCGCTGCCGCCGCCGAATCATTACTACGGCGTGGCTAACTATCAAAGGCCTACCGGAGCAGCGGCGGTGGCTGCGGGAGCAGCGGAGGCGGCCACGAATCGGACATCTCCGGTTGGGCAGAACGGAGGGAGCAGACGTGAAAGGCCTACCGGAACAGAGGCGGTGGCTGCGGAAGCAGCGGCGGTGGTCGCGGATCCGGCGTCCCCGGCTGGGCAGAACGGAGGGAGCAGATGTGAGAGGGAGGCGGATGGAGAAGGGAGGGGAGACGTGAGAGGAAGGGAATTAGGTATAGGGTTTGGTGTTTTCACACTAAACCCTCATTCTTCTCTTTATTTGCAAAAGATACCCCATCCTTTAAAATCTGCCCCCCTAAGTTCCAATAAAATACGAAAGCTACCCCGAGGTTTTATTAAATTGCAAACTTACCCCATCTTATGCAAACTGCCCCCCTAAGTTTTCAGAAATTACAGAAACACCCCAATCTTCTACATAATACTAAAATCACTCCCCAATTATGTAGAAATTCCCTAAATTTTTCCGCTGCATATCAAACCTCTTGTGATAATAGGGATAGAGAGGAAGGGTGGATTTTTGATTGTGGAGCTACTGATACGATGACCTTTGATAAAACTGATATTATTAAGTCATCAACATCCCACCGAACACATGTTCAAACTGCTAGTGGTGATTTAACTCATGTTGAAGGAGCCGGAACTATAGAAATTTCTCCTACTCTTCGTCTCTCAAATTGTCTATATGTTTCATCTCTTTCTCATAAACTGTTGTCTATTAGCCATGTTACAAAAGAGCTCAATTGTACCATGATAATGCATCCCCACTTCTGTTTTCTTCAGGATATCAGGACGGGGGAGATTATTGGGCGTGGCATTGAGCGGGATGGATTGTACTATGTGGATGAGATAGCTCAACAAGGCAAGGTGATGCTGGCTCACGGAACTGCTGACCGGGAAGCCTGGCTTTGGCACTGTCGGTTAGGGCATCCATCCATGGGGTATCTTAAGCTTTTATTTCCTAAATTAATAAAAAATGATGAGACTTTATCTTGTGAAACTTGTGTTTTAGCTAAAAGCCACCGAAAATCTTTTAAGCCTAATGACACACAAGTGAACTCCATATTTTCTCTTGTTCATTCTGATGTTTGGGGTCCTTCACCTGTTGTGGGGGGTCAAGGTTTTAGATATTTTCTACTCTTTATTGATGATTGCACTAAGATGACATGGGTGTATTTTCTCAAAAATAAATCTCAAGTTTTTGAAAAGTTCACTCATTTCTTTAAAATGATTCAAACTCAATTTCAAAAACATATCCAGACCCTTAGAACAGATAATGGGGAAGAGTTTGTCAATCGATCCATGCAAGACTTCTGTCAACAAAGAGGGATAATTCATCAAACCACTTGTTCCCATACTCCCGAACAAAACGGTGTGGCTGAACGAAAAATAGAATTCTCCTTGAAATGACCCGTGCTATGATGCTTGAGTCTAAGGTACCCACCCACTTCTGGCCTGAAGCTGTCGCCACCTCTGTTTACCTTATAAATCGCCATCCCACCAGAACCCTCCAGCTTCAAACTCCTTTACAGAAATTATCCACTCTTTCTGATATACCTCTCGCTCTTACTCTTCAACCTCGAGTTTTTGGTAGTTCCGTATTCGTTCATATTCCCAAGCATGAATGGACTAAACTCTCTCCTTGTGCCATTAAGTGTGTGTTTGTCGGGTATGGTGTTAACCAAAAAGGGTATAGATGTTACAATCCTAAAACCCGTCAAATCATAACCACCATGAACTGCGACTTTCTTGAAACTGAGTATTTTTACAGTACCCACCTTAACAGTCAGGGGGAAAGTGAGAAAGAGAGTGAGATCGACATGTTAAGTTGGTTACCAATGCCAGACCCGGAAGCAGACCCAACAGAAAAAGTTAGCCTTGCCACCGAGCATGTTTCATCCACTCCAGAACAATCTAGTCCGCTGCATGAGCCTATATCTTCTCCGCCACTGATATCTGAGGTAAGAGCTTCTGAACCTACTATTGTGACTTCTGATTCTGCTGATCATATTTCTCAAGTCATTGAAGAAGAACAGGAGGATAATACAGTAGATGGAGATACTGGGAGATATGTGCTACCACCCAGGAGTAATCGGGGTGTACCTCCTAAACGGTATACCCCAGAGAAAATTGTGAGGAATTCCCGATACTCAGTTGAGAATATCGCCAAGGGAAACTTGTCCAAAAATGCCACAACCTATGAAGCGGCCTTATATGATGAGGAGATTCCACAAACAGAGAAAATTGTGAGGAATTCCCGATACTCAGTTGGGAATATCGCCAAGGGAAACTTGTCCAAAAATGCCACAGCCTATGAAGCGGCCTTATATGATGAGGAGATTCCACAAACAGCAGAACAAGCCCTGAAGATCGAGCATTGGAGAAATGCTATGAAGAAAGAGATAGGGGCCCTGAACCGGAATCACACATGGGAGAAGTGTCGGTTGCCAAAAGGGAAGAAAACTGTGGGATGCAGATGGGTTTTCACAATCAAATGAAAACCCGATGGATCTATTGAGCGATACAAAGCTCGGCTGGTTGCAAAAGGCTACACACAAACATATGGGATCGACTATGCAGAAACCTTCTCGCCGGTAGCAAAAATGAACACTGTCAGGGTGCTCCTCTGCATTGCTGCAAACAAGGATTGAGATCTTCATCAGTTTGATGTTACAAATGCCTTTTTTCATGGTGAGCTTGAAGAAGAACGAGAGGTATACATGGAAGCACCCCAAGGTTTTTCAGATGAGTTTGAAGATGGTGAGGTATGCAAGTTGAAGAAAACCTTATATGGGCTCAAACAGTCTCCCAGAGCATGGTTTGGGAGATTCACCACATCTATGAAGAAGTTTGGATACCAACAAAGCAACTCTGACCACACCTTATTCTTAAAAAGACGAGGTGATCTTATTTCCTGTTTGGTTATTTATGTTAATGACATGATCATAACAGGGGATGACACAGAAGAGATCTAGAACTTGAAAGAAAGTTTGTTCAAAGAATTCGAGATGAAAGACCTAGGAAAACTCAAATACTTCCTTGGAATTGAAGTTCTCAGATCAAAGAAGGGGATCTTCATCAACCAGAAGAAGTATACTCTAGATCTTCTAGCAGAAACAGGGATGCTAAATTGCAAGCCAGCCGAAACTCCTATTATTGTGAATCATGGGCTACAAATAGTGAAAGGAGCTGAGTTAACTGATCGAGGACAATATCAGCGTCTGGTGGGAAAACTCATCTACCTTTCTCATACCCGACCTGATATTGCCTATGCAGTTAGTGTTGTGAGTCAATTTATGCACCAACCACAGCTGACCATTTGGAAGCTGCGCTCAGAATTGTGAGGTACTTGAAAGGAACCTTTGATTATGGAGTGCTGTTCAAGAGGACAGGACATTTGGAGATACAGGCCTACACGGATGCTGATTGGGCTGGAAACCCGATCGACAAGAAATCAACAGCAGGATACTATCGGAGGTAATCTTGTATCATGGAGGAGTAAGAAACAGAAGGTGGTGTCTCTCTCGAGTGCAGAATCAGAGTTCAGAGGAATCAAGAGTGGGCTGACTGAAGTTCTTTGGTTAAGGAGACTATTAATGGAGTTAGGTCTTCATCCAACAAAAACATGCCAAATGTTATGTGACAACAAAGCTGCCATCAGCATATCTGATAACCCTGTTCAACATGATAGAACCAAACATGTTGAGGTTGATAGACACTTTATCAAAGAAAAGATTGAAGCCGACATTGTGACTTTACCGTTTGTACGATCAGAAGACCAACTTGCAGATATCCTAACCAAAGCCGTGAACTCCAAGTTTTTTGCAGAAGTTCTTGACAAGTTGAGTATCGGAAATCCCGTCACTCAACTTGAGGGGGAGTGTTGAAAGGAAAGAGATCAATTAAGGAGATTCAGAATCAATCTATCAATCAAAGATCCTTGATAGATGTTTCCATTTTACTTTCTTACCTTAGTTAGATCAAATGTAACCCTATAAAAGGGAGTCTGCAACACTCAACGAAATGAAGCAATACAATTCAATTTCAGTCTCCTAAACATGTCTTCAATCTATACAAATTCATTGATACCATGTTTTAACACGTTGTCCATCCAACGGTGAAAGCTGAGCGAGATACAGTTCAAAAGATCTGAGCTGGAGTCAGATTTTCGCAGGAAATCAAGTTCTGGCAGTTTCGGGAGAACGGCCATAACTTCCTCCACAGAACTCCGATTCAGGCGAAACAGGCGGCCACGGAAAGCTCTCTCGAAGATGAAGAAGTCGTATTTCTGGGTAAAATACTATTTGAGGACGGTTGAGGCTTCAAACGAAGGCTTGAAGCTGACTGGTCTGTTCAGCTGCGAGTTTGACGAATTCTTCTGAATTCTTCAGGTATTTCTGAACTCCAACGTGCAGCACTTAAATTCATAGGGGCATGTTAGGGATTAATCGTTGTATGATAAATTAATAACAATCCAAGAAACGATCTTCGGGTAAATCGAGTATTAATTCACTTTAATATTCCTTCAGATCGCGCATCGCGAATCGCGCGCTATTTGAATATATCGCGCAGAAATAGATAAAAACATAATATATATCATAATCATAGTAAAACCATGCATAATATGTCTAGTTAATAAAAAATAAAGTTATAAGTTCAAATAAAAATAAATATATAATTGTATTAAAGCCTCTAATCATCATCCTCATCCTCCGAACCAATGAGCGAATTAGCTCCTTCATCATCTTTGTAGAGCTCGGCATCAACCTCTTCATTATCGCCACTCTCTTCATCATCCTCATCCACTAAACTTGGAGTGAGTGCCTTGGACGTGGATGTAGGAGCAGTTCCCTTGTTTTTCACCACTTTCTTCCTAGAATATGTAGACTTGACTTCTCCACCTCGAGATTGAGAAGATTCACCTCGAGATCCCCTTAGTTGATAAGGTTCTTCATTCACTCCCATGGCAGTTTCTACATCACCCCAATTGAGATCATCATCATCAAAAACAGGAACATCTTCTTCATTCTCCATTCTTCCTACCATCCACTCATTCTCATCATCAACTCCATTCTCCAAGATGATAGGGTCAATTGTGTCGCGCTTATCATATCTACGTCGAAGTGCCCTATTGTACTTGATAAAAACCAAATCATTCAAACGTTGTTGCTCTAGTCGGTTTCTTTTCTTCGAATGAAGCTATATGAATTAAGAAAAATGCATTAGATATATATAATACTCGTACAGTTAAAAGAATATACTATAATTTAAATTTTAAAAGTAACTTACGTGTTCAAACACACTCCAGTTGCGTTCACAACCCGATGAGCTACAAGTAAGACTTAGAATCTTGATGGCCAATTTTTGTAGGTTAGGTGTTGATGCCCCATACAACCCCCACCATTCAGCCGGCGAGATCTGATTTCTTTGCCTTTTTGCAGCCGATTTAGCAAATAATACTTCCGCGTTTTTGTAAACCACCAACTCCTTGATTATTTCATCTTCTATGCCATCAGACTTGGTCAATTTTGTAATTGAATCATACAACCCATTCATGACTTTCTCATCTTGAGACATCTCATCAGGATTATTGTAGAAAAACTCGGGATTCAAAAAATACCCGGTTGCATGTAAAGGTCGATGAAGCTGAACATCCCATCTCTTATCTATAATATCAAAGACATCTTTGTATCTATCCTCAGCATGGGAAAATGCAGCCGCTATTTGCTCCTTTGCCCGATTCATCGCCTCATATATATCCCATAGGAGGTTTTTTCTCACCATCCACCAAACGAAGGACATGCACAAGTGGGGCGCCTACTTTCAGTGCATAACTTACAGTGTTCCAAAAGGAGGTCATGAAGATAACATTTGACACGAGTTTACCTTGCTTCTCATTTGCAATCTTGCTCTTATTCCATTTTTCAGAACTGAACATACTCTTCAAGTTTTGCTTTTGCATTTGAAAGCTCCTCAATGTCAAAAACGCAGTCGCAAAGCGAGTTTTTGTAGGCCTAATCATGTCTCTTTTCTCAGTAAATTCCCTCATCATGTTTAACACTTGAGTGCGGTTGTAAATATAGCCATTAACCATGATAGCACGTTCAAGTGTTCTCTTCAAATCAGGCATTTCGAAGATGTCTTCAAACATTAAATCTAAGCAATGTGCAGCACAAGGAGACCAAAATATGTGCTTGTACTTCTCTTCCAACAATTTTCCTAATAAGTATAAAAAGAAAAATATATCAAAGTTAAATATATGAAAACTTATATGCGTTGCTGCCCTATATGTTGTCCTCTTAAACTTCAACAGTATATATATATATATATATATATATATATATATATATATATATATATATTATAATGATCTAAGTTAATAAACTAAAATATATACTATTAATAATTTAAAAATACGTACCAGCATAAACATTATTAGAAGCACTATCCGTAACAACTTGCACCACATGATTTTCTCCCACCTCCTGAACGAATTTATCTAGCAGCTCAAGCATCTTCATCCCAGTGTGAGAATATTCAGAAACATCAACAGACTTCACGAACATGCTTCCCTTAGGCGTATTCACTAAAAAGTTGATGAGTGATCTTCCTTTTTTATCCCTCCATCCATCACTCATCAGTGTGCATCCATACTTCACATTCTGTTCTTCATGCTCTTTCATGATTAACTTTGTGTGTTCAATCTCCTTTTTCAAGTATGGAACTCGCACTTCATGAAAACTTGGAGGTTTCATGCCGGGTCCGTATTGCCCTATGGCTTCAATCATCGGCTTGAAACTATCGTATTGAACTGCATTGAATGAGATACCAGCATCGTACATCCACCTTGCAAACTTTTCAACGGCAGCCTCCCTTAACTTCTTTTGAGCTTCTTCAAATTGTGATTGTGAAGTTTTGGAACTCTTCGCATTCGGTAGCTTCTGGTAGATCAAATCCAAATGACCAATATTCCGTGGTTTCTTCAATGCTATAGAATTTGTAGATGCCTCAACTGATGGCCGTTTTCCATGAGGTTTTGCCTGTGAAACGTCTACTTCATCATCTACTACTTTCACCATGTTGTCTACCTCATCAAAGTGAGGAATCGAATCCATCAGTGCTGCTGCGTTCTTTTTTTTCTTCAAAGTAATCATTCATCTCTTGTCAGATTGTAGCAGAAACAGTCTTACACGTTGCAGCGTTTCTATAGCCTCCGGCTAAATGCTCTTTCAGCCTTGTGATCCCTCTTTTCAAGACTTTAGAGCAATAATTGCATCGAACAATTCTTGTATTATTTGGTTCCACCATAGTTCCATGCAGCCATCCTATATCTTTTTATTTTTCAATAGTTGAATTTGAACTTGCTATAGAATATGACAAGAGGAGAGGAAGAACTATGAGAGGAAGAAGGTTGATGAACTGGACCGTGAGAGAGAGAGACAGAGACTGCCGCGAGAGAGAGAGGCAGACTTCCGTGAGAGAGAATAAAAAAAATCTTCTGCGTTGGAAAGTCTAAAGACTCTAAGTAATTAAGTATATAGAATATAACTTAAAACCCTAATTAAATATCACTTATTGCCTTATGGCCGTTCAAAATTCTGCACCCTAATAAGTAATAACCCTAATTAAGCCTAATTAAGAAAAGCCCATGCAATATTAGTCAAGCCCATGCATGCAATTGACAGATTTCAAGGCATCAGTTCAATCGCGCGCACTACCGGCGGGATGCGCGACTTGCGCGATGCGCGAATAGCGCGCGCTATCATGAAGCAGCCATATTATAGCGGTGCGGCGCGATGGAGGTGCGGGACGCACCGCGACGCGCGATCGCGCGCGCTACCTGCGCGATTCATAACTATGGTCTAGATAATTGTTATTTATATTGCGCAATTAGTTTAATGAATGATTGCTTTTCCTCAAGAACCCTAGAGTAGATTTCCATGCTTTTTATTCCTGCGTATTATTTTAGTTCTTGCCTAGATAATTTTACTTGCTTTATTTCTTGCCTAGATAATTTACATGTTTTATTTTAATTACGCTCTAGATAAATAGAGAGAAAGTCAGCCCCTAAAATCTTAATTAGAGTGTTTAGGTTTATTTTCTGTTATCTGTATGCAACACGAGAGAACACCCTGTTTAGCCTTCCTTGAGAGACGACTTGGGTTAGCTTGTTCCACTGCAATTGACCTCGTACGATTGTGAGTCAGTTCAATAGGTGTTTTGAGTTGAGTCACTCGCCGGTTAGCTTGTTCCACTGCAATTGACCTCGTACGAGATCTGAGCCAGAACAGGCTGTGGCGTGTTTGACTTTGAAAAAGAGATATGACCGAGTTTTCTTTTCCTTTTTCCTTTTTTTCTTTTTTTTTTCTTTTTTCTTTGAAAGTTGTGGATGAAATTCGAATCCTTAGAAGAGCAGAACAAAATCCATCAACGTTTAGCTCAGATTTCGTCTTCCCACAGGCGGTGCTAGTTGTTGTGCCCAAAAATAACACCTATAAAAGAACTATAAAAGAAAGCAATAAGAACACATAAATTTACGTGGTTCGATCGTAAAGATCTACATCCACGGGGTTTTGGGGTGTTTTCACTATGTTTTGGGAAGAGATTACATGGTATAATGATGGATGGGTTGGGATCGATCGGGATGCCTCAATAATGAAAATATATGCCTCTATTTATAAGCAAAATACTAAGAATCCTACTTAGAAAAGGACTCTATTTAGACTTATAATAGGACTCTAATTCTTCATATTTATCTTCTTCTTCTTCGTGTTGATCTTCTCTTTATTTGATAGCTTTCGAGATAAGGCCGAATCCCGGAAAATAAGAGCTGCATATTTTTGTCTTCATCACCATTGAAGTGTCTTAGGACTGATAACGACCTGGAATTTCTATCAAATGAGTTCAATGAATTCTGTAAATCCATAGGTATAAAAAGACATAGGATTACATGTGTGTGTTGTAAAAGTGCGACACGTATGCTTATAATGTTGTATATTTACGTCAGTTGTGCATCATCTAAATATTGTGTCGTAATTTAGTGGCACAAATGCGACCTTCACTTTTATGCCTCAAAATTAAGACAATTTATTTGCGATACCTCAGTAAAATGTCATAATTATGCCACATTTTTAATAATGTTGCATTCAATGTCATATATTTACGCCAATTATGCGTCATCTAAATATTGTGATGTTGTTTAGTGACATAGATGTGACACTTATTTTTATGTCTCAAAATTACAACAATCTATTTATGACATCTTTACAAAATGTCATAAATATACCACATATTTAAAATGGTGTTGCATTCCATGTCACATATTTAAATCAATTATACGTCATTTGAATATTGTATCATAATTTAGTGACAATTTTAGAGAATGGTGAGATGCATGATCCTGAATTTTGGAGTTTCAAAAAGGTTGTGGCGAGAAGCGACATCAACAACAGCTGTTCTCATCAACAAATGCCCAAGTTTTGCCTCCGGTAATGCCGCCGGTAAAAAAAAAAAACTACCCGCCGGTAAAAAAAAACGACCACCCGCCTTGTTTTGCCGTCGTTGGGCCGCCGGTAATTTCCGACGGGAATTTCGCCGCCGGTAATGTCGCCGGTATTCCGGCGTTTTTTTGTAGTGCTACTTCCATTCCATTTCCATCATACCAATCACCTTTAATGTCTTTTTCTTTAAAGAAAAAAAAATATCATATTGAATGTATACTTGTGTTTTATAATTTGTAAAATTTTCAAAATTCGTAATTCTTTAATTTGACTAAAAATGGTTTCAAATTCCGACAAATTTCTTTGATTGGCAAAGCCAAATTCTAGAATTTCACCCTTTTCAGCATTACTTGTACTTGAAATTTTAAATTAGTTAATGTTGTTGTCTTTTCATTATAAGCAAGTGGTCCGTATATATGTGCTAATATACCCCACTTAGAAAGAATTAGCAAAAAGTAAGGGCATAATCCTCTTTTGTGCAACATATATTATTATGTTTCCATAATTCCCCTTTAATATCATCCCCGAACAAAATTATTCATAAAATAATATGCAGTTTATATAAAATCAAATCATATATTGATTGTACATTTGTAATAAATGTGATTTGTTTTAGTTGTCTACATTTTACGATATGTGATCACATCTTAAGCTAACTGCTTTTAGAGCTAATTGCTTATACATTCATGAATTATACTTAATTTTTTATTTTTAATATATTTTTTTGAGACAGAAGAAGTAGCTATTATTAAGACAAATCGGAAACAACAATATCTAGAAGTCAATTAGAAAAATCAGCCATCTAGATCATTACATCAAGAAAACACAAAAAATGATCAAACTCGTGAGCAGCTCGATTAGTCTCACGGCGAGCATGAAGAAAATCCAAAACAATATACCGACAGGCATGAAAAAACTCCTCCTAAAGCTCATCGCATAAAGACTCTGACCCGTGGTGTGTGTCTTGAAGAACATGAACGGCCAAAAGAGAATCCATATACATCACAATTGGCCCCGTATCATTTTCCAAACAAAATTTATTTTTTTGATCTAAAAATATATAAACTTTTATATTTTTAGAATTTGATCTGGATCCAAAATTTTGTTAACCAATAATTTGATTGCTTGGAGTTTGATGGGCAATTTGAATGTACCATTAGAAATTTCTTGATGATAACTTTCTAATGATACTCATATTGTTGGATTTTGATCACTAAAAGTGATTGGAAAAAAGAAAAAATATAGTGTCTTAAGACATCAACTTTCATGACAATTTTCGACCATTTTCGATGATTAAAATATAGCCATATCAGTATCACTATAAAGATAATGTCAAGAGCGTTTTGACGGTACCTTCGAATTTCCAACCAATAGGTTGGGGGTTCGAGTCACCTAGAAGACTAGAATGTGAGCGTGTTTTTCCTTTTTATGGGTGTAACAAATTAAAAAAAAAAAATTATTATTACATAAATATGAAGTTGAAGGTGAGCTCCGTATTAGTTAAATGAGCTTGATGCAGAACGAGTTGGAATTCAAATTTATGATAGTTAGCTACATATATATTTACCCACAACACGTCTATCCTCAAATTAATAAATTTACATATCAATTTTAAGGTTCGAAAGGAACTAGTTAAGACAATCTATTTAAATTAACTAGACTCTCGTTGTACCCCAACTTAAATATGTACATTTTTCACTTAAATATATACTTTTCATACATCTTACATTATATTACTAAAAATTATATTATTGTCAGCTCAAGTTGTTAGGAAAACCAAAAATACTTTGACTTGGAACTTTTTTATTTCATATAATGTTTTTGGTTCTACATCCATTGCATCTCTAGATATGAGCATAAAATGTTGCATCGTCGTATATATGTATGTGAAATAAAATAAATAATTAATATTATAAAATGGATCTATTTTTTTTATAAAAATAAAGAAATTTAAAGACAGTACGATGGTGAATTCGAACCCAAGACCTCAATATATTCTTAGACATTAACCAATAATCATCTATCGTTAAGTCAAAATATAAACAAAATAAATTTATTTTTATATAAATTAATAATATTAAATAAATATATTTTTACATGCAAAGAATGTGGTCAATGATGACTACAAATTTTCAATAGTAAAGAAATAAAAGTTTTCCGTTATTACGTGCTTGTGAGTTGTGACATTTACGTAGAATTATTTGACTTCTAATGTGCGTTTGTGTATTGCATTTTAATTATAAAATATTATTGCTGCATGGAAATTAGTATTGAGAAATTGGGGGAAGAAAGATTAATATGCGTGTCTAGACTCTAGAGTGTGTGTATGTTTGTTCTTTGTACTGACCTTTTGTATTAAGAAAATTTTCCACATGCATGATTTCGTGCTTTTCTATGCGTGAGAAATTTTTAATACGTTTTGACTTTTCCAAAATGAATGAGGAAATTATAATTGATGATAAATTTCAGATAGTTTGACTTTTACCTACATATTTCGTAAAATTCAACATACTCATTGGTTAAAATTTCAATTCAAACTTCTAGTTTCTGGGGTGTGGATCATTGACTCTTTTTGTAAAATTATTAATAGTTCATTACGAATAATATGTATAAAATCCAGCCTTTGTTTTTCAAAATAAAAATTTTATTAAAAAAAAAGAAACGTAAACCCATAAGAGCATAGGCGCAACAGAGGGCCGGATCTTTGTTTTTCAGATATGATTTTCAAATAAATATGAAAAAGCTGCCATTTTTATTCTTCATGTAGTATTTTTAGGGAAAAATTAGAATCTATATATTAATATATTGGTTATTTAACAAAAGTATTATTACCTCCGTCTAGATAGTATACAACTTTATGATTGGTATGGATTTTAATAAAATAGCTGGTGAATATATATAAAAGACTCATCATACAAAAATAAGTGGTTGTGGTTGAATGAGTAGGGCTGGTAAACCGGTGCCAATTTTCGGTTAAAACCATAACCGAACCGAAAAAATCGGTTATCGGTTAACCGATAACCTGTTTTTACCTGTTCGGTTCGGTTATCGGTTAGTTTTTTCTATGTTAATCGGTTAATCAGTTTAACCGGTTAACCCGGTTAAACCGATTAACCGATTTATTTATTAAATTAATTATTTTATATTTTATTTTATATTAAAATTTCAAAAATCCCCCAAATTAGTTAGGTTGCTGTAATGAAAATTTTATTGAAAAGAAAGAAAGAAAAGTTGTTACAAAACTGGTGAAACGAAAAGCAGTACAACAAGGGACCATAAGGCGCAATACCACCTAACGAAAAACCAAAAAAAAAACAGAACCACAGTTAAGGGGGACGGGAAAGCCGCCGCCACAGATTACGGCCAAACCAAAACCCATCGGCGAGTCGTCCCCCTAAGCCGGAAGAAACACAGCTCAAGCACAAAAGAGCCAACAACAAAACCCGAGGGGACAGCTTAGGCCATCTAGAGAGATCTGCACTGGCCGGAATAAGCCGAGCAGTCAGCACAGGATTCCCACCGAACGCATTATGAATCCTCCCTGCTCTGGTCACCTGTGCAAAAGACAACCGTGGCCCCAGGAAACACCAAAGCAAACAACAAGACAAACAGTTCCCCAAGGAGACCAAGCTCAAGTGACAACCCGAATGTAAGGAAGTTGCCGCCTGTCATCCTTCACCAACTGTAGGATATCCGGGATCGTAAAATTCCAATAGCCTTCCTCCGCTACAGAAGAAGCCAACCCCCAAATTAGTTAGGGTTCTCTCACAGACTGTCTCACTTCTCTTCTCACTGCACACCCGCCACTTCTGCACTTCAGGCTCTGCGGCGCCTCACTTCCTTCCGACGTCCGGCGCATCTTCCCACCGGCACCGGCGTGTCTTCTCGCCGGCGCCGCTGCCCCCCGCTCTCCCAACCCCTTTCTCCCATAGTCCCATCCGCCGCTGCATTTAAATTAATTTAAATCTGCTGTCTGCTATCTGCTGGAGGCTAAAATGGAGGAGATTCTCGATTGGAGGGGATTTGGTTGAGTTTTTTACTGGTGTAATGCTATATGTGAAATTTGTTTCCTAAATGTAAAGTGATAACTTTTTAATCCGAAATGGCACGGATGTTTGAATGGTTAATATCTTGCTCAATTGGATTTATTTTGATTCTTGATGAATCTTTTATCAAAATAGAATGTTATGCACCATTGTTTAAGCTTGAGCGGTTGGTTTTGTGGAAATCGTTCAGCTTTTGCTTCAAAGACTACACGAATCGGACATCGACGGCGATAGTGGGTAACAATCATTGTTGGATTCATTTTAAAGAAGTAGAGAAATTATTGAAGAAACTTGACTTGACGCAACATGATCTTGCAATAAAATCTCCCCAGCTATCTTGACGCAACGATGATATGCGAATTGAATTGATCGGACAAGATGCTGCTACTGGTAAACCAGTTAATTCGGTTAACCGAATCAACCATTTTAATAACCGAAAATTGGTTCGGTTATAACCGAACCAGACCGATTACCAGCCCGAATGAGTGTGTGTCAAAGTAGTTTTTGGGTAAATACAAAATATTTATAAGAGTGAAATATAGAAAGAGGATCATGTCCAAAAATTGAAAGGTAGTATGTACTCTTTAATCTTTATGGACGTGAGTCGCCAAATAAGATAATTATTGTATATTATTTGTAGATGGAGGTAGTATATATTATCCATTTCCAGCGTATTATTTCAAATTATCCAATGCTTCGACACTTTATTTATTTATTTATTCATAAATACATTAGTCATTAAAAAAAATCACCTTGAAGGTTGATGGGACCCGTCGTCTTCAACCATATAGTAAAAAATGGAACGATAAAGATATTTCATTTAATATGAAAAAAATATAATTATATAATGAGACATATATATATATATATTTTAATTATACAAATATTTACAACCACTTATATAAATAAATAGTTTATATTAAAAAAAAACAATCAAGTGTGATCATATTTATAATGAATATAGAGTTAATGGCCGGAAAATACATGAACTATGCTCAAATTTGCATTTTGCACATAACCTTTAAAATTAGCTCCATAATACATTAACTTTTGATTTAATTAAAATGTGCACACCGCGTTGACCACTACATAAATCGTGGTAGCGTGTCTCCCGGATTTGCATACGTGAACGAACCGGTGGTCATGTAAAACGACATCGTTTTGTCAAACGCTTTTTAAACAAAAAACGTTGTCGCTTCGTGCCGCACACCCCATCGATCTCCTTTCTCGCCTTCTTCGCTGAGACAGACCAGCAAGGGCTTGGGTATCGCTGCACTGAAGTTCCGACGAGAAGCCGCCCCTTTTTCCGTGAGAACAAAACACACACATGTACAGGCTGGCCACCACGCCGGATCTCAAGCAGCGGTGCTACCTCCCCCTTTTTCCCAAAACTCTAGATCCCCAAAGTCTAACCCCACTCCCCTCTTCAGTCTCGATCCCCAGTGAGGTAGTGTTGCCAAGGGCCGACCGGAACCGGCGGTTCGACCCTAAATCGGCCCGGTGGTCAACGGTTCCGGTCTGAACCGTTGACCACCGGGCCGGTTCAGGGCCGAACCGCCAGTTCATCCGGACCGGTTAAGGTTCAAAGGGTTGCCAACCCTGAACCGCCGGTCCGGCCCACCGGTTCGGCCCGGAACCGCCGGGCCCGGCGCGGGGGCCGAGGAGAGCAGGGGGGCAGGGGGCGCAACAGGCAGCAGCTAGGCGGCAGGGGGCTAGGCGCTGACCGGCCTTCCTTCTTTACTCTTTACTTTAGTTCAAAATTTGAATTGTTTTATTTTTTATTTTATTTTTTCAAATTTTCAACATTATAATTATACTTTTCCCCACACAATTTTATCTAATTCACATTTTCCCCCACCCAATTTTATCTATAAATACCCCCCTTCTTCCACCTTCAAAATCACTCCATTGTATTAACATTTCTACACTCTCCTCTCTTCTACTTCTAATTCTCCTCCATTCTTTATATGCTATTGCTCTTGTTAAATTGCTCTATAATTCTTTAGCTATTCTCTTGCTTATTCAATTGCTTTACTTTATTGTTCTTGCTTTATATTATATTACTACTAGTACTACTATTAAGTACTAAATATTATACTATACTATATATTTCAATTACACTATCACTACACTCACTTGCTCATTTACTTTATTGTTCTTGCTTTACATTATATTACTACTAGTACTACTACTAAGTACTAAATACTATACTATACTATATATTTCAATTACACTATCACTACACTCACTTGCTCATTTTCTTTATTGTTCTTGCTTATTATTCTCTAACCTCTATTATCTATATTCTCTTCTCTACTTGTTTATTTGTTATCATGTCTCATGGTCGTGGTAACCGTGGCAAGTCTATCAATGTCGACCCCGAAGAAGATATTGATAGCACTCCCACTTCTCACAAGTTTACTCAAAATGTTCAAGTTCCATCATCATCCTCTAGGAGAAGGGTGAAAATGCCAGTTGAACGAGGACCTTTCGACGCACGCCGGGAGGCTGCCGATTTGGCGGGGTGAAGCATGTGCTAGACAACTTCAAGAAGCGGAGGATAAAGAATATGCACGTACTTTGCATAACGAAGAGGCGGAGGAGGAAGCCGAGCAAGCACGTCACAACGTTGAGGAGGAAATCCCTCCCACTAGAGGTAAGGGTAAGGGTAAGAGTAAATTACTTTCTTCTAACATTTTCACTAAACATTTTAGGAGGGAACCCGCTCCTAAAAATCCAAATGATGGTCCAAATGCTCCCGAGAGGTTCATTGCCTATTGCAACTATTGCAACGCTACTTATCAATGGAAAGCGGGAGGGGGTTATGGCACCCTCGCAAGGCACATGGAGAGTAGGCACACTGTCGAGTATGGAATCCATACAACTCAAACTCAACTACATCCCGAAGCTTTCCAACGCCAAGGTAATGAACAAGGTAATGTTTTATGGAAATTTGATCCACAAAATGCTCGAGATTACATGGCTCGTTATGTTTCAATGGAGCATTTGCCTTTTAGACATGCCGATAAATATACTTTCGAACATACTATGAAAAATGCTTATAATCCGGCCGCCAAAAAAATTGGTCGAACTTCTATGTGCAAAAATATTCGGCGACAAGCCGAAGAAAAAAAATGTGATTTACGAAAATATTTTAAGAATTTAAATCAAAATTTTTCTATATGTTCCGACATATGGAGTGATTCTTTCCAAAGATATTCTTATATGGGTATTACTTGTCATTAGGTTGACGAATGTTGGTTAATTCAAAAACGTTTAATTGCATTTAGAGATTTTAATGAAATACATAATGCTACTAATATTGCTCAATTGATTATTTCTGTTTTAAATGAGTATCGCATTTTAAACAAGATATTTTCTGTTGGATTTAATAATGCATCCGCCAACACCGCCTCCATTCCCGAGTTAGTTTCCGCGTGCGCACCCTCATTTGAAGGTAGGTATTTTCATGCTCGTTGTATTTGTCATATTTTAAATAGATGTGTACAAGATGCTTATTCTCTTATTAATAATGCTGTTGATCCCATTAGACAAGCCGTTAATATGTTGCATAGAAAACCCGCTATTGGCAAAAAATGGCAAAAATATTGTCGTCGCAAAAAAATTCGATATACAAATTTTGTTAAAGATGTTTCTATACGTTGGAATTCAACATTTGGCATGCTTGCATCTACCATGGAACATGTTGAGCATTTATGTGATTTTTTTATAGCAACTCCCGAGGCTAACTTGCTTTTATTGCCCTCTTATTGGAAACAATGTGGTAGTTTATTTCAACTTTTAAAGGTTTTTCAAAATGCTACTACGGATTTATCCGGTGTTTATTATTGTACTAGTATTAAAGTTTTAGAACATTGCATGTTTATTGGTATTGCTTTAAATGATTGTTATAAAAAAACGATTTGAAGGATGTATCATATCAAATGATCATTAAGTGGCTTAAATATTTTCTTAAAATTCCCGATGTTTTTTTAATTGCTAAGATTTTAGATCCTACAATGAAAATTGGCGGTGTTTATCGTCTGTTAGAAATTTATTATGGTACCTTTAGAGATATTTATGAGTCAAGATTAAGAAATAATGAAATGCTAGAATGGTACCTTCCGAACTTAGATGATATTAAACATAGAATAGATAACACACTTAGAGCTTTGTTTAATGACTATGAACATAAATATATGCTTGCAAACCCCTCATACTCTTCAAATGGCACTACTAGTTCACAAGGTCAATATGGCTCCTCCACCTTAGGAAGTAGTTTTGATCAAAACGAATGGGCTCAAGCCGCTTATTCATTTATGAATACACAAAGGAGCTATACTACTAACGAGCTAGATATATATTTGTCTAGTACATTTGCTTTCAAAAATGTAGGTGGTATACAATTTGACGTCTTGAGATGGTGGTCCACGCACGAGAGAGAATATCCCATACTCGCCACCATGGCCAAGGAGTTATTCGCGGTCCCGGCCTCCACGGTCTCCGTCGAGCAAGCATTCAGCGTTGGTGGGCTTGTCTTGGACGAAAGAAGAAGCAACATGGATCCTCGAAACATGGAGGTCACCATGTTGCTTGATGATTGGTCCAAAGCCGAGTTGCGAGCTCAAGAGAATGAATGGGATCAAGCCGACGAGAGCCCAAACGATGAATTCACCGAGTCCAAACGATCCGAGCCCGAGGAATACGATTAGGTAAGTTAAGGTAAGATAACTACGTGGGCTTTGATTCTTCATTATTCAATGAAGATACGTAGGCCACTCAATTTTAATATTTATATTAAAATTGAGCTCAAGCCCTTAATTTTTTATTTTTTTCCCCCCTGTTAGACAACTCTCTTTCGAAATTTATTGTAAATTTGTAATGAATTAGTTATTTAGTTAGTGTTAGTTAGTTTACTTATTCAATTTTGAAGATTGCAATTTGTATCCTTATAATATTTTTTGTGTACATAGAATAAATTCAATTTTTATGCATTATTTTGATTGTCAATGTGTTAGAATTATTTTTCTTTTATTGTATTTCAATTTTCAACACAAGTCATTTAATAATAAAAAAAACCACAAGCATTACTTAAGAATTAAGATGACATGATATTAATTAAAAGAACACAAGTATAGTATTACTTAAGAATTAAGATGGCATAACAAAATATTATGTTAAAAATATATTAATTGTCATGTTTATAAAATATAAATTTTCAACACAAGTCATTTAATTTAAAAATATGACATAAAAGATATTGCATGTTTATATTTTCGATTTCAACACATGTTTATATTTTATATTGTAAGTTGAATTAAAATTTTGAAATTTCATCACAAATCATTTAATTTCATAAAATATAAATTTTCAACACAAGTCATTTAATTTAAAAATATGACATAGAAACTATTACATGTTTATATTTTCGATTTCAACACATGTTTATATTTTATACTGTAAGTTGAATTAAAATTTTGAAATTTCATCACAAATCATTTAATTTCATAAAATATACATTTTCAACACAAGTCATTTAATTTAAAAATATGACATAGAAACTATTACATGTTTATATTTTCGATTTCAACACATGTTTATATTTTATATTTTAAGTTGAATTAAAAATTTGAAATTTCATCACAAATTCACAATCATTTAATTTCATAAAATATTAATTTTCAACACAAGTATTTTAATTTGAGATATTTTAAGATTTTAAAATATGACATAAATCATTTAATTTCATCACAATCATTAAATTTTCAACACAAGTCATTTATATTTTATATTTTAAGATTTAAGTTGAATTAAAATTTTGAAATTTCATCACAAATCATTTAATTTCATAAAAAAAGAATACAAAAAAAAGTGAAAAAAAGGAAAAAGCCCGGAACAGCCGGTTTCCGGCCCGGCCCGGAACCGTCGGTTCAGGGTCAGAAAACCGGCCCGTTACATTTCATCCGGGCCGGTTCAGGTTCACGAAAATTTCGACCCTGAACCGCCGGTTCGGGCCCGGAACCGGCGGTTCCTGAACCGGCGGCACCACTACGGTGAGGACAGCAAATGGGTCGCCGCTAGATTCGTGCTTTGATTTCAGCCGCTACTTCTCTGCTTCGATTTCTTCCCTCTAACCACATGAAGAACCTCCACCACTAATCCCTCTCGACTCTTTCCCTCTCTCTGTGAAAATAGAACACCCACATGTACAGGTTAGCCGCTGCGCCAGATCTCAAGCGGCGGTGTCGTCTCCATCTTTTCAGCCGCTACTTTCGCTAGGCCGCCACGCAAGATCTCAGAAATTAGGTCTTGAACTTAGGGAATGAGAATAGGCATGCAAATTAGAGAATGAAATTAAGGTAACTATGATTAAGTAGCAAAATTAAAATGACGTCGTTTTTAACACACATATTGCCACTGTGTTAAAAATATCACGCGTACTGCCACATAATTTTAATAATAGTCCACGCTATTGCCAATCAACATTAATTATAATCGGAGTTCTCTCGTGTACCAATTTCAATTAAATCAAAAGTATATGTATTATGGGGCTAAATTGAAAGGTCACGTTCAAAATGCAAATTCAGGCAAAGTTCGTGTATTTGCGACCATTAACCCATGAATATATAGATCACTTGGCGAGCTTTTGTGTATTATATATTATATTTATTAAAGTTATTTTAACTCTAATAATTTAATTAATTCATTTTATGAATTAATACATTTTGGTTTTATCTTCTTCGTTAATTATCAAATAAGAGAATTAATATAATATCATATATTTTCGATCACAAGTATTTTAAGGGAATTTAATTTTGACTTTTGTCATATTTAATTCAATTTTGATTTCATCAAAATTAAATTGTTTTAAAAAATTCCAATTTGTCACAATTAAAGTACCGAAAAATTGCTCAAGGACATATGTATAATTATGATACATTTATGGAGTGAAGTATCAAATCAAGATTTGGAGAAGATTGAAGATCGGTTGCCACAAGAGTGAAGAGAAAGAAGAAGACTTTGTCTTCCTTGAGAATATGGATGTTAGTTAACATGCTTAACCAATCCCTAAACTTGGGGAGCACGAGCTAAACCCTAACACGTTTGAAACCCTAAAGTATCAATCACCTTTCTTGCACATTAAGCTTATATTCTCATCTATAAATAGGGGCAGAGCTCATTGCATTCGGTTCTAGTCCAAGCTACAAAATACACAAGTGCAAGAGTTCAGAAGCTAATGTTAGAACATCATTCACGACATCTAGTTCACAGAACACCTTGAGTAGGGGACTTGTATATCTAACAAACCTTGAGTGGAAGACTCGTTTGTTAGGTCTAGTCGGTAGGTTTGATTGTTTGTGATAGTAGATTAGCTTCGTCAAAGTCTACTTGTTGCTAGCATTAGTTGATAGGATTAGAAGGGATTTCTTTCCTTTCCAACTCCATCCAATAAGAGGGATTCTATTAAATGGTTCATGTATCTTCATTGTAAAAAGAATTTTTATAGTGAACATACAATTGCAATTAATTAACATTGTAGTATAAAAAAAATTCATTGTGCGTACGTTACTTTTTTCGCCGTATTTCTGCTTTTCATAGATTGTGGAGTGAATTGTTTGATCATTCTACCCAACATATATGGGTTTGCAAAAGCAACAAACTTTCAATATTTATTATATGATCATCACTATTTCGATGTCTTTGGTCGCCCAAAATCAGCATTGCTCTCATCCTCAGTTTGGTTGGGTATTAAGCAGCTCATCTCATATATCATTGTGGATACGTATTGTTTTATGGGGAATGACACTTCGATTTACTTTGGACGAATGATTGGCTTAGGTCCTCTATTTCGGAGAGACTTAATATTCCGATCTTTACGCGCCCTTTTCTTCGGCAGTCTGTGGCCGATTATTTTTATGATGGAGTTTGACATTTCTCTTCAGACTTTGTGGACACATTTTCCAGTGTCATTTGTGATATTTTAATGCTCCCCATTGGTAGCAAAAATGATGTCAGATTCTGCAAACCTTCTGTTAGGTCCGGAGGGTCTCGAATAGGTGTAGAGGGGAATACACCTATAAGCTATTTTTCAAAATGAAACTTTAAATACAAACTGACTCAACCTTTTTACTAAAAAGAGTTTTTACAAAACAAGGTTGACGACAGATACTGAACACTCTTCAGTAAAGAGCTATCAGTTAAGTCAAAGACTTTAACTGATGCACGTAAGGCTTCAGTCGAGTTTGATAAACAGAGAGATGTTATGAATCTTACTAACTATCAGAAGATAGATCAGTTAGACTAATAGCACACGCAGCGGAAAACTTTTGTTTCAAAATAGCCTGTGATTTTAATCACGTTGTCAGCAGTTAAGTTTCTCTTTGCAATTAATCAGTTTTCAGTTTAGGAAAGCAAAAGCACAAGTAAGAAGGTAAACACTGAAAGCTGTAAATAACACAGAGATTTTTACGTGGTTCGGAAAACACTTCCTACATCCACGGTCGGTTGATCAGAACAACAACTTCACTGGGCATGTGCTTACAGGTGCACAACAAACCGATGCGTGTGCTTACGGGTGCACAGCAAACCTGAACGTGTGCTTGCGGGTGCACAACAAACCGAGACAACTGAAGAGCCTATCTTCAGTACCAACACACTGAGTTGGATTTCTCACTCCTTGCGCACACTGGGCACTAAGATCTCACGGAGACAGAACACTGGTCTGAACTCATTTTCGACACAAACTCTCAATTCGGTTCGTTGAAAAGAGGTTTGAAAACTTGCCAACTAAACCACAAAGAACAAGTTCTTTGCAGTCAGTTTTACCTAGGCTTTGGATATACAAAATTTGCCTAAGTTCTAAGAGAATGTATGTAATCAGCAGTGACTGATTTTTGGCTTTGTAATTCTCTTCTTCGATTCAAACTTTGGGGAGGCTTGGTTTTGCTGAGTGACGAATTCGGCAGCGTTTCAGCTTATGTTGTTGAATCGGTGAAGATTGAAGTGATCCTCTGACGTAATTTATAGGAGACGTCTTTGAATAGATCCGTTGGCGGAGATGGTCTTCAAGATTTCTTCCGTTAGAGAGTAATTTGAACTTGGGCTGAGGCTTCAATCTTCGAGGTTCCTTGTTTGGTGAGAACGGCTACTTTGAAGAGCAGGAGATGGGACATCTCTGAAAAGGTAATTACCAAAAAGGAATGGCCTCTGCAGAGAAAGGACGATCCTGAGATCTCTGCATTTAATGCGGATGTACTTCTGGAGTGCGTGGCTTCCTTTGAACATAGGAGATTTAGTCCGAGGAAGAATGTTTAACTGATACTTGACTTTAGTATCAGTCCGTTGAATCCACGTGCAGGCGCGTATTAAGTAATCAGTCGAAATTGATCCTTCGACTGATAAGTCAAATATCAGTATTTGACTTTGCCTTAATCGTTACATCAGTCGGTGTCTTCAGTCTTCAGTCTTTAGTCATTCGTTCTTCAGTCTTCAGAACAGCAACTAAACTAGAAAAAGAACTCTAACACTTGAGTTCGAACAGTTCTAGTCTATTACAAGTAAAACCTATTGATTTTGGTATCATTAAAACTAGGATTAGGATATTTTAAGTTCCCAACACCTTCTATGCACGGGGAAGTCGCTTTAGCCTTTGGGGCTCGTTGTCACCGTTTTCCCAGAGTTTGCTAGGGAAAGTGGCTTTGGGAAAAATACATTCCGGTGAGGTGCTCGCTTTGGTGAAGGCTAATTTTAGATCGTCTGTCCACGCTCAATCGTCTCATCAAGTGTGGCCTTATTTCCCCTAATTATTGCTCTTTCTGTTTTGACGCGGCAGAAGACATGGATCACATTCTTTGGGGCTTTAAGGTTGTTAAGCCTATTTGATTTAATATTTAAGGTGAACGTTGAACGAACGAACGCTGACCGTTAGATTAGATAAGATCAACGCATGAGATTTGGTCTCTGTTCTTTGAATATATATTGGTCTCTATGTAACTTCTCCCTATATATATATATATATATATATATATATATATATATATATATATAGGGTTGCGTTCATTTGAGAAGACGAACACGCCATGTTCAACAAAATATATTGAACATATCAGTAATTTCGTTGAATATGCATCAAATATATTGAACATATACAGTATTTTTGGGGGTTCTGGGGTTCGACCCCCTGTATGCTCAACGTAAAAATCTGTTGAACATGACGTGAATAAATGTTGACCATTAGATTAAATAAGCTCAACAGATGAGATTACTTCTCATTTCTCACTACATTTATGTCTTCTCAATTGAACCTTTGCCATATATATATATAGGGAATAGATAAAAAAGAATGCTAAATGTAGAGAGAATAGAGAATAAATTGGGATCATTGATTTTCCAAATCTAACGGTTCATGATGAATTTGTGAGTCTTTTTGCTGTGCATTCGAGCATGCTTCGTGTATTTTTGCTCTATCCTTCACTTGCTCGATGTTATTTGGTGGTGTTACTGTTGTGTGCAGGAATCGGGAGTGGTCGTGCTGTTTGGCATCGTTTGGGAGCACCTTTTGATCAAGTCTCACGGCCGCCGCCCCACGGCGCGCACCGTGCAGTTTTTGGAGAGGATCAGCGAAGGGCGCTCACGGCGCCGCCGTGTCACGGCGGCCGCCGTCCCACGGCGACCGCCGTCCCTGTGTAATCCGACAGTTACATTTTTCCATTTAAAAGCCGATTTTTAGGGTTTCTTGCACCATTCTCGATCCCAGCAGCCTCTAGGGCGATTTCCACCATTTTCCTTTGGTTTTTAGAGATTCAAAACATCAACATTTGCTCTCGGATTCATTGGATTACTGTTGATTGCTTTTTGCATCCCGTTGGATTAGTATTACTTGGATCGCTACATTTTGTAAGAACTCATTTGTTTCTCTTAGTTAATTTGAATCCTTTGGTTTATTTGGATCCTTTGGTTTATGATTTTGATGAATGTGATGATTTGAGTTTATTTCCGTTGAATCTTGATAGTTACGTGATTTGTTGGTTCGTCATTGTTGCCTACAGATTTCTCTTGTTTGAGTATGCTTAGGAATCTTTCTTTTATGGTGATTAACGCTTTCTTTGAATTTGAATCTGATGTTTGGTTTAGTTTTCATGCCTAGGGAGCTATTGATTGTTGGTTAAGAGTTTAAGACCGCTTTGTTTAGAGTGCTAGGTTAAAACCCTAGTTGATAGGTTTAATGTTTAATCTTTATGTTCTTAGTTGTTTCATATCTACTGCATTAGTTAATGTTTATTGCTTCCTTCCGTTCATGTTTTGGTGACTTGAGTGCGAGATAGTGCCAGACCCAACTACCCGATTAGAGTGTTTAGGTTTTCTTTCCGTTTCGTGTGAGTAATACAGTTAAAGCCCTGCTAAGCCTTCCGTGTGAGACGACTTGAGTCACCTTACCGCCCTAGGATGACCTCGTATAAATTCGAGTCCATCCGTTAGGTGTTTTTGGATGAGTCAAATTTTGGCGCCGTTGCCGAGGAAGGCTTTAGGCATTTGATTGTGTTGCATTTGTTTTTCCGTGTTTATTTTTGTTTCTTTCTTTTAACTCGGCTATTTTCTCCCTCCGGTGCGTTTGATTTGTTTGTTCGTGTTGTGTATGCAAGGACGTAGAAGCTTGAAGAGAAAGCTTGCACCTTACTACGACAACATACATCGACCACGTGAGATCCTTTCAAGCCTGGAGGAGGGGTCCGAGTCCAGTTCGAGAACCCTTGTGGAATCACAGTTACGAGAGGAAGACTGCGAAGAGAGAATCGCTTCCAACCCCATTCTGGAAGCCGTTGAGGAAACACTTTCCGTGCATTCTGAAGGAGAAGAAGAAGCTCGGCCCGATCCTGACCAAGAAGCCATGGCGGAGCAGAATGTCCAGTATATGGGAGATTTCTCCAGGCCGGTTATTGGGAACACTAGCACTTCGGCGATAGTGCTTCCCACAGCAGTCCGGAATTACAATCTGAAGCCCAATGACTCAAACCTGCTGCCGCTCTTTCATGGGATGCAAACCTTCCCACTGTTGGGACTCACCGAGGATCAGTTGAGACTCAAGTGCTTACCTTATGCACTCAAGGACCGAGCTAGGACGTGGTTACTGTCCCTGCCGCCGAACTCCATCACCACATGGGGAGAGGCATGTGAGAAGTTCATGCTCAAGTACTATCCTAGTCACAAGACACAGGAGATTAGGAGCCAGATAATGAACTTCATGCAAGGAGCTGACGAGCCCCTCCACGAAGCTTGGGAGAGATTCCAAGAGCTCCTCCGCCAGTGCCCACAGCACCAGTTAGCAGCCGTCATGTTGATACAGTTCTTCTATGACAGATTGATTCAGACGGCACAGTTTATGGTGGACAGTACAACATGGGGCAACATTGCCCGGAAGACAGCTGATGAGCTCAAGGAGATCTTCGACACACTTGCCGCGAGTTCTCAACAAAAATCAGTCAGAGGAAGGAGGGTCAAAGCCAATGCTGTAGCTCCAAACAATGAGCTTCAGAAGCAGGTATCGGACCTGATGAGGCAAGTACAACACCTCACGATGAACCAGGTGGAGGCTCCACCCGTTCGCGCACCATCAGTAGAAGGTTGTGGCATATGTGGCGAATTTGGCCATGGAATTAACGCGTGCCATCGAATGGGCGAATTCCCACCTGAAGGACAAGCAGAGGTCTATGCTGCTCAGGGCTATCCGGGGAGGCCTCAATTTGAACAGAGGCCCAGCTTTAATCAAGGGCAACAAAGCTCCAACTCGGGTTGGAGAAATGAGCATAATTCAGGATGGAGGAACCAAGCTCCTGGCCAAGGGTCGGGATCAAACTAAGGCAATCAGTTCCCCCGACCTTCACAGCAAATGGGGTATCAGAACCAGCAGCAGTTCTACCCATCTCAACAACAGTCCTCATTCCCTCAGCAGCAGCATTACCCTCAACCATATCAGCAACAGCAACCCCCGCAACAACTCTACCCACCTCAGCAGCACCAACCTCCAGGCCCCTTATTTGAAGATCAGATGCAAGCTTTCATGCAAGCTAGCAAACAGGCAATGGAGGCTCAGAGTGCTACCATCAAGCGCCTCGAGACTACAGTTGGGCAAATAACAGGAGCCTTGAATCAGTTGCAGCAAGAACAGCCAACTGGGAAGTTCCCAAACCAGGACCAACAGCCGCATCAAGCTCATGCCGTGGCGGTAATCAAGGAAAATGCCCCAATACCCACGGGGAAATGGAGAAGCAAAACCGTGCAAGCAATCAAGGCTACCCAATGCTCCAGTGAGCCACCGCCACCTGTCACTGTTGCACCAGACCAACCACCACCCAAGCAAGGAGATCCAGGTAGCTTTATTTTTTATATTAGCTTAGGTGGGGTTGAAAAGGTTTTGGGAATGCTTGATTTGGGCGCGGCAGTCAATTTGATGCCGCTTGATATTTTTGAGAGGTTGGGAAATAAAGAGCTGAAATGCACGAATATTAAGATAGAGCTAGCTAACGGCTCCATTAGCAGTCCACGAGGCCTTGTTGAGGATGTTGAGGTGGTCGTGAGGGGGATTAGTGTTTTGACTGATTTTGTTGTCCTTGATGAGGGAAAAGGGATTAGAGGCGAGAATGGGCATCTCGTGCTACTTGGCCGACCCTTTATGGCTACCACCCATACTCGCATCGATGTGGGTACGGGAACTGTAAGTATGGTAGGGGCAGGTAGAGCGGTAACATTCTTTGTTTTTGATCAAAAACCTACTATCCCCACTCGCTTAATTCAAATCTGCTCTTATGTCGAAACATTTGATGCTTTGGATGAGAACTATATTGTGCAGGAATTCCTTAATAAGCTGCAGGAGGAGGACGAGATCGTGGAGGAATTCCTTGCTAACCTGCAGGATGAGGCTGACATTGAGCAGGAATTTCTGGAAAAGCTGCAAGAGGAAGATGATAAAGAGCAAGACCTTCTGTGTGCTTTGCTATTGGAAGAGAAGCTTGATGAGGTTGAGTCACTCAATTCCGTTGGATGTGTGGATAGAGGGCCATTCCAGGATATGAGCATGGAGGACTCATTTGGAGGACCTGCAGCTGCAATTCAAGAAGATGTGTTTACAAGGGCGCTAAGGCAGCCGGAGCTTCAATCGGATTTTGGTTAAGGGTTTCTCTTAGTCGGGCTGGCGACTTAAAAACTAGCGCTGCATGGGAGGCAACCCATGTTTTCTTGCTTTTTCTTGTTTCGTTTTTCTTTCGTTTTGTTTGTGTTGTGTTTTGTTGCTTCTGTTGTTTGGTGCAGGTTGTTGCGTTGGAGACTGCTTGTTCTTTGGACGAGAGAGAGGCAGACATCGTGGGACACTACAGACTCACCACTGGATCGATATTTAGGGAAGTTTCCTTTTTCACCCCTCTTTTTGTTGCACTGAGGACAGTGCCAAATTTTAAGTGTGGGGGGGTGCTTGTTGGTATTTGTAAATCCTGTGGGTGTCTTCTTGTTGTGTTCTTGGGCTTTCCTGCGTTGGGGCGAATGGTCCCCTCGTCTTACTTTCTTGCTTGTTTTTAAGTGCATCGCATGTTGATGGTGGTTCGCTAGCGATTCTGGGTAGTGCTTCGTGTTGTTTGTTGTCCTTGTCCTTTGTGATTGAATTGTTCCTAATTTGGTGTAATTAGCTTAATGTTTGGATGCAACACCCTGATGAGCAACTCTTGATGTGATTTGTCCGATAGAAGCTAGGGGGAGTGTTTTCATTGCAATTTCCTAATATCTTTCTCTGTGTTGAAATGTATGGTTGGTTGTTAAGTTTCTGATAGCTCTGGGTCTCTGCTCCTCTGATGACATCATTATGAGCATGGAAACCACACGAGAATGTTTTGGACCACCTCCAAAAATGTCAATCTCGCGAAATATGGCCTATCTATTAAGAGCGAAAATAACTTGACCCCAAAAAGAAAAAAGATGAAAGAAGGTGAAAAAGGAATGAGATATGATTATAAAGGAAATTGCATTAGGAAATTCACCCCTAGCGGAGAATTGGGTCTGATCGGATTGAGTGGTATCATCTTGTTGTTGCATTTTAAACATTAACTTTGAACACTTGATTGGGGACATTGATATCTTGAAGGACTTGGATTGGTTAGTGTTTGTTTGGTGAGAAGAATCGCTTGTAGATTTTCTGTCGATGTTGTGACTGTTGCTTGAGGACATGCAAAGGATCAAGTGTGGGGGGTTGTTTAGCCCTATTTTGTGATGAATTTGTGAGTCTTTTTGCTGTGCATTCGAGCACGCTTCGTGTATTTTTGCTATATCCTTCACTTGCTCGATTTTTTATTTGGTGGTGTTACTGTTGTGTGCAGGAATCGGGAGTGGTCGTGCTGCTTGGCATCGTTTGGGAGCACCTTTTGGATCAAGTCTCACGGCCGCCGCCGTCTCACGGCGCCGCCGCCCCACGGCGCGCACCGTGCAGTTTTTGGAGAGGATCAGCGAAGGGCGCTCACGGCGCCGCCGTGTCACGGCGGCCGCCGTCCCTGTGTAATCCGACAGTTACATTTTGGTTAGGGAGCTATTGATTGTTGGTTAAGAGTTTAAGACCGCTTTGTTTAGAGTGCTAGGTTAAAACCCTAGTTGATAGGTTTAATGTTTAATCTTTATGTTCTTAGTTGTTTCATATCTACTGCATTAGTTAATGTTTATTGCTTCCTTCCGTTCATGTTTTGGTGACTTGAGTGCGAGATAGTGCCAGACCCAACTACCCGATTAGAGTGTTTAGGTTTCCTTTCCGTTTCGTGTGAGTAATACAGTTAAAGCCCTGCTAAGCCTTCCGTGTGAGACGACTTGAGTCACCTTACCGCCCTAGGACGACCTCGTATAAATTCGAGTCCATCCGTTAGGTGTTTTTGGATGAGTCAATATGTTAAATTATTCAGATCAGTTAAATGTACATTCAGCAGAGTTTGTATTTCATATTTTGTAACATATTTAGTAGTATATTTTTCACTTTATTCTCAAACATTCAAAGTTTATTCAGTTTATAAATGTCATATGTTAATACAGATCCATTCAGTAAGACTAATATTATAAAATGAAATCATATCCTGATAATAATATATATTTTTGTTAGAAACAATAGGGCCGGATGGCCCTATTGGTGATTGAAACTTAAATTTTGTCCACAAAATTTAAAATATCAATATTTGGCCATATTTTATGTGTTCTACCTAATCTACCCTTTAACCCAATAGATCCAACAACTTCCTTTGACCCGGATCCAGATTTAGGGATTAACCCATGCCTTGTCTACCCTCTAGACCTCCGACCCCACCCACCCCCCCACCCACCCCCACCACCCACCCCAAGCCAATTTTTTTTTTTTACTTCCCCTGCTTGTCTACCCCCCAGACCCCCGACCCCACCCACCCCCCACCACCCACCCCCAAGCCAAAAAAAAAAATTTTTTTTTTTTACTTCCCCTGCCTTGTCTACCCCCAGACCCAGACCCCCGACCCCACCCACCCCCCCACCCACCCTCAAGCCAAAAAAAAATTTTTTTTTTTTACTTCCCCTGCCTTGTCTACCCCCCGACCCCACCCACCCCCCACCACCACCCACCCCCAAGCCAATTTTTTTTTTTTTTTACTTCCCCTGCCTTGTCTACCCCTCAGACCCCCGACCCCATCCACCCCCCACCCACCACCCACCCCCAAGCCAAATTTTTTTATTTTTTTTTACTTCCCCTGCCTTGTGTACCCCCCCAGACCCCGACCCCACCCACCCCCCCACCACCCACCCCCAAGCCAAATTTTTTTTTTTTTACTTCCCCTGCCTTGTCTACCCCCCAGACCCCGACCCCACCCACCCCAAGCCAATAAATTTTTTTTTTTACTCCCACTGCCCTGCCTACCCCCTGACCTCCGACCCTACCCCCCCCTCCACCCACCCCCAAGCCAAAAGGAACTTTTTAAACACTTCCCCTATGGTTTAGATATTCCATTTAGGGTTTAGATTATCCATTTAGGGTTTAGATGTTCCATTTAGGGTTTAGATTATCCATTTAGGGTTTAAATGTTCCATTTAGGGTTTAGATGATGTTGTTGTTTCTATATTTGTTCTGCATGTTTGGCACTTATAGCACTAATAGTGCCATAAGTGCTAAAAAGACCATTTTACTTTATTTTATTTTGGAATTTCGTTGGCACTTATGGCATTATGGCACTATTAGTGCCATAAGTGCCATAAAATAAAATAATAAAGTAAATTTTTTTGGCTTGGGGGTGGGTGGGGTGGGTGGGGTCGGGGGTCTGGGGGGTAGACAGGGCATGGGGAGTAAAAAAAAAATTTGTTGGCACTTATGGCACTAATAGTGCCATAAGTGCCATAAAATAAAATAATAAAGTAAAATTTTTTGGCTTGGGGGTGGGTGGGGTGGGTGGGGTCGGGGGTCTGGGGGGTAGACAGGGCAGGGGGAGTAAAAAAAAAAAATTCGTTGGCACTTATGGCACTACCATAAGTGCCAAGCTTGGCACTTATGGCACTAATAGTGCCATAAGTGCCTAACCCGACCCGCGTGCCTGATCCTACCCGGCACGCGACCCGCGCTCCTGACCCTACCCAGTCCGCCCAATTAAGGGCAAAAACGTCCCAAAGCTATAAAAATGGCCAAAATTTGTGTTTTTTCAATGTGTGGCCATAAATTGTGTTTTATGCTTCATTTTGGCTACTTCAAAATTTTACTCTTTTTGTTATGTGCAAAATGATTTGTAATAAATTTTGCAAATACAATTATAAATTATACTGAATAAATATATAAATTTAACAAATAAACTACAATATATACTGAATAACACATAAGCAAATTGTATTATTCGCTAAAGTTATAGTGAATAATATTGAAAATTCATCAAATACCATTTGTTATTAATTGAATAAATAAAATAAGAAACTGAATAAATTAACTAGTACAGTATAGCTATTTACGTTATAGTGAACATGTCACTATAAGATGCCGAATAAAAATACAAATAATTCAAAATCAATCGCAAGAATAATTCAAAGGAATATTCAAAGGAAACATGAAAGAGAATCCTTAGCTATTGGCTTTTTCAGAGAGAATGGTAGGCTGCGAATGTGGAGTTAAATTAGGGGATGTTGTTTTCATTTTAATGAGGTTACCTAATTGCCCTTCCGTAACTATCAAACCAAATTCTAAATATATTTAGTTTGTTTTTGAATTTAGGTCCTAAATTTTATTAACCGTCCTATGACTGTAATTCTAGGGTGTAGATCTATTCTTTATTCTTTATACTTAAGGGATTCTCAATGGATCCATACCCTATATATATATATATATATATATATATATATATATATATTGATAGGTTATTATAAGAACTGTATATATTGTGAGATTGTGAGAACATTGCATTGGTGGTACAAAGTTATTGCACTAAAAAAAAAATTTGCTCTCTCCAGAATTCGAACTCAGGTGTTGCATTCATCAATCATGATGCTGCATCCACTGTAGATTATTGCGATCGAAGGTTGAGAATGATTATTCGTTCTTATTTTAATTAATGGTTCTTATTTGAATCTCTACATATATATAGGAGAGAACTAAAATAAAAACACCTCTTCTAACATAAATTAGGAACAATTTTTCAACTTTTAGATCAACAAGATCTACAAGTTGATGAATTAACTTGTTAGATGAATTTATGGTTCTGAGTTCGAATCTCATACGTAGTGAAAATTTTAATTTTCGCAATTCAGACATGTATACAATAAATTTATGCGTGTTCTATATAGAATTCATACACTTACATACGATTTTTTTTTTAAGATAAAATCTCAACCATTAGATTATGAGTATATCAATAGTGTAAATCTATTCCTATTTTATACTTTAAAAGTTGTTTTTAGCTAGCTCTCCCCTATATATATATATATATATATATATATATATCGGGTTAAGTTTCATAGAGAACTTTAAATAAGTGGAGAATGGAAAATCATTGAACATGTCAGTAATGCGGGTTGAACATACCAATAATTTTATTGAACGTTTGGGGTTTTTGGGATTCGAACCCTGTATACGTTCAACACAAATTACCGTTGAACATTAAACGAACGAATGCTAACCGTTAGATTAGATAAGATCAACACATGAGATTTGGTCTCTGTAATTTAAATATATATGGTTCTCCATTGAACTTTCTCCTATATATATATAGGGGTGCACTCTAGTGAGATTGTTATTTTTCGTGAGATCATGAGTACAATGAATAAGATATTTTATAGCGTTGAATAAAATAGTATATACTTAAGAATAACGATATTAAAAAAAGGGGTTAAGGTGCAGATAGACCCCTGTAGTATAGGCCCCTATAGCGTATTGCTCTCCATACCCATTGTGTGTGCAAATAGGCCCCCAAAGTTCAAAAAATCGATCAATTAATCCCGTTTGACTAACCGTTGTTAGTCAAACGTTAGTCAAATTTTATTTTTACCCCCAATTTCTTTCTTGATCTTTCAATTTCTACCCCCAATTTCGACATCTCCCTCGGCCTCTCTTCTCTTGCGGCGGCGACGAGGCCGCCGGTCACCTCTCCCTCAATCCAAAACCAGTTATCCTTCCACGGATTTCATAACAACAGTTTCCTAATAACGAAATTCATCGCCCAAAGCTTCGAGCTCAAAGAAATCGACCGCGCTCGCCAGTTGTTCGACGAAATTCCTGACTGAAATGTCTTCCTCTGGAATGCAGTCATCGAAGGTTATTCAATGCACAAAATGTTTGATAAAGAGGTACGTGGGATGAGATTTTGGGAATTGTCACTCATGGATTTGGGAGATGTGGGGATTTTGAAGAAGGCGTTTCTTACGGCATTGGGGTTTATTTGTCGCCGGGAGATGATCCGATTGATTAGTAACTCACATTCTCTCCATGTAAAAGTAATTCACGAACTTCCAATTCCATTTTTTTGTTTCTAATTGATGCGATTGAATGAATCTTGGATATGATCGTGGCATCAATTGGGATGAAATTTGAATTTGAATTGAAAAAATGTGTTGATGGTTTGGCAGCGCAATTAGGGTTAAGGAAGATGAATATGGAGTGAGGCATGTGTTGCTATGTCGTGTGATATTGGGGAACACAGAGACGATCGCGACAATTCCAGCCGAGCTCCACCAATATTGACTCCGGAATCGACAATCCTCTCTCACCAACAAAATACACGATTTGGAGTGCTTTCTTTGGAACGGCGAAATCAGCCGAGAGAGAGAGAGAGTTGGATTGAGGGAGAGGTGACCGGCGGCCTCGTCGCCGCCGGAAGAGAAGAGAGGCGAGGGAGATGTCGGCGGTGGCTGAATTGGAATTGGGGGTAGAAATTGAAAGAAGAAGGGTTAATTGCCCATAAAATACTGATCTTTCGTCAAATTCTAATTTTGCACACAAACTTTGAACTGTAGCGTGAAAATTACTAAACTTTAGATTTTATCTATTTTTGCTACTAATTCAAATTCCGGTCAAATATCAGGCTAATATGACATGTCAATATTTGACGTGACGTATTTATTGTTAATTTCTTATTAATAAAAAAAAACACAAAGAAAATAACCAAAATTGTCAATAACTTAATATATTAAATCAAATAATATTATTTTTTTAATTCTCAAGTTTAAATCAATTCTAATTCACTATTACACAACTGATTACTCCAATATATAAAATAGAAGTCATTCAAATAGTATAAATATATAGTTTATAAAAAAAATTAATCTTTAGATAATGAAAATTTAATAAACTTTATTACTTAGCTAAATAAAATTTTCTATATATTAAGTTATTGATAATTAAAATATTTTTTGGCTGACACACCTAAATTCGAAGAATCCCCTTACTATTATTGAATTTATTCAATTAATTAATTCAACTAAAAAAATACTATTATTTGATTTGATATATTAAATTATTGACAATTTGAGTTATTTATGTTGTGTTCTTTTTTTATTGATAATAAATTAAATAAAAAAAATATTATTTTGCCAACTAATTGTCACGCAAGAGTAAATACGCCACGTCAAAATTGACACACCATATTATATATTAGCTTGGTATTTGGCCGAAATTTGGATTAGTAGCAAAATCAGATAAAATCAAAAGTTTAGTAATTATCACGCCACAATTCAAAGTTTGTGTGCAAAATCAGAATTGGATGAAAGTTCAGTATTTTATGGGCAATTAACCCAAAGAAAAAAGAAATTGAGGGAAAAAAAATTGACTGACGTTTGGCTAACAACGATTAGTCAAACGTGCTTAATTGATCGATTTTTCGGACTTTGGGGGGCTATTTGCACACACTGTAAGTATGAAGAGCCATACGTTATAGGGGCCCATTTGCACCTTAACCCTTAAAAAAATTCGTAAAATTTTCGCTCACTCCAAGATTCGAACCCTAATAAGGAAATAATCGATTAACGTCAACCCACTAATAACGTAAACTATATAATTTACCCACCAATTTACCTTTTCTCTTCTACACGAATCTTAATTTTTCGCCTCATTCATCACTTGGTTATTATTTATAGACTAGCATTTGCATCCCGTGCAATGCACGGGAAAATATTTTTAATATTTGTATTTATATAAAATTATTACTAATTCAATTATTATACTTATAAATATAATAAAAAATTAATTTTAATTGAATATATATGAATTGAATATTGAAAAAATAAAAAAGAATTCACAATTATAAAATTTGATATTATGAAAAACAAAAACAAAAAAAATAAGTTAAAAAAAAAACTAAAAATAAAATACTAATTAAAAAGAATTACAAATATATTTATTCAAAAAAGATGAGAGAGGAGAGAGAAATTTATAAAAGTTTAATATTTAAACAAATTTAATTTTTACATTTTAAATCAAATATTTTCATAAAATATATCACATTAAAGCTCTTATCGTGATCTTTAATTTGATATGCATATTAAATATTTTATAATTAATCAAATTTGATAATTTTGGAAAGAAATGTAACAACAAATAAGAAGTTAATTAAAGAAAATGAAAATAAAAAGCAAAATATATAGTTTAAACATAAATCTTCAATTTTACTATAACTACAAAATTGCCACTCAATTTCGAAATTAATTTAAAATTAATTTCAAATTTAAAACTCCCTTTTTAATATAGTATAGATAGATTTGTGGATTTTATTTGAGTTTATTATACCCTTAATACCCTTAAGGCCTTAATCTCTCTGAATTTCCAAAGATTCGAAATACGCACGAGGACTACGATTTAGTGAACAAAAATTTACACTACTAAATTCCAAATACTCGAAATAAACAACAACTGTGATTTTATGAACAAGGACACAAATTATATGAACAACATATAATAAAATGTGATTTTTTAAAAAAGAAATAATACATTCATAATTTATAATATCAAATAAGAAATGTATTAGACACGCACACATAAGCTATACAAAATTAGGAACGAATCAAAGATATTTGTTGCGAAAAATATGTTTTAGACGATATGTACCCATAATTAAACAAGTAATAAATCCCTTCAATTAAGAGATTCAAAGTTATGGTAGATGAAACTTTACAAACATAACATTAACGTCATTAAATAAGAAAATAATTAATTCGAATAAATGTCAGCCATAATATTTTGATATCTCACATTTTCGATTTATTTTCAATTCTCATTCGTATTTATCTATTTTCAAATATAGTAACTTTGATGAACTTATGCTCCCAAATTTGAAAAATCGAATACCAAATTTATGCCTTAAATTGTTTATATGTAGATATGGTAGATTGCTTAATTATATTTGTGTAGTTATATATACTAATACCATAAATCAAATTACAACTTGTACTATAATAAATAGAAATAATTCCTTATATGCTACATCCAATAAATTACATCATATACGTGCTTTTTATGGAGATTTTTTTAGGATTTCATTTCCGATCTTGTTTAACTGACTTTACTAATATTAATTTATGATAAACTAAAATTTTCAAATAGCAGATTTGTAAGGATTTCGATGCGTGTGAAAATGAAATAATTTACTCATTGGTTGATTACACCCAATTATAGGCACATTGTATTAATTAATTAATTAAACATTGACTTTTGATATGTCATTTGCCCAATTGCAGCAGAAAACAGTTATAGCCTGCCAAACTTATTCAACAGCTGTAGCTACTAAAAGAAAAAAAAAAAATCCGTCATTATATATTAGTATTACTATTATTATTAGATAAAATAAAGTAGATGGGAATAAATTTGAATTTCAAAGAGCATATATTCCACGAGCACGACTACTTAGTAAATTACTATATAAGCAGATATCAAGTCTCTTCCTTTATGAATAAATAACAATTTTGGGTTAAAATTTTCCCTTACATAATTTTTTGTTTTTTGTTTTTTGTTTTTTTTGTTTTCTTTTTAATCTCAAAAATGCAATTTGGACTACCATTTTGGTTTCCCTTGCATAATTGTTGAATTATAATTTAGTTGGTCTACCATTAACCAAATCCAATCCAACAGTACTAATTTGGGCTTTCTTGTATGGCCCAGTGGATCTTTCAATTTATGAATTTTCTTACCATCAAGCCCATTACCAGCGGACAATATTTTACTGGTATTTTAGCAAAGGAAACCATCAAACCCATGTATTAATTTCACAAAAATTATACTCACTCATTCCATAATAAAACTTCATAGGCATGAGTGACATGAATTTTAAGAAGAGGTTGTTGAGTATATTAGTATTGGTGAAAATGTGTTGTTTTAATTGTATTCGTAATGATGAAAATGTGAAAATTAAGGGTAAATAGTGTATCATAAGAACTGGGGTATAATTTAAAAATAGAATATAAAACTTTTTTTTGTGAATGTTCCAAAAATAGAAAAGATAGAAAGTAATATCGTGGATGGAGAGGGCATTAATTCTCAATTAAAAGTCAAAAAAAAAAAAGCACCCGCAAAATACCAAGATTGTAAATATCGTAACCTTCGAGTGAGAGTTACAAGTGATCCCTCTACCAAATTGATAAGATTTCTATCGTTCAAGTCACCATAATTTATTTTTCTTTTTAATTGTATTTTGAGATATTAGTATATAATATAACAAAATTTAAAAATTTAAAGTATAGAATATATGGGACGCACTTGGGTACGACAAACCTACGTGTATACGGCTGGGGATTCTTGCCCAAGACTCGACACGGCCAGTCTATTCACTGCTTTAATATATATAAGATAAAGTGTAATATATTCGATTGAGATATTTTCTATCATATGTCATTTTAATATTATATTTGGTAGAATATATTAAATTAATTGTAAAATATAATTTGTTGTTTGATATGATGTATTAAGACACAAGCGATGAAGCATATGGTTTAATTCGATGCAAAGCGAAGAACATTACCACGGATTGACATGTCATGAATCATCTTGAAAGAGAGGGATGCCTTTGGGAACGCGGATACACGTGGTGCATGACTGTTGTCAGATCGTGCCGTAAGGTGTTGGGTTACGTATGTCACTTAGGTGGTATACAGAATCACCCAAATCTATATAACATTTTTGGACTTTTTATTTATAGAGGACCATCTATTTTGTACTAAAGGGTGTCATAGATATATTATACATTCTAATCACCCGTACCAAACGATCCCTAGTTATAGTACGAAAATAAGAATTTTTTGAAAGCAAATGTGACTTTAATAGCAAATGAAACTTTTATTAAAAGCAAATAAAACTTTAAAAAAAAAATTATACACACAAAGCATGAGTTGTATTACGCAAATGAACTTCCATCAAAGCAAATAAGACTTAAAAAAAAGTATGCACACAAAGTATGAGTTATATTAATTACATTAATGTGACTTTATTCAAAACAAATGGGATTTTTATTAAAAGTGAATAAGACTTTTAAAAAGTAAAAATGAAATTATGCATGCAAACCAAGAGCGTAATTACATAAATAAGACCTTTATTTAATGCAAATAAGAATTTGAAGATAATTTTATTCAAAAATAAATATAATTTTTATATAAAAACGAATGAATTTTTTTATTAAAACATAGATTTGGGCATGGGATGGGTCAGATTCGAGGTGCGGAGCCCCAGTTGCATATATCATATATGCGACTTGCTGCACCCTAATTTTTGTGAGAATATATTACTTATTTGAAAGTATTTTATAATTGTGGTGGTATGAGTGCATATATTTAATTACCTATCCATATCTTCTCTAAAAAGAAAATTTTAATCATTGCATTTCATGCTATCCATTATGTATCATGATATGCATGTTATGTTACCAAAATTTAAAAACACTACAAAAAAAGAACTATAACATTCTCCATTATATAGTATGATATCCATATTATATTATCAACAATTTTTTGAGCAATATTACTAACTCTTTTGTACAATACAAATCAGATTTAACTTAGTAATAATATTTTTTAAATATATTAAGCATGTTTTGGCAGTTAACTGTCGAAACATGTTTCAAATCTCTCTCTCTCTCTCTCTCTGTCTAAATTTGGTTATAGAGGCATAGCCACAGAGCATAACATGGATATCCCACCATCACGATCTCCTCATTGCGGTAAAGTTTGAACTACGAGTTTTTTGGTTTTCGGCACATTTTATGAATTTTTACATTTTCAAATCTGTCTATGCAATCAGGCATCAACATTCTTGGCGATTTATTGATTCCAAACGAGTATGGCTGGGAATCATAAGAATACTACATCTTAGAGAATGGGTCGGAGTTTGCAAAAACAAGAATCACATATTGCATTGAAGCATCATGGGCCAGGCTGCATGTGGGGAATTCTTCACAATTTGCAGCAGAATAGATGGCACAAAGTCGTGAAAAAGCTCCCTCGTGCACGCCTCGTTCATGGAAGGCATTCCAATGGTATCTATCCGCATTCTGTATTTCACTACCGCTATCTTTTTTTCTAATCAAATCCATCATTTGCAGGTGCTAAACCAGATGCTGAACAACTAGAGCAAGACGCAGCTGGGCCTTCAACACTCGTAAAATCTAATGTATGTTATTTATGCAACTGTTTTTGTTGTTTGATTTGTGTATGTATAGTATTACATTTTGATGTGGCATTAGGTTGATCCTAGCCCGTCCCACAAAAGCTCGATGAAGTCGAGAATTAAAGCCTTCACGGATGAGGTGTATAAGAGGAAGGGCCGCCACCGGAGGAGCACATCTTACCCTGTAAGAAAACCACCCGATGAAAACCTTCCCTCACATCAGAAAGGGAAGTCTCTGGATGGCGTGGTGCCTCAAAACGCCGTTGAGGGTTCACACCACTCATCTGACTCCTCCTCACATCATCATGTGAGGTTGAACTATTTGAAGCAGAATGAGATTGATCAGCTTGGGGATCAGCCAATTAGAGATCACACTCTTGTTCATGGGAACTTGATCTATGCAATCGAGCCGAGTAGAGGCGATGCCCTTCAAGAGTCCAAACTATTTATGGATGCCTTGACTCTGCTGAATGTGAGAGAGGAGATGTTCTTGAATATCTTGAAAGACCCTAGCATATCCTTGACTAATCAGCTGCATTGTAGGCGATCCCCTAATCTCAGGTACGGCTTGAACAAGTCCATGTCGTTTGCAGCTTCTGCTCCCTCAATTGCAAGAGATTTCGATGACTTGGAAGCTTCTAGAAGAAAACATGAAACTAGATGTGAAGATGATGACACAAAGGAGAGTTGTGAGGTTTTGGACAATGCTGCTTCTCCTGCAGCAGCAGCAGCTAACATTCTTAGGAAAAAGAGTGATGAAAACAGAGCTGGCCTAATCCATTTCAAGAATATCCGAGACAAGATTAAGTATGTGATCCGGGATAGGAAAAAGGAGAAGAATCGGATCATGATGGACGCGCTGCACCATAAGGTACCTTATGGCGTCAGCCCCTCCAAGAAGTTGGCCGAAGATAGTAGCCAGCCGGGGTGGTCTGATTTTGGCAAAACCTCCATAAAAGAGTACAAGAGAACAACCTCATTTGATAATTCATTGGATAGGTATAACCAGTTGCTAGACACCAAAGATGAATCAAAGCCTAGTGCACATCCAAGCAAGCCTGCCACACTAGGAAGAATTCTTTCACTCCCTGATATCAGGTCTCACATTCCTGATATCAGGTTTAACCCATCAACGGAAACTCCTTTAGTCTCAGAAAATAGGAATCAAGAGCAAGTGAAGGATGAGTCATCAGCTGATGAGAGCAGCCCAGAACCCATGCCATCAAAATCAGAAGTCGAGCAACAAGCATATGTCTTAGATGGTAAGTAACTTCCATTTCATGGTTTAAAATGAACTGTGTTTCCAAAGATGAAACTTGTTGATTGATTTGTAGATTCGCATCGGGAGCCATCGCAGGACCTAATCGAGCTTGATGTCCCAGAAGAAGAGCTCGTAGAAGAGAGCCAAATGCAACAGCTGTATGGCGAGCTGATGAAGCAGGAGGATGCGAAAAACAACGCAGAGTTCAACTACGTGAGAGGCGTGCTTGAGCTATCCGGGTTGACGAGTAATGAAGGCGTTGTAGGGGAGTACCCCCTCAACCCCTCAGTGTTTGAGGAGCAACACGAATACTGTTGTGCACCAAATCAAGAAGAAGATGGGGTCTCTAACCAAATCCTCTTATTCGATCTCATTAACCAAGTCCTTCTAGGGATCCATGAAAGATCCTTCTGCTACTGGCCTGCGCCTCTAACTACCCGCTCAACCATGCACCCATTGCCCAAGGGATCACGTGTTTTGGAGCAAGTGTGGCGTGAGATCAAATGTTTGCTTAGCTCCGCCCCTCAATCTGATCAGGATATGGATTATGCTGTTACTCACGACTTGTCTAGAAACGACGGTTGGATGAATCTGCAATTGGATGCAGAGTGTGTTGGCCTTGAGCTCGAAGAACTCATATTTGATGATCTAGTTGATGAGATTTTATCACTTTGATTTTCTCACCAACAATTCTCCATAGATTTTATTGTACTAGTTTCATTATCATATTTGTACAGTATGTGATATGATATCAAGTGTAAAGATGGAAAATGATCAAGACCAAATACAAACATAGTTGAATATCGAGCATGCGGTGAGATTCTTTGTCCTAAACATTATGTCTCATCATCCATGTTCCACTATCAATTTTATTATTTTAATAATCATTAATGTAAATAAAATATTATTATATTATGAATTTTAATTAACATTTATTACAAAAAATTAGAATTCTAAATAATTGTATACCATAATTTTAGAATAATCAACCTAAATAATGATTTTTTAAACTAAAAAGATCCAATTAAATATAAAAATAATTATAAATTTCAATTGAATTAGTGAACTCTAATGAATAATTGCGAAATAAAATTAAATGAGGACAAAGGATATAAATCACTGTAAATACAATCTGAAATGTTCTGTCAAATATCAAATACGGCTATGACATTCTTTCTGTTTTCATTCTATTTTATTTTAATTTTCTTCTGTTATTTCTTTGCTGATTTTATTCTTCCATTGTTTTATTAAGTTTTGGTGGGGTAGAGCTCATAGTATAGTTATTTGTGTCCCGAAAAAAAAATTGCCATCTAAATATTAACGTGAAACGTCGAAACTTCATATTGGCAATTTACATGACATTTTTATTTAAGTGAAAGTTATGTTGAAAATATAAATAAAAAAAATTTGGACATCTTCCAAGCACACTCTCACATCTTCCTTGGACAATCTGGGCATGTCGAATCTAATTCTCACCTCATGTCCCAAGGCCATCGCACTTCTGCTGTCGTGCCGAAATACATCATCACGTCGCCGAACAGTCTGCCTACGTTGTCCAACATTTGACGTATTGAGCGCATCAGCGACACTCTGTCCAACAATTTTGGCATCAATTTTCTCATTGTTGATTAGTTGCGGTTGAATGAGGAGATGAGTAATTGAATAATCAATAACTGTGGAGTTAATTTCACCCTAATTTAGGGAGTAATTTTTGTAGAGTATGGAAAATGATGGCATTCCTTGCATACATGCAATTTCTGCCATTGAATTCATGGAATTAGAACCTACAAGCTTTGTAAGTGAATACTTCAGTCTTGACAAGTACAAGCAAGCCTACAAGTATGGCTTGGAACCTTTGAATGGCCAACGGTTGTGGCCAGAGGTTCAAGGATATGTTGTTAAACCTCCTGCCATTAGGAAGATGCCCGGCATCTCAAAATTGAAAAGGAAACGTGCTGCAAAAGATGTGGATCCCATCCATCCTAATAAATTGAAAAGAGCTGGTCAACGCATTACTTGCAACAACTATGGCCAAATAGGACATAATTCAAGGTCATGCAAGAATAGGACTGTGGTTAAACCACCTGTGGATAAGGTATTTAAACTGAATTTTTTCTAAGTTTTTATATGTTGAGTTGATTTAACTTATTGTAATTGTAATGGTATTTGATGTAGGGCAAAGCTGGAAGGCCAAGAACAAGAAGTGTTGGCAACGAAGCAAGTCCTTCAAATAATGAAGCAGGCACAGTTGCAAGGGATGTGAGTTCTCAAACTAGGGGAAGAGATAGGGGCAGGGGCCGATGTAGGAGAAAAAGTACTAAGGCTGGGACAGTGTCAAGGGAGATTAATGTTGCAAAGAAAGGTGTATGAGTATATGTTGCAGGCTCAGGTAACATATATTACAGGGTAAGAAGCATTCAAAATTTGTTTTATGAAGCAAATATGGTATTATTCAATCCCTAATTAACTCTCTACTTATGCAATGCAACAGTCATCACTTCAAAGTGGAGTGACTCATGTTAAGAGGGCTGGAGCTTCAACAAGCAAAGATGATTCATCTACTACAAGAGTTCCTCAAACTCAAGAGAGCACAACTGGGCAAGAAAAATAGATGAAGTTAGAAATTTTGGGAAGATGAACAAGTCATGTTAAGCGTTTGCCAATGGCTTTTTTTGGTTTTCAATATAGTTTGATATATTTTTTTTAGCTTTAAAACAGTGGCTGTATATGTTCTCTTGAGCCTTTTTTTTTTTGTTATGAACATATTTCTTGTTTACCTTCAATATCAATGGAGATCAGTTTTTTTGGAATACTAATTTGTCATTGTTGAAGTTCTTGCATTCATTTGAAAGATAAGTACATAACTTAATGAAAAGATTTTAACACAATTTCTTTCCATTTAATTTCAAAATAAGTACATAATTTAATGGTGATAAGGATCCATAATAAGAGTCAGTACATAATTCACCTTCATTCATTTGAGTGCAATGTAAACAACAATGAAGACTACAAAGACAGCAAAAAAATGATACGTATACTTCATTTTGCATGGCATTTACTTGAGTTCAACTTGAAGTTCTTGCATCAAATACTTCAAATATGATTCATCCTTTCCACCATCCATTTCATTGTGTAGTTTTTCCTTCCAGTCGCATTTATTCAGAAGCCCTAATGCATTGTCCATTTGAAGCTTTAATGTGTTGAAAGTTGGCTTATAATATGGAGAGAGCTCAGAGTCAATCCAACTCCACAATCCACAATCATCCCACTACATCAAAATTTTCAATAAATTGTTACAGAAATACATACGAACACTATAAACATTAATTCAAATCGAAAACTTATCGAAGCACGATGACATACATGAAATCGATGCTCTGGATTCTTATTTGTGTGCGAAATATGAATTGAAGCTGGGAGCCCATGGCCACATACTATTCGCGTGTCGGGATGAGAGCGGGAGCTTGATGTTGATGTAGACATAGCAATGGTTGAGATTTGGAAATGAGTGTTCTGGGTATTTCTCTTGAAGAATCCTAATTTGAAGAGGGAGAATGTTCAGATTATAATTTAATCCCCAAAATAAAAAGAAAACGATTCGACGTTTAATGGTTAATAAAATGCAGTCGTTTTAGTCGTCGGATGACATAGCTTACATGTATTTTTCAATTGCCATGTAAGCATTATATTAGGGGAATTTTAATTTTATGGGAAAATTAAAAATCGGATCCAAGGTCATGGATTTTTACGTGAAATTTTAAGGTCATGGGATAACGAGAATTGGGCCAAATTTTATGGATTTTGACGTTATTTGCACTAATAATAATAATAATAATAATAATAATAATAATAATAATAATAATAATAATAATAATAATAATAATAATAATAATAATAATAATAATAATAATAATAATAATAATAATATCCCCCTTAATTTTCTAGGACCACAATTATTTCTCACTTTTTGTTTAATGTACATCATTTTTTAAATGTTGTAATTAATGTACATCAAAAGACAAATTATGTTGATATTATATAAAGTGATGGTTTAATTGTCAATTAACCGAAAACAACAAAATAGGTTACTACTTTGTACCATAAGAAGTGTGTGTTGTACAACTAATTTAGTGGAGCACGAGATTCTTAGAGTACTAAATAAATGAATTATTGGCGAAATAAAAAGTGTTGCTCCTTTTCTTGGGGAAAAAAAGTGATACTCCATCTTGGCATCTACACCAAACGGACCAAGTTAGCTTAAACCCCACAGAAAATCAGTGAGCTCTCAGAAAGTAGCAGTTGACATTGCTTTTTGGAGAAGGTGCCCAGACTTTAGTTTTTTATTTAATTAAATTCCTTTATTTATTATAAATATTAAGAAGTGAGAATTTGTCCCTTTTTTATATTCAAAGATCAAGTAAAGTATAATTTGTGCTTCGAATGAGTATTATTCATAAATTATCTAAGTTATCATTTTCAATTTAAAATTTGCAAAAAGTTTTAATCTTAACTAGTGTTAAGAATGTGATGTTGAAAAGAAGAATTAGCTAGTCAATTTATGATGTACATCATGTCGTATCAGGTACTAAGTCATTTTCTAATGCTCGAAACCTCAATTACGTAGGGCATGCTGGGCCTTCGGCCCCACGCCTGTACACCTTAGCTGCACGTCGCCGCCTTCTTGCCTTCAAGTTAGTGTTATTGTACCTTAGCCCACGTGATGCTTGCTGGGCCTTCGACCCAATGCTTGCACGCCCTACGGCATGCCACGCTTTGTGATGCCCGGGGACAAAGTGCGGAGTGATCGCCGGTGCAAAAGAGGCATGGACAAGGAGCGGCTTCGATTAAGACTTTCAAGCGGAAGGGCGCAGGGATGAACCGGAACACACCCGAACGAGAGGGATTATGAGAATATGCAGGTATGAGACTGCATATTCAAGTAGAGCTTAAATGATTTGATAGGTGCTACTCATATCAACAAGATGCATCTTCTTTTCTGGTGTCCATGTGGAAGAAATTCCAAGGTTAAGTGTGCTTGGCTTGGAGCAATTTCGGGATGGGTGACCCCCTGGGAAGTTTCTCGGGGAGCGTACGAGTGAGGACAAAACACGCTAGAAAAGACTCGTGTTGATCTGTGGGGACAACCGTCAAGTCTAGAGCCGGGCTGTTACACGTTTCATGAACCGCATGTTGACCCACTACTCGCGTTATTTGGGTGATGTTGCCGCTATTGTTGCGTGCCGCACACGCCTGTCGTGTCGCTCGACGGTTGCTCTTCCTTCATCTCGTTGATCTTCATGCAATTACAGATTGAAAAATACTATGTTATGTAAGCAATAAACTCTAATTTTAATTTTCTTGTGGTGAAACTTATTACAACGCCAGATTGGCAAAAACCAACATCAGAAAATGAGCCCCGGAGAACGACAAGCAACACTTAAAATTAATTAGAGCGTGCATAATAGTTGTACACAACTAATTTTCGGCAGACCCAGAAACCTGAATCTCAGGCCCTGATACCAATTAATGGAACCATATAGTGAAATAATATTCCCCTTTTGTATTGTTTTTGGTGGTCAAATTAATCACCATACAACATTATATACCTAACATGCATTTAATAAATTTAATTGCAACATATTGGTGGTAGAATCACTTACTTGTTAAACTACGATGAGAGACTCCATATTTGATCTTCTGGACTATGATATCAATATTCTACTTTCAGGTGAACGTAAATCTGTAGAATAATCATACGCACGGAAAAATGAGATTTTTTTACAATAAAAAATAAAACAGAAAAAGGACAATTTATGACTTAAGGTTGTCCGTACGTGAGATCACAAAAAACTACACTTTCACACCATTGATGGAACCCTATAGTGAAATATGATTTCCCTTTCCCCTTCGGATCGATTTTGATTGTCAAATTAAACACAATACAACATCTATATACCTAACATGCAACTAATAAATTTAATTGCAACATGTTAGTGGTAGATTTGATCTTTTGAACTGTGATCCATTGCCAATATTCTACTTCTGTGTGGATGAAAATCTACAGAATAATCCCATTTAAATATTGTTGCTCACAAAAAATGAGAATATGCGGGTGAGGCTGTAGTAGCTGCCCTCTCCATTCTCTCTCTAATTATAATTTTTAATTATTATCGTGGGATAGGTCTTGAAGCCCTGGCCCAATAACAATTAATTATAAACCTAAGATAAGTATGTTATATTTAAATAACATGGAGTGAGTTTTCACATAACTGGATAATTAATTTTCTTAGACTTATGGTTAAGTAGGGTCAGTCCAAAAACCAAATACAAGGGATATTTTAATTAAAATAAGATTTTATTAAAATGAAAGGAAAAAAGCAGAAGAACCTAAACCCTTGAAAGCACATAAAGCAGACTAAGGGCCGAGCCTCGTTAAAACCTCAGAGCGAGGAAAAAGAGTACTCGTCTAAGAGAAATAAAAAAGTGTAGGAAGCGGAGATGGAAGAATCTCAGAAGCGCCGGCCGCACCATTGCCCCTAGATAAACCCGGCTTCCCAACACAAGAGGAGAACAAGAATAAAAAAGCAAAGAAAAAAAAACGATAAGCAAAAGAAAAAGAAACAGCAGCCGAAGAAAGAGACTCGGCCGGTAAGATGCCGTCGCCAAAATCTTTCTCCAGCCGACAAACAACAGAGAGGAGGATGCTAAACAACCGTGAGACACCGTCGCTGAAAAGACATCCAGCCCCGAACAACAGCTGCTACCGAAGACAAGTAAAACCGCGCTGCCGAGAGACCAACCGAGAAAGATCGACACACTGTCAACCCCGAGAAGAAAACAAGACCAGTACAGACGCTCCAAAAGGAGCAGAGCACAGCACTTCAACGACCAAAACATGCTGACTCCAGAACCCCGAACCCGGTAAGAAAGCACTCTTACCGTCGAGCTGCCAATAGGACCCGACCGTTTGAACCCCAGCATTGAACGCACCCAAACGCTGTAAAAAGGTTGAAACGACGCCCCAAACAAAACATCCAGAAACCAACGCCACAGGTCCCCATCCCAAACAGAAACGAGCAACACCTCGAGGTGTCTCACCAAACACCAGAAAACCCTAACTCCTAATAGTGCGAACATGGCTATGCGTAGACATGTCTCTTGTAATCGCATGGCTAATAACATCGATAGCCGACGGCCACCAACCTTCCTCCCGATCATTGTTAGCCATGAGATCAGCGGGCTGATTTCCTTCTCTAAAGATATGAGTAACAATCAGACGAAACTTCTGAAGAAGGCGAAGAGAGTTGTTCCAAGAGGCATAGAAACGCCAAGGAACATCAGAGGATCGAGTCTCCAACAACCGGACCAAATACAAGGGATAAAAATGGCCTATGTATTAATTAATTTCTTATACCCAATAATCTTTATGAGCTCCTCAAGCGGATATCATCACCCTAAATGAATACAAAATCAAGATACAAGCTACCAAGAATAATATATACACTGCTATCACCTGAGACACAGAGAATATTGAGTCAAAACTGACTCTCACCCATAATAAGTCAAAGTGACACATAATACGGATGCACCATTATTGCCTTTTCAATAATAAGGTTATCTACAGTCACCGAGATCTCTCGTTCATTTTCTTGCGACAGTTAAGAAGAACACATCTCACTTTAGTCCTCAGTACGCAGTAACGTACCAGCATAAATAAATAACTAAGATATATAAGTCATTTACTTATTATGTTGCAGCCTAAACCTATAATTTGTCCTGAATTATCTCACCAGCGATATAGTATTTTATATCTCATAAAGGTTAATCCTATCATATGATCTGTCTGTGATTCGAGTATCATAAAATGGTCTACTTATATAATGAGATAAAGGGACATGCATATGCAATTGTAAACAATTCAGATATAAGAACGTAACAGTTTGACTCCAAACTTGACGGTTGTTCCCAAACACCAACATGATAATCTTTTCTAGCGTGTTTTGTCCTCATTCACACGCTCTGCAAGAAACATCCTAGGGGGTTACTCATCCTGAAATTACTCTAAGCTAAGCATGCTTAATCTTGGAGCTTCTTTTATGTGGTCACCAGAAAGAAGATGCATCTTGTTAGTATGAGTAGCACCTGTCAAATCATTTAAGCTTTCCTTGAATAAGCAGTTCCATACCTGCATATTCTCGAAATTACTTTCTTTCTGGTGTGTTTCGATTCGTTCATGTACCCATCTGCTTCGAAGCACTTATAGGAGCCGCTCTTTGTCCGTGCCTTGTGCACCGACAATCACTCTATATTTCTGCCCCGGGTATCACATGCCCACCAGCTTCTTGCTTGGTTTGTCCCCAAACCACACTATACTGCGACATGTTAGGCTCGGATACCATTTATAACAACCCGACTCCAGGCTTGACGATTGTCCCCATAGACCAACATAAGTCTTTTCTAGCGTGTTTTGTCCTCACTCGCACGCTCCCCAAGAAACTTTTCAAGGGGCACCTATCTTGGAATTGCTCCAAACCAAGCACGCTTAACCTTGAAATTTTTTCCATGTGGTCACCATAAAAGAAGATGCATCTTGTTAGTATGAGTAACACCTATCAAATTATTTAAGTTATCCTCGAATATGCAGTCTCATATCTGCATATTCTCGCAATCCCTCTCTTTTTGGTGTGTTTCGGTTCGTTCTTGTGCCCCTTCGCTTCGAAGCACTTATAGGAGCCACTCTTTGTCCGTGCCTTGTGCACCGACGATCACTTCTTACTTCTGCCCTAGGCGTTACAAAGAATTAATAGTGGTCCTGGTACCATTGAATATAAGAATAAAATCGTGTGATTTCTAGTATACAACCCCAGCACATACAAGGTAAAGTGTAAAAATCATATCCTAGCATGTTTCTATGAATTGATTTACATACCTTGATGATGTATACTGGGCCTTTGCATAAACTTTATCAGTTGCAAATTTGACGTATGAATTTTCTAGTTTATTCTCTCTTGTAGCTTGAATGTTGGATGCACAACGAACTAGCAAGCCTAATAGCTTAATAGCTGAGAGATGAGGGCACAAACATCAAATGAATTGAAGAAGCAAATATCTCCTACTATAGTAAAAGGTGGCAAAATTTTCAGCTCTTTAGGTGTACTTATTTATGTGCTCTCTCCCTCATATTTATATGTGTTGATGGGTTAAGTATAGAGATTCCTAGGAGGATTATGATTAGGTCTTCTGATAGTATGTTTTGCGTAGCACAAATATGGGGAAGCTGCTTCAATTGGTCAAAGTCACCATAACATACTTTTTCCCTTTCATAGGCCAATGGACTTTATCAATTGGCATTAGTTGCATTTTGCCTTCTTGTTGCTTGAGTTAGTTTCCTTGATACTTTTTGTGTTCCCTTATCTTGTCCTTGATCATCAATTTTTCATGTAACTTCTAGTTGATGGATCCCATATACTTGTTGAGCTACTTCTCTTGTTTGTGAATGCGGTTGTTTTCTGTTGAGTGGAATGCACTTTGGTTTTGTCTTTCTCATATGTGCATCTGGAACAAGTATTCCCGAGCTATATGAGTGGAATGTTCGCTATATGAGATTAAAGGTAAATGTCTTGTTGCTTATGTAGACAACCTTTCGAAGCTATTGTCCGTGTAGGAATACATCTTTATAAGTGCTCTTATCTAGTTTATAATGTGGTTTGATGCTTAAGCCTAATGTCAAGCTTTATAGTCTATAAATCATATAATAGCAGGATGGAAGTTTAGATGGATGGATTGCTTTTGACTAAAAGCTGCTTCAGAGTACCATTTTTTGTTGAAGAATGTAAATGACTACTCTAGCTACTTAGATACATTACTCTGGTTGGCTAAGTAATGGATGGTTAAGTTATTTGGATATATTTGGCATTTTGATTATATATATATGGATGAAGCTATTTGGATGATAAAATGTATGGACGATTAAGTATTTATATAATATATGTTTTGGTTGTAGTATTTGTTGTATTTGATGATATTGTATATTGTATAATTTGTCTTTAGAAAATTACAAAAACAAGCAAATATATATATATGCTTGAATTTTGCATTCGAGAATACATAACGAAAATCACCGTTATGCAACAAAAAAATATTATATATAACGACAACACAATACGTAAGAAATACTCCTCCGTCCCAGCTTTTAGTATCCATCTGAGAGTGAAACGTGTTTTAATAAAGTGATTGGGTGTGTTGTGAATGAAATAAGAGTCCCACCTTTTATGTGAGTGTTAAAGTAATTAAAGTGGACTAATGGTCTCAGCTACTTTTACTAAAAATATAAATGGATACCAAAATGTGGGACAGACTAAAATGGAATATGGATACTAAAAGTTAGGACGGAGGGAGTACAGTTTATAACGGAAAAAATAAGTTTCATAATTGAAAAACTGCTATGTTTGCTATCATAAGATAACGGTTATTGACCGTTATGTAAAATATAAAAATCCATTATGTATAGTTACCAGTACGTAAAAGATACATTTTATAACATATATTTACTGTTACGTATTATATTCATACAAAGTTGTAATCAATGTGTTATGTATACCTCATATTACTGTTACGTAGACATAGTATATGTAACATTATATTACCGTTATGTATGAGCGCCCTTATACATAATACCACTATATATCTCATTTCTTTTATACATAGATAATGCAAATTTACCGTTACGTATTAGCGGTTTTTTTAGTAGTGATTCTAAATTTTTCAGACCTTGATAGATTATGATGATTGGTATCAAAATAGAATTTCGAGCCATATAGATGATAAGTATGACCCTCAAGAAATTCCTCATAAGCATGTGGAACATATCCTGGTCATTAACAAGTAATACTACCAGAGAAAATAGATCAAAGTAATAATAAAATAAGAAGGCCAATAAATCAAGTAAAGGTAACATACATATCCCCCTATTAGAGAGTACCCCAGTGGAGTTTTATATTGTCTGGCGTTTAAACTCAGATGTTTGTGCTTGCAATCAAAGACATATAACATAATCCACCCAAAAATGGCATAAAAACATCTAATAACCAAATTTAACATTGAAGTTAGTATAAGATTAACGAACAACAATTAGATTTGAATAAAGATTCACAACGCACAACAGAAAGAATACATATGAACCTCACAATCGCCATGCCATTGCACTCAAAACATCATGTAATCATGTAAATACGAAATCATCGACCCAAACAGTAACAACATGCTTGATAATAAGTATACCCTAACAAAAGCATGCAAAAAACTCACGTCTTAACACTTATTTTTCACAGACGGTGCCAGTTGTTAAGTTCATGAAATGTAATTTCCCATTTTTATACGAGTATTAAGTAAATAAACTATAGCCTGGCAGATTAAGCCGCAAAATGATTGATCAGATGGATGAAATACAAACTTGATTGCTTTTCTTAGACAACCTTAATTGATTTGAACACAAGAATCTTTGAATAGACACTTGATTTTTTGTTATAAACAGGAGATAAAAGAATTTAAAGGTAGAGCATTATGAAGGAGAAATTGAAAATTATATTGATAGTATTCAAGTAGAACGTAATATGTACAAAGCATTGGAACAATCTATTTATACGAGCACTCGTGTAATACTCGGATTTTTATTGACTTGTTTAATTGATTAAGTTTGAGTAATTAAGGTTTTAGCTCCCTCCTTTAATTTTATATAGACATGAGAATTCGTTTAGAACTATATCTTTTTATTTACAGTTTTTGAGAAGTCAGTATTTTATATCCGGATGATGTGGGATTTTATATCTATATTTGAGTATGAGTATTTGAATAATTTGAGATAATTATTTGAATGAGAACGATGAACTCGAAAGTGAGATACGAGTCCGTTAAGACGCTTTTGAAATTTTAACATTTTGATGATGAATAGTAATAATTGCTATTTCGTCTTTTTGTCGACTTTCAAAATCTTATGTGCGCGTCGTCGAGAAATATTCTTAGTTTTTCGATATGAGATAATGAAAGTTTTTATTTTTGGACGATGAGTGAATAGTAAACCAAAATTTATCGATAAACGAATATAACTCGTTTATTAGAATTTCGAGAACGAGCTTGCGTTTTCTATATTATATAGAATTACGAGTGTAATGAAAGTGAGTAGAAGTTGAGAGGGCGAGTAACGAAGAGTATGGGTAGTTAATCGTTAAAATAAGACGAAACGAGATATTTAACGACTAAGATGATTAATATCCTAAATATCTAACCTACCCTACCCTTAACCACCCCCAACCGCCCAAACCCACCCACTCACACATATTACACGGCTGTTTTCAGCCAAACACTTTAACTCACACACACAACACCTAAAACACACACTAAACTCACACATAACACCATTTCTATGGTGTTGGTGCTTTCAAACTCCGTTTTGAACGAGAAGACGAGCAACGATCATCTTTTCGAACACGTATCTAGGTAGGGGTCATCTCTACCTTCACTTTGATGGTTAGATTTTTGAGTTTAGTCGACGTCGAAAAACGTCGATTTTTCGACTTTATTTTGAATCGATGTCGGATCATCGTGAATTTTTAATATGTTATTCCTAGCATATAGTTGAGCATGTTTAATGAAGGAAGTAAGAACAGAACGAACCGTAGCTATGAAATCCATGAGGGCAGCCCCGTTTTTCGCCTTTTAGCTCGTCTTTCGATTTTTGTTTGATCGTTTTGACTTGATATTTGTGCTTAGGGGTATGCTAGGATCGTTATATATTAAATTCGTATTTTTTTTCCAAGCACGAAAATTGTATGAGTTTTTAGAACATGATTATTTAAATTCGTGAAGTTTGGGACGTTGCATGATGAATATTATTGTGTATATGTGTTCTACGATATCGCATGAGCATGCTAGTTTAATTTGGAAATTTTTTAGAAATGTTAGAAACGAGAAGCATGAGGACCGAATGGGTTGATGCCCGGATGCGAATATTTAATTTTTATTTGAATGATTTGAGTTTGTATATGTGTTTATATTTATTAAATATTGCACGTATAATTTACTTAGATTTATTTGAACACCGAGGTTCAAATTTGATGAAGGCCGCGAGTCATAAGGCTGGAGACGAGCGATGTTCGATTTTAATTGAGTTAATTTGAGCATGCCAATGTGTTTAGAATAATTAAAAGTATTTGTATTTAAATTTTGGGAATTTATTTCCATTCAATACAAATTTTCTAATTATTCGATGATTTACTAAGTTGAGATATGTAGAGTATGTGAAGTCATGTAAGTGAACTAACATTTCATATGAGTTAATGCTATGTTAGTAAGACTACATGAATTATTTGAGTATTTATGAGATGAGCATGAGTAGGTTATTGAGCTTTTTGAGTTGCATGAGAAATGCATATAAAATGACCAAGTATGATAAGATAGCATGAATTAGATATATTATGTTTAAATGAAATAAATTAATTAGAAAAGTATGTTAATCAACTAAAGATGGAATTTAGTATTTAATTACTAAGTCCGAGATTTAACTGAGAATTATGAGCATATTAAATTATTAAGATATAATTTATTATTTGAGTTTGATATCAATTATGTGTCTAAATGGAGTGAGTGTGAGAGTTATGATTAACGCACATAAATGTTTGTATCTGACACTCGAACAATTGGTTTCGAGTATAAATGATAGTTGACTGATAAAGAGTCTTTGATGTTTTTAAATTGTTGGTTTGCTTTGATGAGATGTCAAGATGTTGAGTTTTGAGTCGAGAGACGAGTTCACGTGGTGGGTTTCACGCGTTGAAATCTCGTGGCTGACACTATGTACGAATAGGTCATGCTGAAATTATTAGTGAATACTTTGATATATCATCAAATTATCATTATAATTTCTTAATGAAATTAGGATTTGAGCATAGTCAATTCATGTTGACTTGTGACTCAAATACCTGCCTAATGGAAAATTTAACTTTCTAATTGGTTAATTAAATGTGATGAAAGCGAATAGATCTGCTAAGAAAGTGGACTTTTCGATGAATTAAATATTTCTTTTAATTGAAGAGTTGCTAATTATAACATAAGGATGTTATAATTAATGAGTAATGACATGAGAGAAAAATGACTTTATTGATTGACAACTTAGAGCGATGAACATTAGAGATACTAATGTTTCATAAAAGAGCTTAGATTAATAATTGAGTTTTCTTTTATAATGACCTTTCTTCTCACTGATTCTTCATAACGATGAAGGTTCTTTTGGGAAGTAACGACTTGAGGGAGAGAGTGACGTTACCTGTTGATATAGAGACGCAACGAGGTGGGCTTTTCTACGCTAAAATCAAGATGTTTACGCATTTTATGTATTGATTTCTTTTCAATGATTGAACTAAAAATCTATTTTGAAGTTATTGTATTGCCAAAATATTTGAGATTTAGTATGTTATCTATCTGTCTGAGCATAATGATATCGATTCTACGCGAGGTAGAATTAGTGTACACGGTAATCGTGAGTCAGCTTTCAGGTTGGCCGATTACAGTGCTGCAGATGGAGGCCTCCCTCTCAGTACAAGAGTTAACAGATATGGTACTTACTTGAGAACATAGACTGGCCAGTCAACTTTGAGAAATGAAAATGAGTTTAGCGAACATAAGGCTTTTTAGATAAATCCCTTATGTTTTGCATGAGAATGGCAATGACAAAATTTATAGCTTTATAAGTATGAGATGTTTGCATGTGTTCACTGAGTGTTTTTGTACTCAGCCCTGCATATGTTTTCTAAATGTGCAGGTTGAGCCAATGTGGTGATGGTGCTGTAATGAGCGGAGTCTCCAGGGTTGTTAATAAATAAAGTTAACTTGTCTAGAATATGTCTTCATACATATGTCTAGCTACTTTCCGCTGCAAAATACTTATGATGATATGTTATGTCGTACTTTGAGTCTTAAGGGAATGGTTTCATATGATGTATAACTTGAATTAATGATATTAATTGAGTTTTTATGTTGTCTTTCATAGACTGTTCAAATGAGTATTAATGAGTAATTATGACAAGTTTTCTTAAGTTGAGTAAATTTTACGGTTCCAAATGACGCCCCTTTCTTCCCCTTATTCTTTAATCCCATCCCTAGTCGTAGATCACTCCGCTTAACTATCCTTAGTTAAGGCGGGCGGGGCTGCGACAACTCGTGAGTGTGATGATTGCACAGAACGAGATAAATCTATTTAATAACGACTTGTAACATGGTTTTTCTCTTGTAGTAGGGTTGTTCAGCCTAAAACTCATATTTTTGAGGATCTCTCTACATCTGTGACCTATTCTAACATAATTTATCTGTCCGGTTCTCAGCCCTGTCGGTGGTTTAGCCATATCAGCCTTCTTACACCTTACGACATTGTGTACGTGTTATTCTTTTTTTGAGGCGGTGTACGTGTTATTCTTGTAATTGTATTACTCAGGGTTGTCGAATATTGAATAGTGTTGCAAGTAATCGTGATATAAGCCCCTGATTTAATATATGCATATTTCCCTTAATCTCATAATACTGTAATCAACAGCGCTGATATCCATACTTTACCCTTCACTATTTCTATTTCTAAAAATTTATCTATATAAAATTATTTGATTAAATAATAAAATATTCATAAACAATTTGATCAAATAATAAAAATATACAAATATATAAGGATAGGAAATAGGAATGGTAATACCATGAGATGTGAATGAAATAGTTATATTGAATATGGAAAGGTGATTCTCAATGAACAGAGATGCCGAACAAAAAATAAAATGAAAGTGAGAATCACCATTCCATTTTCCTCAATTTCATTCTATCGTGCCATTCCTAAAGTTTCAATCCAAAAAAAGAATCTGCACTTGATCAATCATTTTTCCTACATTTACATGTAAGATTGGAATAATAATCCGTTTTAAGTGAATTTGGTGCATCTGTATGCAGGGGCGGAGCCAGGGGGGCTAGGGGGGGCTAGAGCCCCCCCCCCAATTTTGAAAAAAAAATAAATTATAATATGTCTAAAAATGTTGTTATTATTATTATTATATTTGTATTTTAGTAAAAAAATGTCTAAAATGTATTGAATGCCCCCAAAAAAATTTTAGTAAATGTTGAACTATATTATCTATGAAAATGTTGTTATTATTATTATTATTATTATATTTGTATTTTAGTAAAAACTGTCAAAATGTATTGAATGCCCCAAAAAAAAAAATTAGCTAATGTTTTGAACTATATTATCTATGAAAATGTTGTTATTATTATTATTATTATTATATTTGTATTTTAGTAAAAACTGTCTAAATGTATTGAATGCCCCCAAAATTTTTTTTAGTAAATGTTTTGAACTATATTATCTATGAAAATGTTGTTGTTATTATTATTATTATTATTATTATTATTATATTTGTATTTTAGTAAAAAATGTCTAAAATGTATTGAATGCCCAAAAAAAAAAATTAGTAAATGTTTTGAACTATATTATCTATAAAAATGTTGTTATTATTATGATTATATTTGTATTTTAGTAAAAAATGTCTAAAATGTATTGAATGCCCCCAAAAAAAAAATTTTGGGGCTACCGCCCCCGAACCCCGTAACAGTTCAGCCGCCCCCAAAAAAAATCCTTGCTCCGCCCCTGTCTGTATGTGATGTGGTAAATAATGATGTACGTTAATTAAGATGATAATATCTCCACTGCAATTATGCAGGTAGAGAAGAAGACAAGAATCAGTTGTGACGTTGATGATTATCATGAATTCAATTAATTTGGTTTGTTATCAAAGATGAATTGCGGCATACCATTTTCCTTCTTCCTCTTCCTCTTCCTCTCAACAGTAACCATTGATAGCGACCGATACGTGGAGCGTGGTATGGCGGGTGCAGGCGTGGGCCGAGTTTCGGGACCACGACCTTGCCACGTGTACGGTGGATCTCCACCGCCCCCGACTCCCCCTCCCCTATAAATCCCCCTCTTCCACTTCCCTCATCATCATCAACTCATTTTTCTCTCTCTCACAAATCTCCCCTTTTATTCCCCTTTCCCATTCAATCAACCAACAATCATGTCTTGCTGCGGAGGAAACTGTGGCTGTGGATCTAGCTGCGGCTGCGGCAGCGGCTGCAGCGGGTAATTCTCTCCATTCTCTTTGTTTTTTTTTTTAAACCGAATTTCTTCTTCGATTACATTTCCGAAGCTCGGTGTCTGCCGTTGATGCGTGCGATCGCATAATTAGGTTTTTGGCATAGTCTGCCACGGTCTTCCTCGATCTCCGATTGTTTTTGTCTCGATATGCGTTTTCTGTTTTTCTGTGAATTCGTGACTGATCTGTCGTAATTCTGTGAAAAAATATTCGATTTTCTAATGGAGAAATGATGATTTCTGCAGCTGCAAGATGCACGCTGACTTGAGCTACTCGGAGGCCGCCGCCGCCACTCAGACCTTGGTTCTCGGCGTTGCCCCCCAAAAGACGTACGTATCTCCTTTAATTTCTCATATTCAACAGATCATGATGAACCCTAAACTGAATGTTGGTGCAGATATTTTGATGGGGAGTCTGCAGAGGTGGGTGCTGAGAACGGCTGCAAGTGCGGAGATAACTGCACCTGCAATCCATGCAACTGCAAATGAAGTTAAAAACAGAGCGACGAAGCAGAGATGATGAAGACGATATTGGTGATATTAAATTAGTATATATGCATTATATTTTAACTTTGTGTCTGTGTCTAAAATGAGGAACAGGATTGTGTGAGGTGCTATCATCATCATCATCGTGATGGTGGTGAGCCTCAGTTTAATAATCTTGTGTCCCTTTTTTGTAATAAAAGTAGCCAATATTCTTGATTGAAGTTGGCTGCTTTTGAGTCTCTGTTTTTGAGTCTTAGTGTTGCCATCTCTGCTGTTTGTTGTGCATCTAATTGTATGGGAAGAGTTGAGTTTGGATTAAACTAATCAAAACTCTGATTTCTTCTATGATTTTCGAGTTTTAGTTTTTATGGTTGAATCTGGTGTTTTGTTTTGGATGATGTGCAAAATCAATCAATTATTTTAGGTGGGGTTGCACCATTGATGGTGGTGGAGTAGATAAGGATCATCTATTAATATCTATTAATTAATATATAAAATATTAATATATAAAAGAGATACGAAGAGTTCACAATCTTTCTCTTTTATGTACACCCTCACAATTCTTTAATTTACACTATTTGAATTCTACAATTATTATGTATTCTCTTTGCTTCCTACATTTAATGTTTTAAATAATTATTATTAATTCAATTAATTATTATATATATAATTGTTTTTCTTTCCTTATATATTTAACCGTTACATCAGCAGTATTAATGTGCATTTATACAAGATGCATATAAATTTGAAAAATTCATATTAATTATATATATAATAATGTAATTTTAAATTTTCGCACTATATTTTTTATTTAATATATAATAATAATATTTACATAATATCTAATCATTATTTTTAATGAAGTAATTCATAATACATATAAATAAAAAATACTAATCAATAAAGAAGCATACGATCCAATTCAAAAAAATACAAAATATGAAATGTATCGAATATATTTATATTGCTATAATTGTTAATTAAATATCGATTTGTCAAAATGCTTGTTAATGTATCATATCTAGAATCTCACCATTTTAAAAATTATCTATTCTCCTTCATTCTCATCATTTCACAAATCATATCTCTTATCTCACATTGATTTTTAAATAAACTCCATCTTGATCAAAGATTATATAAATATTTGTGTAGTATCTCATCATTTATATATTTGCTTCATCAATTTAATTTGATCAATTAACTTTTAGTTGGCCAAATAGATAGTTATATTTTTATTAAAAATAATCTAATTTATCTAATATTACTTTGACCAATAATAAAATTTATTCAATAATGTCAGTCCATATATTAAAATAATAAATTAATAAATTTGATTTTTCTTATGTTATTTATATTTTATTAATTCTATAATTCAATATTTAGCTTTACGATACTTTAGCAAATGTAAAATTTATATTAAAATATATTTATAAAAATAAAATGATGTAATTTAAATCTCATATTGATTTTTATGATATTTTTTTATCAAATTTTAGAAAATATAAATCTATATAAAAACAAATTTGTAAAAATAAAATGAAGAAATTTAAATCTCACCATTGATTTTTATGATAGTTTTTTAGTTAATAACCTAAACAGAAGTATATATTTTATGCAATTTTCATTAAACAAATTTTGAATCCTAAATCTTTTTTTTATAAAGTTTTACAAATTAAATTATTGAATCATGTGAATATTAAGATGATGAATTAATAAATTTAATTTTTCTTATGTTATTTATATTTTATTAATTTTATAATTCAATATTTAGTTTTATGATATTTTAGCAAACGTGCAAACTATGCAAAATAGATTAATAAAAATAAAATTATGTTATTTGAATTTTTATGACACTTTTTCAGTTCATAACCTAAATAAAAGTATATATTTTATGCAGTTTTTATATAGTTATAGACAAGATGATTATCAAAATTCACTTTGATCTTTCAAACTCTATACGAGATAATGTTAAAAAGTCAGAGGTGGTCTATCAAGCTTCATACGGGATGTATTCAATTGGCTCCAAATAACATGATGCTCATAAGTTATAAGTGGCTTGCCAAACTCCAAAGGAGATGATGCTTATAACTAAATTCTGATCCTTTAAGCTTCAAACAAGATAATGTTTAGCATTCATTTGCGGTATTTCAAGCTCCAAATGAGTGATGATTAGAACTCAACTCCGATCTATCAAACTATGGACGAGATGATGCTTACAAGTCAATTATAGTCTTTCAAACTCTATACAAAATGATGCTCATAAGTCAGTTATGGTCTTACGAGTATTTTGGCTCCAAACATTATGATGGTCACAAATTAGATGTGGTTTGTCATGTTCCAAACAAAATGATGTTCATAACTTAATTATGGCTTTTGAAACTTTAAATGAGATAGTTCTTAGCACTCAGCTCCAGTCTTTCAAGCTCCAAATCAGTGATGCTTAGAACTCAGCTGTGATCTATCAAATTATAGACGATATGATGCTCACAAATCAGTTATGGTCTTTCAAGCTTCACACGAGATGATGCTCACAAGTCAGTTATGGTCTTTCAAGCTCCACACGAGATTATGCTCGCAAGTCAGTTATGGTCTTTCAAGCTCCACACGAGATGATTCTCACAATTCTGTTATGGTCTTACGAGCTCCAAACGAGATGATGCTTACAAGTCAAGTTTTATCTTTTCAAGTTGCAGATGAGATGATACTCATAAGCCAAATCTCATATAACAAGCTTCAGATAAGATAATGATTAAAGTTCGACGTACAAAAGTTAAATGTGATATTTCAAGCTATAGACAAGATGATGCTCAAAAGTCTTGTAAGGTTCGGATGAGATGAAGTTCATATATAAAATGTGATCTTAAATTTTGTCTATCAATTTATAAAAATTACACTCCTATAAAATTAGTAAATCTTTCCTATATACGATTAACAAAAAATACGATGTGTCAATCCTTCATTATATTCTATGTCAAATAAAGCTAAATCTTTTTCTTATTACTTTCTCAAATCTCCAATCTCACATCAACTTTTTATGAAAATTTCATCAAATAAAAATTTATATAAAAATGCAATCTATTTTAACTTTCAACAAAAAACTAACATATAAGGGTGCGTTTACTTTGATGGATGAATTTATCCATGGAAAAGATAACAAAAATTTATATCTTTAAATGTCTCCTTTATTCTCCCACATTTTATACAAAAGATCAGTTCACTATTTTTCCTTCCTTATTTTCACTTCAAGGATGGATAATATTATCCCTCCATTTTTGGTGTGGTAATGTTATCCATCTTTGAAGTGAAAATAAGGAAGAAAAAATGATGCGCTTATCTTCTATGTAAAACGTGGGAAAAGAAATAAAATATTTAAAGGCATAAATTTTTGTCATTCATTCTTTTCCATTGATGATTTTATCCATCAAAGTAAACGTATTCTAACAAGCAAAAATGTTTGAACCGTACCAGTAATTTATTTTGGTAAATAAAATTAAAATTTAAAAATAATTTATATAAAGATCATTTCATATGCTATAATAAAAAAATGTACAATAATAATTATAATATAAAGTGGTTTCCTGTCAAATTTCGACGGGTTACACAATAGTAGATATTGGTAGTCTCTACACGTGTATTGAAAACCCGATGCTACTTTCAAGAGAGAGAAACATTTTCAAATGGTGTAATTGCTAAAAATATTCAAGAAATTGGTGAAGTGTTTTTTATGAATTATTCTAAAATATATTCTCTCCGTCCATGTTCATGAAAGAACATCATATTTTTTCCTTTAAGATATCCATTAAAGAATTTCCTACTTATTTTTAGATTATACCGCATCACTTATTTTTTATTTTTTCACCACTCTCAATACTGATTACAACACTTTTTCACCACTCTTAATACAATTTTTTTTTAAACTTGTGTCTCAACAATTTTTTCTCTGCTATTAATACATTCAACAACTTTTTTCTTAAAACCTGTGTCACTTCCTCCTAACAATTTTTTCATGAACAAAGGGAGTACAATAAAACACCACTTTGAAATTTCTAGTACAATTGATATCCTTGGATTTTTTTTTCAATGACTGATATAAATTATGGGTGAATTTTTTCTGAAAATTTGATGTGTATTCATTTATCATATATCACTTGCAGAACCATGTTATGTTATACGGAGTATAAATATTGAGGTCAAAATGACACTGTCATTTTAATTTTAGTAAAATAGATATCTTTAAAATTTTTCAATGATCGATATAAATGATCCAGGTGAATTTTTTCAGAAAATATGATGTGCATTCGTTGCCATATATTCATCATAAAAGATACTCTCTTCGTCCACGATTAATATTCTCCAACTTTTTGGATGCGGATTTTAAGAAATATTAGGTGAGTGTGTCGTGAGTGGAGTTTGGATCTCACATTAAAGGTGTTATTATGGAGTACTATTTTTTAAAATGTGCGGTGAGGGAGTAAAGTTTGGATTCGATATTAGTAATTATGTTGTAAGTGGAGTTTGGATCTCACATTAAAAGTGTTATTGTGCAGTAGTGTTTAAAAATAGGGTGAAAATTTAAATCACCCACTTTGATAATATGTCTATCAAAACTACTCACCCAAATAATATGTCTATTAAAACTACCCAAAGTACAATTGACTGATAGGTTTGCTTTGTTTTTTGTAAAAGTTCTTACATTTTTCTTACACAAATACAATTGTGTAAGATAGATAGTTAATTTGGGCGTGACTTTGAAGGGCCCTACCCAATGATGTGATTATAAAATCAGTCTTTGAATGGTGTTTTCAAAACAGGTAAGTAAAAAATAACAACCAACTATATATTATGTGATAAAAAAATTAATGTACAGAAAAATATATCACTAGCCACCTATGAGTCATTCTCCCTAATCACTAGCCGCCGGTTTTGGTTATAGGCAGCTAGTGCGTCCGGCTAAAACTTTTGGGCGGCTAGTTCTATGGTAAGCTCAATAATGTTGTATTGTTTCATAATAATGAGTTTCTAAGTGTTTTATCAAAAAATTGCTATTATTTTATGTGCAAGTTTATTATTTTATGTGCAATCAAATCATGCATAAAGTGAGTATTATTACCTCCATTATAATTCAAATTTTGGTAGATTCACTATCTCTCATGTTTCACATCTGTGTGTATTTTTTTATACTATAAAAAAATAAAACTTTAAATTAAAATAACGGGGAAAAGGTGCGGATTGGCCCCCGAAGTAGTAGCCCTTATAGCGTATAACCCCTCTCACTCACTGTGTGTGCAACTAAACCCCCGAACTCAAAAAAATCGTGCAATTTCGCCCCTCTGACCAAACACCGTTTACAGCCGTTAGTCAACTTTTTTTTATTATTTAATTTTAAAGTGAGCTTACTTTAAGAAAACCTGATGCACTTCACGTTCTCTCTCTCCTAGCATCACTCTCTCTCTCTCTCCTCCATCTCTCTCCGTCCATGGTCACCACCACTGTCTCCCTTTCTCCTCCATCTTACTCACTGCTGTTGTTGGAAACTTAATGAAATATCCTAATCCTAGTTTTGATTATACCAAAATCCTTCGATTTTCTTTGTAATAGACTAGAATTGTTCCAACTCAAGTGTTAGAGTTCTTTTTCTAGTTTAGATGTTGTTCTGAAGACTGAAGACTGAAGATGCCGACTGATGTAGCGATTAAAGGCTATTCAAATACTAATATTTGACTGAACAGTTCAATAATCAGTTACAAACTGATTCATCAATGCAGGCCACGTGGATTCAGCGGACTGATACTAAAGTCAAGTATCAGTTAACATTCTTCCTCGGACTGAACCTCCAAAGTTAAAAGGTAGACACGCACTCCCAAGTACAGCCGCATTAGATGCAGAGATTTCAATGATCGTCCTTTTTATGCAGAGCATTCCTTTTTGGTGATTACCTTTTCAGAGGCGCCTTACCTCCTGTACCCTGAGTAGTTGTTTCTCACCAAACAAGGAACCTCGAAGATTGAAGCCTCAACGAAGTTCAAATCTATCTCCAACGGATAAATTCTTGAGGATCATCTCCGCCAACGGATCTATTCATGACCTCTTCTATAAATAAAGCTCGAGGATCACTTCAATCTTCACCGATTCAAATACATAAGTTGAAACGCTGCCGAATTCGTTACTCAGCAATTCAAAGCCATTCAAAGTTTGAATTGAAGAAGAGAATCTCAAAGCCAAAAATCAGTCTCTACTGATTACACACATTCTCTTAGAACTTAGGCAAATATTGAATATCGAGAGCCTAAGTATAACTGATTACAGAGAGCATGTTCTTTGTAATCTAGTTGGCAAGTTTTCGAACCTCATTTCAACTGACCGAAATGAGTGTTTGAGCCGAGAGGAGTTCAGACCAGTGCTCTGACTCCGTGAGATCTTAGTCTTTGCAGGAAAGGCATAGTTTTGTCTCAGTAAAGCTAAGAGTGAGAAATCCAAGCCAGTGTGTTGGTACCGATGATTGGATCTTTGGTTGTTCAGGTTTGTAGTGCACCCGTAAGCACAAGCCCAGTGAGTTTGTCAGTATGATCAATTGACCGTGGATGTAGGAATTGGATTCTGAACCACATAAAAATTCCTTTGTCATTTATCGCTTTCAGTATTTACTTTCTTATCTGTGCACAAACCTTTTGTTAACTGAAACTGATTAACTGCAAAGTGAAACATAAATCTTGACAACGTGTTTGATCACAAAGGCTAATTCAAAAGAAAAGTTTTTCGCTGCAGTGTTATTAGTCTAACTGATAAATCTTCGGATAGTTAGTAAGATTCATAACACTCCTCTGTTTTACAAACCTGACTGAAGCCTAACGCATATCAGTTAAAGTCTCAGACTTAACTGATAACTCTTTACTGAAGAGATATTCAGTATCAGTCATCAACTGAAATTTCTCTAAACTCTTTTAACTGTCAAAGGTTGTGTTGGTTTGTTTTCAAGTCTTTGATTAAAATAGCCTATAGGTGTATTCCCCCCCATACGCCTATTCTAGACCTTTCGGGACCCAACAACTGCCTCCGTCCATTCCCGACGAACGACGCCGTCCACAGTCATCGCCACCGTCTCCCTTTCTCTGCTCTCATCTTTCGGCGTGAAGAGACGGGTAATGACTCTCGACTGTTGAACTCTCCAAGTTGAATGAAACACATGAAAATTTGAGGGGTTATGTATGATTTCCATAGCCTTATGTTGACAAGGATGCGGTTTTTCTTCTTCTGCAGTGAGAAGACCAGTCGAACAACACACGCATGTATATACTAATGCCTAGAGTTAAATCATTCCCCTTTATACGATTTTTGGTTTGCAATAAGTAGCTAGTCATCAAGGGCTACGATTAGGAGCTCCTATAATTAACTCTTAGAGTTTCGTACACTTTCTACCCTGATGGTTCATTTTTTCTTTGTTGTAGCTGTTGGTGATGCAAAATCGTATATAATCATAAGTAAGCTGCCTCCTGATGTCTATGGAAAACATGTAGAAGATATGCCAGGTTTAACTTTTGTTGTAATTGGGATAATTCATCTAGCGGGAGGCAGAATTACTGAAGGTGTGGTTGTTTCCTGGATCAATTTGTGTGACACACTTACTTTCTGTTCATTTGTTGTTTAGAATTTTTCGGTTAACATACAGAATAATTATTTTCTTTGCAACTCTTGAAGAAAATCTTTGGCATCATCTAAAGCGCTTGGGATTGCATGAAAATGAGGAAAACCATCCTAATTTTTCAAATACCAAACTGGCGTTAGAAGCTCTTGTCCAGCAAAGGTGATTGTTAGTGCATTCTTACAGAGTTTGGTTGGCCTCAATATCTAATCTTCGTATTATGATGCATATATTTGCAGAAAGAAAAAGTTACTGGTCCAGAAGGCAAGAGAGAGAGCAGGAAAGAGGGACGAGGTTACAGTGGGCCCTAGATGTTAATTAAAAAAAAAAGGTTGACTAACGGTAGTTAACGCCGTTTGGTCTGAGGGGTCTAATTGCACGATTTTTTTTAGTTCGGGGGTTTAGTTGCACACACAGTGAGTAAGAGGGGTTATACGTTATAGGGGCTACAACTTAAAGGGCCTATCCGCACCTTTTCCCTAAAATAATTATAAAAATAATGATACATATGTTATAAAACATTAATACGAAGGCTAAAAAATTCTAATTTATGTATATTGTGAAACAAAAAAAATTCTGAAGCCAACAGATAAACAAGCTGCCGAGAACCGCGTGGCTTGTGCCGGCGGCTAGGGTTTCTCAGCGGCTTGTTTATCCGTTGGCTTCAGAATTTTTTTTGTTTCACAATATACATACATATGAATTTTTAGTCTTCGTATTAATGTTTTATAACACACAAACGTTCCCTAATTTTTTCAAAATTTTCAAACCTACAGTATAAATTAATGCAGGAAAGTGACGTGAGTTAGCATTTATTGCCTCTTTCTTAGATTTTTGTACAATTTTCAACTACCTATCTTACACTTTCTTACACAATTGTGCGTGTAAGAACTTTTACAAAAATTCAAGCAAGCCTATCAACATCACTTTTACTTTTGGGTAGTTTTAATAGACATGTTATATGGGTTGGTAGTTTTGATAGACAAATTATGAAAGTGGGTAGATTCCTCTATTGACACTTAAAAATATGTGGTGAGAGAGTGAAGTTTAGGTCTCATATTAATTAATTGTAGGGAAAATGTGCAGATTGGCCCCCGAAGTAGTAGCCCCTATAGCGTATAACCCCTCTTATTCACTGTGTGTGCAACTAAACCCCTGAACTCCGAGAAAAGGGTGCAAATTCCCCCTATGACCTAACGCCGTTAAGTGTCCGTTAACGTTTGGGTTTAATTGCACCCTCTACTTCAGGGGTGGATCTGCACCTTAATTTTATATATATATATATATATAGGGAGATGTTCTAATAAAAACCTCTATTAAAATGAGAACTAGGAACCTAATCTTAGCCCTTTATTTTCTTTAAGATGCGGTTAGGATTTAACTACTTAATGTCAATTTATTTATTAATGTATTATGCGTGTAAGGCTATATAAGTAATTTTAATAGTTCTTTAAAATGGTAGTTACCGAATATTGAGGGATTGGTTTTATTCTTTTGTTATTAATTCTTATTGATATTGCTAAACAGTTACCTTTTTAATTTTGTTAATTATATTTCTAAGTGTTAACTACTAGATTTTTGTTTAAGAAATTCGTGTCTATCATTGCATACTATTTTATTTTGTTGCATAATTAATTATGCTATTTATTATAATTATATGTAGATTTCGGTTGCACAGTGAATAAGAATCATTGCACAGATATTGAACCTTGATTATGTTGCACAGTGTAAGAATCATTGCACAAATTAATATCGCAATGCATATAATTGCACAGATATGTGTCGAAGTTGCATAACATGTTATTGTGTTGCATAATTATTTTATCATTGTCGCATGAATAATTTTTGTGTTGCATACCATTTTATTTTGTTGCATGATTAATTATGTCATTCATTACAATTATATGTAGATTTCAGTTGCACAGTGAATAAAAATCATTGCACAGATATTGTAATACATATAATTGCACAAATATGTGTCGAAATTGCACAGATAATTTCTACAGTGTATATTGTGCAACAACAATACAATAGTCATATTATGCATTATTTTAGGAGGGTATTAGTTATTGAATTTACAAAATATCATTTTCACCCCTCTATCATTAATACAACAAATATGACTAATCCGTGGAGAATATTTTGATTACATCCTAGCCGTCTATTTTTATGCGATCAAAGGCCTAAATTGGTTCTTAGTTCTAATCTTAAGGATGGTTTCTATATTAACCCAACCCTATATATATATATATATATATATATATATATATATATATATATATATATATATATATATATATATATATAATTTCAGCAACCCACCTCCGGCATCAACTTAACCACCCCGGTACTCATCGATTCTGACTTGCACCTTGTCAGCTCGCACGCGCCCAATCTCTTGGTTGTCGACTGCCCACCGCTTACATGTAGCAACGCCACCAGCTTCTTCACCGCCCCGCACAACAGCATCTCCTCCAACACTTTAACCTTTTAGGCTTATCTTATGATATTAATTGTGTATATATTTATCTATATAATATATATTTAAATTTTATTTATTTATTTTTGAATAATTATTAAAACTCTAGATAATAATTATGATTTTATTTTTGGTTAATTTAATATTTATAAATTTATTTTAAAAGAGAAAAAAGAATGGATTCGGGTCAAGACTCGAGACCCTGTGAATCTAATGGATCTGGATATGAATCTCGTTTTTTTGGACCTAATGGATTTGGACCGGATCCTGACCTAAGTAAAAAAATACGGATATGGATTTGGACCAAGCATGATTCGATCCAGGTCCACATCTGGAGTTGGTGATGCTGCTGCATGTCGACTGTAAGCAGTCGACGATCATGAGATTGAGCTGCGTGCGAGCCGACAAAGTGTAAGTTGGAGCCGATGAGTACAGGGGGCGGTTAAGTTGATGCCGGAGGTGGGTTGCTGAAATTATAAAAATAAAATAAAAAATAAGGTGCAGATCCACCCCTGAAGTAGAGGGTGCAATTAAACTCAAACGTTAACGGACACTTAACGACGTTAGGTCAGATGGGGGAATTTGCACCTTTTTCTCGGAGTTCAGGGGTTTAGTTGCACACACAGTGAGTAAGAGGGGTTATACGCTATAGGGGCTACTACTTCGGGGGCCAATCTGCACATTTTCCCTTAATTGTATTGTGGGGTGGTGTTTAAAAATGGAAATGAAATATTTTTTGTGGACGTACTAAAATGACAAAAAAGAAACATTGATCGTGGACGGAGGGAGTATGATGTGTATTAATAGTTATATATTATAGGGTTAATAGTGTTTTATGTCCCGAACTTTCAACGTTTTTCACAAACTGTCCCAAACTTTCTTTCAGCTTTTTTCCTATAAAATATCCCGCTATATAAAATTCAGTGACGAAAAGATGATTTATCTTCACGAATGAAATACTTTGGAGACCGTCATTGTTGGAAAATCATATTAGGAACCACCATTGTTGAAAAACGTTGAAAGTTCGAAGTTTTTGTCATCTTTACGTCATCGAATTTTGTATAGCGGAACATTTTATGGAAAAAATTGAAAGTTCGAGGTTTATTAGGAGAAAATTAAAGTTCGAGATATTTTATGAAAAATGATGAGAGTTCGGGACATAAAATACTATTATTACTAATTTACAAAACTAATTACACCCCTTATTACATTCTCTCTCATACTTTATCACTTTATTACTACACACTTAAAACATTAATATACAACTTCTTAATTCTCGTGCCAAAAAAAAAACGCCTCAAACTCGATGGGATGAAGGGAGTAATAAAAAAATAAAAAATCTAAACCTAGTTTAGCGAATCGGATTAAATTGAACCGAATCGAACCGAACGCATGCATAGAATTTGTGCGCATTATTTGGTGATAAACTTATGTATTCCCTCCCAAATTCCTGGAAAAAGAAATAATTTTTACCGACCCTAAAAATTTTGTTGCCCGCAACGTCGGTTAGATACTCAGAATCCAATCTCAGCCGTCTAAAACTAACTCCACCCAATTTAGCGGCTCAGATCGACCCTCAAAGATTTAGCTTAGCGCAAATTATGAAAACACCCTTATTGAACTCAATTCGGTTACGCCGTATGAATCACGCCACACCTCCGTTAAATCTCCTCTCGATTTATTTGATCGGACGGCTGAGATCAACCCGGCAAAAAACGAGCCGTAACAAAACGGGCGTCGTTTAACTTGTGGCTAGACGAAGAAAAGTGCCGTTTGAGGTTCAAACTTTTGCCCCTAACGGTCACGTGCAGCCGTCATTCGCCGTTAAACAATTCCTCGTGTTTCCTCGCCCTCGAACTCACGGCTCTCAGACGGCGCCGTCACTCGCCTCTCGTAAGTATTCGTTACATACAAATCATTATATAAAATATTTACTCGTTTTCTCTCTCTACTTTCAACGGGCAAGGTTTTTCGCAGCTCGGGTATTTTCTCTCTCTAAATTCAGAGATTTTTAGTTTTCTTAGGGCTTGGGAATCCGAGGAGCTAGTTTCTCAATTGGTGAGGTTAGTCAATGCTATTTTGTTCGAGGTGATTGAATTCTAATTTTTTGTGAATTTGTGGTCTTCTTTTTGTTATGCTTGCTGTTTGATCAATATTACTGCGTTTTACGTATTCAACAGCTGTGATCAATCGAAGATTTATGCGAGGTTTTGATTTGTCTTCGTACGATGTTCTTGGCTACGGAGTTTTGTGCTGTGATTGGGGCTTTTAATTGTCGATTATCATTTGTTTATGAGATCTGGACTTAGTTTAGTATTCGAGCTAAAGATTTTATTTTTCTTTAATTCGATTGGAGTTGTTATTATAGTGGCAATTCGTTTTGAGCTTATTGGATTGGTTAAATTCAGGAAGTTTAGGATTATGGAATTGTGATGAAGTATAGGGATTAATGGCAGAGGTAAAATTGGATGAATTTTGCCTTGAGAACAAGGAATCTGCTGTTGCTTCAAGCTCCTCTGTTTCGGAGAATAGTAGTAGCACCGCACTAAAGTCGCCTGGGGTAACTAGTCCAAGAAGTGTTTCTCCAGCCCATAGGTATGGCTTAGTGTTATCCGATTCATATTTTGGATTGATTTTCTCTTACAGTGGCGTTCTTTTCTTGCATTGCTGTGCTGCTTCTTCTTTTATGAATTAATATACTGACGCTTTTCTCATTCCCAAAATAAATAAATAACTACGTAAATTGGTGTTTCTAGTGATGATGCATGTTTTTTATTTCATTGTTTATGGTTGTTAGGTATAATGAATTTGTTTCTTTTTCCATGCGTTTGTTAGATTTTTCTTTTGGTGTCTTATAAAAAAATAGAAAGATTTGAATTTTATTAATTATAACTTTGTGGTTCCACACATGCACATCACGTATTCTAGTAAGGTGGTGTCTTTGAGTTAAATCTAGCATTGCCATACCAAGTTGTCGCTTATCCCATTGAAATTAGCAGTGGCATTCATAGTATCGAACTTTCTATATTCTTTGAGAGAATAATGTAAGATCCTATTCTTAAATTTCACCAGCTCTCATAAAATACTCTTTAGTAATAGGTGTTTTGGATTTCACCTCTACTCATGGAACAAAGAAGTGGACAGACCTTTTCATTTATTACCAATTTAACAAAGAGTATATTTTGTTCTTGAAAATTTGATAATCTAAAATTTAATGCCATTTTTTTGGTTTTACAGACGAACTACCGGCCCAATTAGAAGAGCAAAAGGAGGTTGGACTCCAGAGGAGGTAAGAACTATTCCAAAGGAATGTATGTATCATGTGCTGGAACTGATGAATTTTGTTCTGGATTTGACCTTAATGTTGCATGACGACAACAGGAGTTCAAGTGGTTGTTATGAAAAGCAATGCTCTAGTAATTCTGTAATTCTTCAGGCAATAACTAATTCACATTAAACAATTTTTCTTCAGGACGATACATTAAGAAAAGCTGTTGCAGCTTTTAGAGGGAAGTCTTGGAAGAAAATAGGTATCTCTCAAGATTCTCTCTTTTATTAACTTCTCTTTTTGACAGTGCTAATAAAATTGCAACCCCATTTGGATTATTATTGCTTTGATGTTTTATTGCCATTTATATAAGACCTTTCATATTATGATTTGAGAACTCCATTATTTCCATTTACAATGTTACTTTATATTGTCTCTTTTCTTACATTCTCTCAAATCTTTCTGAAATTATGTGTTCTCACTAAAACATTGATATGCACACAGCTGAGTTTTTTCCACATAGATCAGAAGTGCAGTGCCTGCATCGATGGCAAAAGGTTCTGAATCCAGAACTTGTAAAAGGTCCATGGACACCAGAGGTTAGCTATACTCCTCCATCTCATCTGGATTTTGCAATTGCATAAATCATTAAATCATCTGGACTTGCAATTGCTTAAATCATCAAAGCATCATGGTGTTCCTGATTTCAACTTCTAATGACCTGGCTTTGTAGGAGGATGAGAAAATCACAAAGCTAGTGGCTAAATATGGACCTACAAAATGGTCTGTCATAGCAAAGTCATTGCCAGGTCGAATTGGAAAGCAGTGCCGTGAGAGGTAATATCAGTAATGGACCTAACAATTAATAATGTCCTCCTATTGACTGTCGATAGATTTGTACAGAAAGGCTGACTCTTGATGTTTAACTTGAGAGGTAGCGTACATGTCATGTTGAAGAAGTTAACTGGTAATAAGTAATGAAAGTTACTTTCACTAGATCGATTTGTTGTTTCTTCATAAAATCTTCAATAGAATGATTCCCTGTTTCACCATACTTCTATTTTCTTGGATAATTTATGCATTGACTATTGAGTAAGAATCCCGAAGAACTATGAAAGGATCATTTTGCTTTATGGAAGAAATGTCTTTGTGGCTTGACGTCAGAAACGCCATATCTACAGAGAAGAGTATAGTTTGTGTTAATATTATTTGTGCTGATTAAAATTCCTCTTATGATTGGTTTATTAGTAGCCACATTTTCACATATATGTTTACTGAGCTTTTGAAATTCATCTTCCATGCATAATTGGAAATGAATTGAGCAATAATAGAATAAAAACATTCAGGTGGCATAACCATTTGAATCCGGATATTAAGAAGGATGCTTGGACTTTGGAGGAGGAGCTTACTCTGCTTAATGCTCATCGGATCAATGGGAACAAATGGGCTGAATTAGCTAAGCTTCTGCCAGGAAGGTATCATTCTTCTGCTAAATTATCGTACTCTAAAACGAGGAAAAGAAGGAATATATGGTACTGAAAAGGAAATTGCAGTTTTGCTCTTCATCTAGCTACTTACACTGTCAAAACGAAATTCTGGGAACCTTTTTATCTGATATGTATTCATAGTACATCCAGTAAAAACTATTGAAATAAATTGACACTTCCGTCTTTCTGTATATTGTAAAAGGACAAATAACCCTGTCACTTCTGTGGATGAAACTTAGGATACTAAAAGTTTTCGTTTGGGATACTGGTGCAGGTGTGAAGTGACTGTACATGTTATTTTGCAACTGCTAAGGGTTACAACTTTGTTTTATGTGAGACTTCTTGCAACTTTCTTTGCTGCACGAATATGGAGATTATTCTCATGATAGATGCTGAAAAGTCAAAAAGAAAGTAATTTTTAATGTTTGCAAATTGATGGGATGGGCTCTGATTGAGTTGGGCTATAATTTGTTCATTTTGTCATCTGACCTATGAATGCTTTTGGACAATACTAACAAAATTTCCCCCCCTCTCTCCTCCTGAACTGCACACAATCTCACGGGAGTGTTCCACATTAGATGGTATTATTATTGTGTAAAAGTTGTATAGTTTGGGAGGCAAAGTGCCAGCCAAAAACAATTGAAAAGGAAATAAAGAAAGAAAGAAAGAAATAAATAAAAAAAGGAAAGAAGAAAAAGGATGTAGTACCGACAATGAGGAGCAATAGTCATTGTTGATTTCAGCGTAACACATGCTGTGCAGATATTTTAATTGAGTTCTTATCTGTGCAGAACCGACAATGCAATAAAAAATCACTGGAATAGCTCATTGAAGAAGAAGCTAGATTTCTATTTGGCTACAGGGAGCCTCCCTCCAGTAGCTAAAAATGTTCTTCTAAATGGTGCTAGGGATATCGGTAGGTCAACTTTAGTGGGATCACCTTTTTTGGCTTTATGCGATACTACTGATTTATGTAAAGTTGAAGATGGGAAGGATAAGCTAGATGCCATTACCGCTGATCATGATGTTGCTGCCTATCAGCAGAGTGAGTCTAGGAATCCTGAGTGCACAAACTGTCTGGCAATGCCTTCAGAAGCTGTGATTAACCGTTCAAATACAGAATCTGAGTTTGAGAGACATAGAATATGTGGAGAAGTTGATCAATACCGAATTATTGGAGCAGCAGTGCATTGTGATTCTCCAATTTATGGGACATTATATTATGAGCCACCAGTATTGGACAGCCAAGAGCAGCTAGGTTCAAATATTGGAAATAATTTCTCGATGCAGTCAGAATCAGACATTAGTGCCACGGCGTTGTCACCTACACCTTTCATTACTCCACCAAGTGTAAATAGTAGAAGCTTGTATACACAAACTCCTGAATCTATACTGAAAATTGCTGCAAAAAGCTTTCCAATTACTCCATCCATACTAAGAAAGAGAAAGTCTGAGCAGCAGCAGCCTAAGGAAACAGTTTTGTCTAATAGTGAGCATGACCAAACAAATAGTTCTGAGAATACGGGGCTGCAGAACAACAGCTTATGTGAAAATCCTACTTGCAATAATGAAGATGGGTTAAGCAGCAATAAGTCATTTAATTCATCTCCTCCTTATCGATTAAGATCTAAAAGGACTTCAGTTCTTAAATCTGTTGAGAAGCAGCTCGATTTCACTACTGCCATGGAACAAGATTTTCTTGATAATAACCCGAAAGATGGAGAGGTTAAGAAAGTTCCTCCTGTAACAAAGTTCGTCTACACGCGTCAAAGGCGGGGATGATTTGTTTCTCAATGTCTTTTCTGTAGTGCATGATTGGTAAGAATTTAGCTTTAGTGTTTTGAAATATGAATATATGATGTTTGTCCATTGGTAACATGTAGCCTAATCCTTTATCTGAATTACTGTTATTTTGTCAAGTTTCTTCATTTATGTTTCTTATGTGCTCAAGTTCTTGGGGATTAGGTTGCATCACCTATATGAGGTTTTCATTGTATGATATGGCCTAAGCTGTTACCTGAAGTACCATAATTCTTGTCAAGTTTCTTAATCTATTTTTGGGTTAATTGTTGGAAATAACACTGTAACAACTTTGAAACGTTGCAATCTTGTCCACATTTTTATCTTTTCAATTACAACATCCCTAATTATTTAGCAAATTTGTTCAATATGTGCTGTTGAAACATCGTTTTACCAATGAAACAATGTCGTTTTTTCGGTGAAAAGATGGGGCTGTTGTAATTGCAATGTTGTTAAACTTGTGTGAAAATTGTGAGTTCGGGTATATGTTGTGTTATTTCTGGTAATTAACCCTTTAATTTTCTTGTTTCTCAATTGCTTTAAGATTGACTTGCTTCACTAACTATGAGGCTTTTACATATGTCGTCAATGTGAAACTTAAGCTTTCAAGAGAAACAAGGAAAAAAGATTCTACAAGATGATTTGAGCTTTATTTCCTCTTTCATTGGTCCTTGTAAAAACTGCTTATCACTGCTCCTTCACTTTCATTTTCTGCCTATGCTGTTTTGCCTCGTCTCATTAGCTGATCTCATCTTTTTGTTGGTCAGTTACGCCCACAAAACTGGAGCATTAATCACCGTTAACTGAAGGGAACCAGAGGCAACAGGCAGGCGAAAGTGCTATTGTTCTCAGGTTTGGATGTGGGTATATCATGGGTATAGGTTGCAGATAAACAGGTTCTGCGAAGATGGATACGCTTCTTCTTCATTTTCTGATTATATTTAAGATAAATATTCCTTCTGATATCTTTCAAACTCTAATTGATTTTGTATAGGAACCCTCTCAAGATAGATTCTGTATTATAGTTTTTCTTGATATAGAATAAGTCTTCTTCCCTCATGCTCTAGGGAAATTTGTAGAATATAATGCAGTTCCTTGATATAGAATAAAGTCTTCTTAGTTAGGGAAATTTGTGGAATATTATTATTAGCAGAGTCTTGGTAGTTGGTAGTGTTTGCGGCTTAACCCAGAAATTAAAGATTTCCACTCTATTTTATGCAATCCATCATTTCAAGTATTTTTATTTGTCAATGGGTGTTTTTACATAGCGATGGTCCCAACTACTGTTTGTGTAAATTCATTTAGGCTGCGTTTACTTTAATGGATAAATTTATCTATGGAAAATAATGGATAACATAAATTTATGTCTTTAAATGTCTTATTCCTTTTCCAACATTTGACATAAAAAGAGATGTTCACCATTTTTCCTTCCTTATTTTCACTTCAAGGATGGATAATATTATCCTTTCATTTTTGGTGTGATAATATTATTCATCATTGCAGTGAAAATAAGGAAGGAAAAAATGGTGTGCATCTCTTTTTGTGTCAAATGTTGGAAAAAGAATGAGACATTTAAAGACATAAATTTATGTTATCCATCATTTTCAATGGATAAATTTATCCATCAAAATAAACGCAGCCTTAGTGTAACGCCTTCAAAATTTGATATTTTATCTTTGTATGCGAATTGATGGGTATGAAATTATTTCATCATCTTGGCTCAGTCACCAGAAACGAGGCTATCAGTGTAGCTGAATGGGTCTATTATCTATATTCTTGATTTGAAATGAGAGGAGGTTTCTTTTTTAATTGACGACAAAAAAAATAAGATAGAAGGACAAAGAAATCCTTTTTCTCATGAGATGTATAAAAAAGTAAGTTTAATATACACAACCAGCCAAAAAAAAGGAGATTCAATTCTTATATAATCTCATTCATATAGATATTACAAAAGTAGTCATTTTTAAATATAATGACAAATGCTCCTTTGATATAAAATAATACTACCTCTATCTTATTAATAATGTTTTATTACTAGTACCAAGATTAAGAAAAAAAATGTAGTTATTAGTGTATAAAGTGAGTGGGTAGAAGATATTTAAAGATTATTTTTGATGTATAAAGTGAGTTGGGTTCACCATTAATAATATTTAAAATAATTAATTTTTTGAGAAAATGTGTAGATCCATCCGTATAGTAAAAGCCTCTATAGCGTATTGCTCTCCATAGTCGACATTGGATCAAATAGACCCCTAAAGTCTTAAAAATCGATCAATTAAGCTCATTTGACTAACCGTTGTAAATAAAACGTTAGTCAATTTTTTTTTTTTTTTACCCCCAATTTCTTTCTGCTTCCAATTTCTAACCCCAATTCTAATTCAGTCACCGCCGACATCTCCCTCGGCCTCTCTTCTCTTCCGGCGGCGACGAGGCCGCCGGTCACCTCATACTCAATCCAGCGCCGCCATCGCCGCTGGCACCACCGAGCAGATCAAGCACCGCGACGAAAGTTGCTGCGAATATTATGCTCGAAAGTTTCCCCCATGAGTGCATGGACTTGAGCTTCTTCTTGTCCAATTTATACTTCTTGCTCTGCAGCTTCTCTAACATATGCATCTGTTGTTGATAAACAGATTGAAACATCTGGAAAAACTCGTCAGTGAACGGATCCCCTGCATCTTTGAAATTCCTCAATTCCTCCAGCATTTTAGAATACCTAATTTCCCCGGCTTGGTGTTCTTCTTCAAACTGATTGAGCTCGAGGAGGATGAATAGTTGGCAGTCGCGAGCACGCTTGAGGCATTTTTCGAGGGCTGCGCAAAAATCTAGGGTTTTAAGGCTGTTGTCGAAGTAATCCTCGACGAGATCGAACAACTCTTGATTCTTCCAAATATCTTTCTTGTAGTCTAGAATGACCTTCACCACTTCTTTGATTCATGTCGATGGGGCATTCATGTCGAGGGAGAGGTGATCGGCGGCCTCTTCGCCGCCGGAAGAGAAGAGAGGCCGAGGGAGATGTCGGCGGTGGCTAAATTAGAATTGGGGGTAGAAATTGGAAGAAGAAAAAAATTAGGGGTAAAAAAAAATTGACGAACTTTTGACTAACAACGGTTAGTCAAACAAGCTTAATTGATCGATTTTTAAGACTTATGGGACCTATTTGATCCAATGTCGACTATGGAGAGCAATATGCTATAGGGGCCTGTACTAAAAAATGTATAGACATTACTAGTGGGACGTCCCTCCCAATATAGTAATTGCAACATTACTAATAGGACGGAGGAAGTATAAAATAATAATAAAAAAACACAAAATGACTTGCTTTTTCATGTCATTTTTGGCTTAAATAAATAAAGCTAATGTGTACTTTCCAACTATTTTATGGTTAGATAAGTAGTTTTTATTTTGTTTTGTTTTATTTTTTTGAATTTGCAGTAATAAAATTTTCATTTATTATAAGATACAATTGATAACCATTTATTAAAATCAGTTTTATACATTGGCTTAAACATCTTCAATATTCAAGTAAAAATTAAGAAAACGGATAAATATCATATTAAACCCCGAACTATACCTGCTTTATCAAAAATATTCTGAATTATAAGAAATATTATCTAAAACTCTAAACTATTAGGTCGTATAAAAAATATCACGCATCGTGAAGTGGCTCGCCGGATGCCAATGTGTAATTTATATATATATATATATATATATATATTTTAAATGACATGGCACAAAACGACGTCGTTCCGTACCATGTCACTTAAAAAATAAAATTCACGTTAGAATTCAAAACTCTCCTATCAGCCGTATTTTTTTCTTAATTTGTTTAAGAATAAATTCTTTTAATTCTTAAAGAACCCTAATTGAAGAGAATTCCCAAAACTCTCCTATCGGCCAAAAATATCCCAGCGATGACTTTCTGCTAGTTGTACGATTTAAGGTGATAGTCGAAGCCCGACAGCTCCGACAGGCGGACAAGAAGCGGAGAAGCGGCGGTGCGAACCAGCATTACTGCTGCAAAATCGAAGCTTCTGATTCTTGGTCGGTGGTGTGCTTCTGATAATTTTTCATGAAGATGCGATCTTTTGTTAGCAATTAATGGATTTTGGGTTTGTGAATTTTAATGTGATTTGGTCAATTGCCTTTTTTGGGGCTGATTTCGTCTGCGTTTTTAAAAATTTTTGGTTTGGATTCCAGCGTGGATTTTATTCTTTTAAATGACATGGTACGAAACGACGTCGTTTTGTGCCATGTCATTTATATATATATATATATATATATATATATATATATATATATATATACAAATTACATATTGGTATTCGGCGAGCCACGCCACAATTCCGGGGATCGAAAAAATGGATGAGGGATATTTTTCATACGAACTTAATAGTTTGGGGTTTCAGATGATATTTCTTATAGTTTAGGATATTTTTGATGAAACGGGTATAGTTTAGGATTTAATATGATATTTACCCTTAAAAAATGGAATTTTGATTGGAGAAAAATTTTGAAAAAAAATCGGGGAAATAGAGTTTCGGAAGGTCTTCGATTCTGGAATATAGTATTTTATTGTGATTAATGTACGTAAATTAAATTAAAGAAAATCCATGTTCTTGAGTACACGAAACCAAACACAAAAGAGTACACAAATGCAATTTTATGCTACAAATTAAATTTTTTGGTTGATTTTTTTTTTCAAGAATACGTAATTTAATATTTCAGTCAAGATATTGGATGAATAAATAAATTATTTTTAGTTCTAGTAGGACACAAAATTCTTGAGTACACAAAACCTGAGACAAAAAAGTATGCATACAGTGTACACAGTTGGATTTTTAACCCAAATATGAATTTATGGTTGATTTATGACAACCAATATTGTAAGAATAATAGGTTAGTTAACAACTACAGACACAAAACTGTACAATGTTAGGATTATACATACATGAAATTGAACACGGTTAGGATTTATATGTACATGAAATTGTAAACGATTACTATTATTGATGTATTGTTCTTCTATATATTGTTTATGTGCATAATTTTATTCATGGTTAGGGTTCTGGTGACAGTTCTTTTTGTACACAGAATAATGCACGATTATGTACACGATTTAAAGTTATGTTGACACAGTTTATATATTTTTGTACACGACTAGCATTGTTTGTATACGATTGTAATTTTATTAGTCCTTCTGTCCCACTTATAGTGGCACAAATTTTTTGAGCATGTAAATTAAAGACAATATGTAAATTGGTTGAAAGTAGTGGGACCTACACTTCTTTAATGGTTAATTTTTGCCATTTAGGGTGCATTTACTTTAATGGATAAATTTATTATGAGAAAATGATGGATAACAAAAATTTATGCATATAAATGTCTCTTTTCTTTTCCATATTTTATACAAAAGAGAAGTTCACCATTTTTCCTTTCTTATTTTCACTTCAAGGATGAATAATATTATCCTTCCAAATATTATCCCTCTGTTTTTGGAAGGATAATATTATCCATCCTTGAAGTGAAAATAAAGAAAGAAAAATGGTGAATTTCTCTTGTATAACATGTGGGAAAAGAAAGAAGACATTTAAAGGCATGAATTTTTGTTATCCATCATTTTCTCATGATAGATTTATCCATCAAAGTAAACGCACCCTTATGAAAACATGTCACTTATAGTCAGGGACGGACCTACATGTCCCAGTGTGGGGGCACGTGCCCCCACAATTTTTTTTATATTTTTTATTAAGTATATACATATTTATATATTTGTACATATATTTAATTAAAATATATACTCCTTCCGTCCCAGCTTTTAGTATCCAACTTTCCTTTTTTGGTCGTCCCACATTTTAGTATCCATTTCTATTTTTGATAAAAGTAGGTGAGGCCCTTACTCCACTTTAATTATTTTAACTCTCACATAAAATGTGGGACCCTTATTCCATTCACAACACATCAATCACTTTATTAAAACCCGTGCCGTTCTCAACTGGATACCAAAAGTCGGGACGGAGGGAGTAATAAATAAGCAATCTTTAAAACTCTCAATCCTTAATACATTACGTATTATGCACATAAGAGTTCCATTCACTCATTTTTATTTGTCTACAAAAAAAAAAAATCACTTAACTTTTTAAACTATTACTCTTATTTATCTATAAATTGTACTTTTATTTCAATTTCTAACTAATAATATACATTTATTCAATTTTTTTGTATTAATATTACCCCTACAAATTGTACACTTATTTTACATTTCTACTTACAATAAATTTAGCAACTTGATTAAAATTTGTGTCCAGCACACAATTAAAATTTTATATTTATAGTTAGGGAAAAGGTGCAGATTAGCCCCCGAAGTAGTAGCCCCTGAACTCCGAGAAAAGGGTGCAAATTCTCCCCTCTGACCTAACGTCGTTAACAGCCGTTAGTCAACCCTTTTTTTTTTTTTATAATTAACTCTCATCTCTCTCACTCAGCCCTCTTTCTCTCTCGGCCACTGCACCGCCGCTAACGGTGGTTGAATCACCAGGTTGTTGGATCATCTTTTATTAGCAACACAAACGATTAATCCAATTCCAATTCCAATCAAATCGACATTATATAGAAATAGCGAAAATAAGGAGGTTATGATAGTTACATTGTGAGAGGCGTCAAATTTGGTGACGGCGCTGACGCCTTGCCAAACATCACAAACTCGCGAAGCTTCGAGGCGGCACGCTTGCTTTTGCGGCGTGATTTGGGGGCGACCTTCGCGCTGTCTTTTGTTGAAGCAAAGCACAGAGGACGACCGCAAGTTTGAGAGAGAGCAGTCGGTGGTGATGGGGAGCGTGCGCAGGCGCTCTTCAGTTCAAAATTTGAGCGGTGGAGGCAGGCCGGTGCTAAGGTTCAATCCTTCGTCCTCTTTAGAAGAGAATCGAGCAGGAGGTAGCTCTCCGGCCGGGTGCGGCTGCACTGGAGCCATGGATTGGTTGCTTGCCGGACTTTTAGCAGCGATGGCGGCGATTTCGCCGTATTTGAGAGATATAGGCGACTCCTCATCGAGAAAAGCTAGGGCTCGCGATCTGTCACAGATTGAGAGAGAGAGAGAGCATGCGGTGGGTGTCGTTGGCGGTAGGCGGCCGGTTTGCCGGATATCGCGGCGGCGATTTCGGACGGAAGGGGAGAATTAGGGCTCGCCCTTGACGCTGAGCGTGTGTAGCCGAGAGAGCTCCGGGGTTTAGGGCCCAGGAGAGAAGGAAAGGGGCGGCACCCTCGGCTAGCCTCGCCTGGCCTCGCCGGAGCTTGAATCAGCGGCGACGGTGATCAGATTTTGGAGGAGGAGAGCTCCCTATTTTTTTGTGCGTGACTTTTTGAGAGAAAAGAGAGATGAGAGATAATTAAAAAAAAGAAAAGAAAGTTGACTAACGGCCGTTAACGGCGTTAGGTCAGAGGGGGGAATCTGCACCCTTTTCTCGGAGTTCAGGGGTTTAGTTGCACACACAGTGAGTAAGAGGGGTTATACGCTATAGGGGCTACTACTTCGGGGGCCAATCTGCACCTTTTCCCTTATAGTTATTTTGAGCCTCCATAATAAAAAAAAATCTGGATCCGTCCCTGCTTATAGTGGTGCAACCCAAAATGAAATATAAGTCACTTTTAATGGGATGAAGGGAATATAATTTATTGTATTATGTGTATTTTGACCTCCTCTTCTCAATCATGAAAAACGACCAATAATCACCAATCGCTGCTGACATTGTCCGTCTGCAACTCTCATCCAGTTCTCCCTCTTGGCGAAACAGTAGCAACATATCGCTGATGTTGATAATTCCCTTCCATCTCACAAGTCACAACATATAGGCAGGTCGACCCTTCTATATGTCAAATGGGGCAAAGGCCTAGGGCCCCAAAGTTGAGGGGCCCCAAATTTTAAAATAAATTCATTAATTATAATACATTTTGTATTAATCATAAAAAAATTACTAGTAATCTTGAATTGATTATAATAAAAGAATCTAACTTGCATTGTGCTGGTCTCCTATGTTTTGCTCTCTCATCTCACACTTTACTCTTTTTCATGTTTTGTTCTTTTCTTGTTTCTAAGTGACTATTAACTTAAAAAATGTTAGAAATTTTATGCGGTGAAAATAAGGTATTAGAGAAATTTATTCTTGAAGCAACAAGATTTTTCAAGTGAGAAATAAGGTATTAGAGAAATTTATAGGCCCCTATTTTTCGTTTCACCTAGGCCCTTGAAATCTCAGAACCGGCCTTGCATATAGGCCAACATTGAGCCTTACATTTTGCAAACTCAACACCACAACAAATTCCAAGTTCATAAATTTTCATATTTACTCTTAGGAAAAAAGCTTTATTTAATTCTACAAAAAAATCTGATTTATATTCGAGCACAATCTTATTACAAATAAAAAATCTTATTTAATTTTATGAAAAATTTAATTTGTATTTAAGCAAAATCTTATTTATAAATAAAAAGTTTTAAACTCTTATTTCATCTAAAAAAAAAAAAAAACTTATTTGATTTTATGAAAAATTTTATTACACACAAATTGTAATAAGACACTGGTCAATCCCCTATTACAGCACTCTACTAGGGATATTCGTGAATCGTAATATTAGGACACTCACGAGTCACGTATGTCCTATTAGCTTATGTGCGACTACCACATCTAAGCTTTCGTCATATTTGTTTCAATTCTTGTTATATATTGATTTTTTTTTAAATCAAATTTGTATCTAATTTAGAAAAATTGTGACAATTGATTTATTAGTAAAATTTAATTAGACATGATTTTATTCAACTTAAGTTGATTAAATAAGAGTTTTTGGCTTGAAACGTGCAGCAAGTGGATGGCAAAACTTTCTTTCTTTTATTGATAAATTAACAATATTAAATAAATAAGTTAAAAAACATCGCCACAATGAACTTGAATTCAAAACCTTTAGCCTTAAACATTAACCACTCTACCGCTTGACCAACACACGAACACATGGCAGAACATTCTAACATTTAATAAAGGCATCCATAGAAAATTTACAGCAAAATCATCGTGTCATAACTCACATGCAGAATAGTAGAGCAAATTCTATACATGACATATATATATAAATATATCTTCTACTGATGAGGAGATAGCCGACGTTCGCCAGAAAACCACAGCCAGGAACGCATTACCAGATGAATAGTATCATAATTTATATAACCTGTGGAAAAAACTGGATGCATCAGTAATCATGTAATGCCACCTCACAAACAGCATGCGTTAGCTGCGTTATTTATTTTCTTTTGTGGATGAGAGTAGCCATATTAGTAATTTTCTTAAACGATCAAGCAGCATTGCCTTGCCCATTCTGAGTTGCACGGATAATCACACAAAAACTGCTCAACGGAGGTTAATCTCTCGTTGAACAGTTGCAAGAAGTTGCATCGGGTTTGGGAGAAAATAATTTAATCCGACAATCCAAAACAAGCTAACCTGTATCAAGTCTGTACATTCGAGTATTGAATCCTGCCACTGATTTCCTGACCTTGTATTGAAGCTCGAATCATGAAATTTAGATAATCTATGATTCAAGAATTTGAATGCTATACTACCTGCAACGTTCAGTTGGAAAATAATGAAGATAATAGTTGAAATAGTTGATGATCAAAACAGAATTCCAGCTGAAAATGAATATTACAAAACCTGACCTCATCAGAAGAATGTCTGGTCATTCACATCAACGGCCTAAAACATGAAAAAAGAACCGATTGTTGTTTGTCGAAGCACCTTCGAGCTTCGATCAAGCCCATGAGAAGCCACCTAAATAGCAGAATCAGTAAACAAGAGTAATAACAAAAGCAATACAGAGTTCGTTTCAAGAAAGCACAACACTATCATTATTGAAAGAGGGTGAATTTCAGCGCATTAATGCTTCAAGGCTATCTTGCATTCAGAAGTCAGTCTGGATGAAGACGAGAACATTTCAGTCAACATGTTTTGCCTTCACAAAATATAGCACAATACCGTCATGAACGTAAGATAAATCCATATTCAATTCATGGGTTAATCCTTCCAAGCTAAATCTGGAGGTTACAGAAAATTATGTCATAGAGAAGCAGCAAGTCACCACCCAAAAATAGCTAATTTGAACATCACCATCTTTCTCAATCATTATAAGGTTGACATGAGATACGAATGAGTCGAACACAAAATTGCCAGCATACCATATGTGTTAAGGCTGCATATCTTTCTTGACTTAGAAACAGCGGCTTCCCCCGATGCATCTCAACATCCTGCAAGATGTAAATGAAATTAACAGAGCCGTATTGGCTAATACGAGGCATAACCACCCTCATACACAGCATGATGGCAAAAGTATGTTGCCTAGTGAAATTGTTTCCCGTGCTCTTAGCTGGCATGATAATTTACAGTAAACAATTAAATTCGAACCAAGTTTTTATTCAAATCGTTTACTAGTTTCATGGATAAAAATCATAACCTTACTTCAGCTTGGTTCAGTACTATCAAAGTAATTATCACCTAAATGGATATTCAATGATAGTCCGTCAGTTGAGTACATGAACCATTAGAACTTCACAGGACAAATAGAGTCGAACATAGAAAGTGCTATCAACCCAAATTAGAGGCTGCACACTTCAATACAGATATATTCTTACACGGTTACACCAAATAATAGTAGCGAAACATAACCGAGTGGATCTGTGAGAACCTCAGAGATCCACAGTGATACTGAAAACCGGAACAAAAAGATTTGATAAGAGAATACAAAATTGGCCTTCGCATGAGTTGCAACTTCCAAAGGATTCCAAGTAAAACGATCTAGAGTCAAAGTCTTTTACACATGGACCCAAACCGAACTAGAAATGTCAGATTCTCTCAATAACTTAGCATCATTAAACCTACATTTCTATTTCAGACATAAATGAAAGGTAAGAGATCTTATCCAAGCATCAGAAAATTCTGCAGAGTTCCTGTTGTTTGCTAAATTTAGTCAATATATGGTAACCTATTCACTTCCAAAGAATTGAGTTAATTTGATCCAATCAAATAGATAGGAAATTGAACCACTGAATCTTCCTTTTTTCAGGGTCAGATCTTTTTACTTTCTTAATCATTACCAATTTCCCACTTATTTTTTAAATATCTAATACGTACTCAAAACCAATGTAAATGTCGCCACACAATGAGTCCCTGAACTTAAAGTAAAAACAAAGGCGTACTAGAGTTACCTTTGGGGAATTACATGTCAACCCACATATATCAGGTTATTGTATACAGTAGTACGTCAACTTATCAAGAAATTACTCAAGTAATAATGTAATATGCCAACTCTCGAAGAGATCTATTTACCTCTTCACCAAATGCATCCAAGTAAGGAGAAGGCCAAGGTGCCTGACGTGCAGATCTCTGAAGCAAGATTGTAGTCCTCTGAAACAAATATTTCAAACATTAGTACCCTGAGGATACTAAACTACAACCAAAGAAGAGATAAAAAAAGATGTATTAGCAAATAGCGCGTGATAACTTGCTCAAAAGTAATACATACTCTAATTAAAAGGAAGACCCCGATGCCCGCACCACAGGCCGACGCATGTGTCTGACAAGTGCTTTCTCTTTAAAAATAAACAGAAACATGTGAAAAGGGTCAGAAACAGATAAAGATGCCCAGCAAGGAACACACAACCTCTCTCCCCACACACATATGCACCCTAAAAGACCAAAAAAAGCTTAACAGAAACTCTGTAAACCAATGACATGATGCGAACTTGTATAAATACCTGCAGCAAGTTTTCCAGTTTGGAGAGCATGAATCTAAATATAAAGGTAAACCAATGACATGATGTGAACTTGTATAAGTACCTGCAGCATGTTTTCCAGTTTGGAGAGCATAATTTACCACAAAGCAAGCACAGTGCAGGCTCCTCCTTCAAAGCTCCACATTCAGGGCAACACTTCTTAAAATACCTGATGTAAGCAAACAAACCAGGTGATTGGTTAGTGTAGCTCCACAAAAAAAATTGGGAAACAAAAGCAATGCAGGAACAATAATAAGTCGCAACTCAACCTTTGCAACAGATCCTGGTAGACATGAGGCAAAAGCATCAGCTTAAATGGGACTGCTGGAGAACTTCTCAAAGCTTGAGAAGATTTATGAGCTTCAAACACTTCGCAGAAATGGCCCACCCATCTGGAAGCTGTCGATCGTGATACTTCATCATTGATGATGATATCCAGGGGAGGAATATTGAACATCTTCTCCACCTTTTGAACCTCCAGAAGCTCTTCCATCGTATTAGTAACATACTCCATGTCATTAACTGTACATGGAGATCCATCCCAGGCATGGGCCTCATCACCAAACGGCATTATGTTAGAGGTGTTTATTAGTTTCCAAAGCAAGGCACATCTTCGTAAGTAAGGAAATGTCAAACTCCGAATCGAATCATTGATATTATATGCAGAATTAACACAGTTTGACTTGAAAAATGGCATAGCTTCTTGATGCTCCCCAATCAGTCGGCGTATGTCAGCAAATAAATTATCAGAGACTTCCACTTCAGTTTGAATGCTTTCTCTTGTGCTATAACATGTGAGTATGGCCTGTCACACAAGGTGGTTAAAATTCATGTGCTGCAGCAAGCACTATTAAAACCAAAAGGGAAAATCTTGATACCTGGGTTATGGAAACTACATAGAAAACATGCACAAGGGACAAATAAGATTCCTTGCAAGATAACATTGGCCATGGAAGACAGAATAGTATCCACATAAATGATGAAAAGGCATCACGAGCAATAATAGGTTCATGTGCTTGTCTCCATAGTTGAATATCTGGATACTCTGCTTCCAATTCAGCATTTTCCAAGATATAAAGCATATTACCTGCTTGTCATAATGGAATAAATGAGAAACTAGAACAGCCCGAACAAAAACAAATAACTTACAACTGCTGTACAAACGAAAACACCAGCAATCCAATCACACATAGACATACCACACACACAAAGTGCTCCGCCACATATAATGGATTTGCTCCTGACAATCATCATCTATATATTATTGATATTGAATTCATACCCGTATAATCACTAATTACAGAAATAAGAAAGCACGGTGTAGAATTGGAATATATATCCATTGACAGCAAGTAATTAGAAGCATTTATAAGAGAGAAGTTCAAGTAGCTGCACCTTGGCCATCCTATCCAAACATATTTATATTGGTAATTTTTCAAGCAACGGAAAATATTTATTTCCACATATTGCAATTACAATTTCTTATATAACATAATTTGAAAGGGCCCAATAAGTGTTGTAAGTCACTTATATCCTGAACTATCGAAAATATTTTTTTAAACCTTGAACTATAAATCTTGTATTAATTATACCCTTCATCCATTTTTCACCCTTTGAATTTTCAATTAGTAAGGCATATAATGACGTCGTTTAGTACAACATAGGTTAAAAAAGAATAATTCTAAATACATTGTGGCATCCGGCGAGCCACGTCACATTTTCGGAGCAAAAAAATGGACGAATGGTACAATTGATACAAAATTGATAGTTCAAGGTTTAAAAAAAATATATTTTCAATAGTTCAGGATATAATTGATAGTGGGAAAATAGTTTGAGGTTTAAAGTGATATTACCCTTAATAAATTAACATGTAGCAGATATAAGAATTCCCAAAATAACACAAATAATCCTATGAGTGGATATACTGGTCAAAACTTTTTATTAGAACATTATTAAAATGACTTCCCATTTTGGTATCTGCACGACATAGAGACAGATCTTGAAGGATAAGAATTCACCAAAGTGAACTTGATAAAGCAATCAACAGACAGTCATACCTCCATGCTGGGTAGAGTAACTGCACAATCCATTTGGATAAGTACCAGGCAATAGAGATTTAGCAAACAGCTGGATGCCTTGAAATCTTAATAGGACTGCCTGAGGATTTGTTGTCTTTGCGCTCTGAGTTACATCTAACAGCAAGGATAAGATAAAACCACTCGAAGAGTGGAGCTCCTTGTACAAAGAACCAATGCTGTAATTTGGACTCAATGAATTCTTTCTAGATCGAGCTGCAATTTCAGCTGATATAAGAGAGTACTTCAGCGTGTCCCATAGAATCAATGGATGACTTATCCTACCAGTATCTAAAATCTTATCTTGGCCAGGATAATACATCGCACATAACAAACGAATGATAGGTTCAAGATTTGGCTTTATCTTTAAATTTCGTGTTGGTACAGCTTTTAAACTCTCCTGATCTCCAGCAACACTTGCAGCCGTTTGTAAGAGTGATAAAGCATCTTGGAGGCGAAGACAATGGCCGATGTCAGAGAAATTCAAGGGGCTACTCACACTTGTGAAATTAATGGTTGAACCAGCAGGCAGCTGAGGCATCCTTCTTTTATCTCCAGGCAAAGCTGGCAGGACAGAATTAGCAAGTCCCCGACACACCGGACAAAGGAACTCACCCTGCCAAAACATGAGAACATTACCAAAGCAATCTTACCCTCAACAGTCAAAGTACAGAAAATAGAAAAACTCTACCTGATCCGGATCCACAATGTGGCCCCCTTCAAATACGATTCTTCTAATATATCTGTAGAACATAGACAACATATTAAACACTCCAATAGAGGCAACTATGTATAACACTAGAGATACCGAATGAAAGGTCATTCATTAAGACTTATGAGGAATATTTAACAAGATATAAAAGCTTAAACACACTGGACAGAAGAGTGACCATGCTTGTCTAAAATAACATTCTTGGTGAGTCATGAATTCAGGCCCATCCCAAAGCATATAAATAGAATTCATAGGAATCGGACACCTGCAAGTCTGCACCATGATTATGTGTGTGTGTGTATATATATATATATATATATATTATGATATATCACAATTTCGTTCTTCTCACTTTCAATGATGATTTGTTAAAATAAAAAGTTCAATCTAGAAGGAAATGGATGGGCTATCCTTCCCTAGGCCACAAGGGGAGCGAATCAGAAAAGATAAATGATTGTTAGGATGACATTCCAAGGTAAGTTTCTGAGGGGAATCAGAAGGGATTGGTCGATCTAGTAAATAAGAAATTGGAAGACCAAGCAATTGGATAGACTAAAAAGAAAGCAATCCTCATACAATGAATTACAGAAATGGATAAGGCCAAACAAATGGATAGGGGGGCTAATGGCAAGAAAAACTTTTCAGAGAATAACAAATTCATAAGGCCAATAAATATGGTAGCAGGGTTTGCTGCTACCAAACATCAACAACTTGGCACTTTCTAAGAAGCTATTCAAGGCCTAGGATGAAGAGCCAGGCCATTGGTGTTCAAGCAGCGATTTATTATCAGCATGAGAGCATGAAACAAGACTAAGACCTATTACATTTCAGTATATAACCTTCAATTACCACCAGGAGGCATTATGAAAAAGTAATAAGCCTTATCTGGTAAACAGACAGATGTTTTTTGGCACCCCAGCAAAGGAGATTAGAACATCTGCATGGGAAAGATGCCCTAAAGTTATGTGTAAGAATTAATGAGTTTTCTATCTCCCTGGACTGTTGGTGTTAAAGGTTCCTCATGATGTGAAAAGTAACAAATCACATCCATGGAACATTCAGATTAAATAAATTAAGTACGAAATACATAATTTTCTAACATCCAATTCAAACTCAAGATTAATGCCAGAGAAAAGACATGAAAACCATGTGTAATTTGATAACATAAAAAGATTCTCATACATAACAAGTTAAGCTCATGTAATTGAGACAAAAGCTATGAAGGTTCATATTGCAGGTTATATTTTAAACTTTCTCTTACAGTCTTAACAAATGAATAAATCATTAAATCATTTGTATTGATGTATCAGGTATTTCCTATTACATATAATTGATCCAGAAATTTACTAGTACTACCATGCTCTTCCATATACACTAAAAAGCAATAATTCAATGTTTATCCCAATGGGGTGAAAAAAATCTGAGCAAATAACAGCCTTAAAACATGCCTCATTCATTAACCCTCTTAGTGGACTCTGTCAAATTGAATGCACTAATAAAGGAAAAAGGTAGCAAGAACGTATTTCAACTTTGAAGACAGAGAAGAAATGGGGATCAGATAGGTCTACCTCTCCCTTAATGATGATAAATAACGATCCAGACATCCTTGATGCACAGCATGTCCGCAGGAAGAAACATAAATTCCATCAGCACCAGTTGGACCAAAATTATCATATCTGGGATGCAGTATACCGGATTTCAGTTTCATCCAATCACTGCAAGAGCCGCTCTGTGAAGCCAAAGGGTTATCCCGTGGCTCTTTAGGGATACCAGCCATGTATTTACCAAGCAGAAGGGATTCAGCACTGCTGCTTCCGGTGGTTGAACAATGTTCGTTCTCTTTGTGAGAATCTGAACCGTTTGAACTGGATTGGAACCTCCTGATTGACAGATACATCTCCTGTTCCAATGTCTCGAAAGGGGATATTTTCCTCTCCCTTGTGTCCTTCGAAACACAAGGTAGTTGAATATTCTTAATGGTAGGGAATCGAGCTTTGACATACTCCGTAAAAGCATTCACTTCCTGAGGTCGTCCAGTAGAAGCAAAATCATTTAGAGCACTCTGAACCAAATCTTCAAACTGAGATAACGAGACCTCTGAGCTATCAGGGATACTGCTTTGTGATAAATCACTGCTTGGGGTCTTATCATCTGAGATAAGCTCTTTACCAGACCGGCTAACTCGATCCCATGAAGGGGGGCCACGTTCAACAAAACTCAATAGCCTGGATTTCTTCATTCCAAAGAGAGAAAGAGTCAGAATGACATCATTCTAGATTTATTTAATGACTGGGATTAGTTGGTGTTCGCTGTAACAAGTACCATAAGACATCAATCAGAATCAACATGGCACAATAACACAAGACACATTCACTTACTTGGAGAAGAACCAAGTATGATACTGGATTCTTAGACTTAGGATCATGGCACAGGGAGCAAGTGACTTGAGCAGACTCCTGGATGTCATTACTGACTTCAGAATCACATACTTCTTGCTCAGGGGCATCTTCCATCTCATCATCTCTGCTGGAATTAAAGCTCTCCAGAAACTTGGATTGCTGGGCTCTCATCTTTTCCTGTACCAATTTTAGATGTGATGAGTGCAAATTCTGCTACTTACATAAAGCATTAAAGCAATATAAAGACTAATGATTGTAAGCAAACCCATGCGAAGATTTTTTGTGGCTACAAAAGTGAAGTCCTACAATGTCGTAATGAAACACTCAATTTCAACTTTCTTCTTACAACCAACCAAACAATAAGCAACCAACTAAGTGAACTGGAGGCCATAGAGAAGACTTAGGTGTCCATACGGGTTTTGTGGCCCAAGTTTCAGGGTTTTGAAATTTCTAGTGCAAAACAGCCATCAGATATTAGAGAGAATGACCACAGAAATGAAAGACACACACAAGTTAGAGCAAATAATCTTTAAACATCAATTTCCTAAGTGCAACTGAGATAATAACGCACGGCTGGGTGTTTTCAAATACCAAAAGACTCCATAAAGGTGCACAGCAGAACTTTACATATTACCTAATAAGAATAATAGATCATTCCTCAAAAAGTAATAGTAGATCATTCCACTGAACTATTAAATTAGCTGCTTAATAGCTGTAAGTAATATATCAAAAACAAAAATAAAATGCCTACCAATATAGCAGCTTGTCTCTCACGAGACTTTGCTTTGCGCTTTTCACCATCATCTGATAAATCCATGTCTCTAGCATTATCGTTTGAAATAGATTTTGAAAATTGATTGGCTAAGTGTGGTGCAAGTTTCTGCAATTTGGTCATGCATGCTGGTTCAAGTGCCACAAAGGCCTTGATTATATCCATAACTACAGACGACAGATTAAAATTGCCAGCTTCCATGAAGTTCTGTGCATTTTCTTTCTCATGCATCCGCATCAAAATGACAAGGAGTGACAACAAGCTCTGATCACCATATTTGCTAGTAGGTATTTCTTCACTGGCAAAAGCCAAAACTGGAATGATATCACCCACATAACAAAATGGGTCACCCAATTGTTTCTGTAATCGACAGACATCCAGTGCAAGGGCCAACAAATGCAATGCAGTTAAAAGGACACCATCCGGAGCACGTGGGGTAGCGAGCTTCTCGGAGAATGCAGCAAAAAACAGAACTGCACGAACAATTTGGAGGAGTGTCTTACAAGTAGCTATTTTAGATATGCCCCTGAGAGGAGGATAAATTTTTGTCCATCTAGGAAGTTGAGCGGACAACGCCGAAACATTACAAAACCGTAAGTATCTCTCTTCTGCTGCTTGTTGATCCCTCAAGTTCCAGCGAGGATGATATAAATCAAGGTCCTTCCAGTATGATGATCGTAATTTATACATGCCCTGAAATAACCGAAAGTCAACACAACTGCACTGTACTTTATACCAATGACAGTCATGATATTCACCATCATACCTGTGTCATGCCAGATGGGTGGGAATATTCTGCAACTCTATCCAACACTTCTTGAAGTTCATCAACTTTTGAAAGATCTCGAGGAAGAGATTTGACAAGCTGACTACGAGTAGAATCTCCAATAGCGAGTTTGTATACCAACTCTCTTTGCAAACACTCTGCAGTTGTTAGCCCACAAAACCTTCGCTCTTTCACAATTTGTATCAGAAGAGTAAGCATTTCAGCAACTAGAATTGGTTCGTGCCTGAAAATTAGATTGCAAAGATATTGCCATGATTGAAACCCACAATGAGGGACAGGGATACAAAATAAAGAAATATACAAGCATGAATTATTTAGAATTGTGCGAGCCTACAAGGGAGCCAGGGATACGATCATACAAAATAGTGGAATGTACAAGCATGAAATTATCAGGAACTGGGCGACCACTGCAGCTACGTTAATAAATATCATATCAGGAAAACACCACTGCTCAAAATAATGTTAAGGCAAATGCAACTGCTTATTAACAAATGCTTTTATAAGTCGTAACCAGAGCACTATGAAGAAGGCAATATAGGAATATTTTGTGAGATACCGGTATGCACCTACAAAGCATTTGTAGACATGAGCGTTTCCCTAATTCAAACTCTATACTTGTACATAAAATTTTCTTCAGACCATTTCTTAGGAAGACAATCATTTCATGCAACAGCATCCACATATTAAGTATGCAAATTTATTAAAATCACAGACTCATAATAGATTGACTTTGTAGCATGAATTGTAGTGTTCCACTACATCTTAAGCAAGCATAATCTCCAAATAGGTTCTTAGGAATCTTAAGAAAAACTAAGAAAATGTGAGAAACATATATATTTGTTTTCTACAAAACAATAGTAGAAGAAACATTACATACAGCACTTATTCCAACTTGTTGCAAGGCTTAATGGGAGATGATAGAAGATCGTTCTCAATAAAAATTGTACAGAGGACAAGTTCAGGAAGAAACTACATACTCACTAGACTGTTCAGTATTAAGAGTTAGATAGTTTGATAGCCCAAAACGTTCTAGGATTCTCTGGATGTAAAGATCAGGTGGAGCTAAAGCAGCACAACACTGTAGCAAGAAGAGATCAAGTTCTTGACCTTGCTCGGACCTGCATTAGGAAACCAAATGGACTAAGCAATTTCCAGATCATGAAATAAGCAGACAGAAAATGATTATAGTTGTACCACCAATCGCGGCAATACATACCAGCGGACTGAACGGTACCACTCACTAAATAATATGGGAGCATCCCCATTTCTGCGCCACATTCCAGCATGAACCTGTGCACAGAACACCCTTATTCGCAGAGGATGCTCCATGACAAAGGCAGAAAACCCACAAGGGTGGGACCCATCCAGAATCTGGCAAAGGAAGTCACCATGTCTGACAAATGAGTGATCAGCAGAAGCAGAACCAGTACTCAGGACATGCGACGATCCAGATTCACCAAAACATTCTTTAAGTGCCCTCCGCAGAACCATTGAAAGAAGGCGGTGCAATGGAATGTGTACAGATATTTCCTGTGAACCAACATCATGTGTGATGTCAGGCCAATCAGATAAACTCAGAACACGCAGTCCTTCTGGTTCGGATGTGCTCTCTCCTTCTAGGATGCTGTCATCACTACCACCATTCCCGATTTGTCCCACAGGCTGGCCACTCTCAGACCCTACACCAAGATTCAAGCAACCATGAGATGGTGAAAACATATTATTTACTAAGAGCCTCATTTAAATTGGTAGGATTACTACCTGATGAAGTGGATGATTTAAATATGTATCTGCCTCTTCTGAATCTAGAGAGAGTTCTTTTTAAAGCCAGAAAGTTATTGATAGAGCCATCACTTGTCTTCAGGGATAAGGCACTGAGAGGACCCAAAGTGTTATCCAGTCCCAGCCAACTCTCGAGAGATCTCAAGCACTCATATACTAACCACAAAGCTGATGATGGGACAGGAAAACTATCAGCAGCCTTAACCTCATGGTCGACTGCACCCTTTCCCGTAGTACTACTGACAGAGCTTTCTTGAGATAGCCTTCCTACTTTGGCATGTCTCACGCTGTCTTGGTCTTCATGATCTTGTTTATACATGCTGATAAAAGTTTCATCACTAGTATCATCGTTAACACTGACTGAGAAGGCCCCAGCCACTTGAAGAGAAAGAATGTTAGATATGGAATGACATAGTACGAAAGGCAAATGAACATTCTCATTTTCATCTTCTACATGACTGCCTGTCTCTCTCTTTTGAGTGTTCATCCCTTGCACAGAAGCCAAGAGTCTCATCCAAGCTCTAACCAAATCTCGTCTGCGCTGACACAGATATTTGGGTACAGCAGAATGGCTCATGACAAATCTAATATCTTCAACCACACGAAGAGTAGTCTCATATAGGTTTGCCCACTTAGTAACCTGCAAAACAGCTGCATTTAAACTTTTCCCATCGTAATGAACTCGAGTATCAGGACAAAGATTCAAAATTACTACCATACACATACTTTAATTACAATAAAAACCAAACTACAGGTTGAGCCACATCATTAATTTAGTCAACCAGTGCCAAAACATAGGCAGGGTGATCATTAGAATTTTTCCATATAAGCAAAATAGTTTACAATTGTCTAGAACTAATACTTCTTAAGTTCGCTCAACAACAACTTGGTTAACAATCTGCGGTTAGATCGTAGAATGCCTGACCTAACAAATAGAAGACCACTAACTACCTTGCTTCCATCACCATTAAATCCTTTCAGGACAACAAATTTTCTAAGCACTGGTGCAATAACTATTCATCTTTCCATAGAGCCAAGATGATTTTCCAAAATTGTAAGGAAGCCGGACTTTTCAATTCCCATACAGAATCCAGATTGTACAAATATAATTTAAGCATAGGCATAGATAGTGGTCACATGCTTCATCTGAACCCTGGGTCAAAAATTACAAGTGATGGCTCTATTAACAAAAGTATGTGGATGGTGGTATTTTTGATGTGCTATTTAAATATACTGCCAGCCACATACTCTAAAAACCTAACTAGCTTATTGATGTGCTATTTATAACAAAACCCTAACTACTTAAGCCCATGTGTAAAAGGGGCTATCAACTGAAACGAAAGCCTAATAGGAAACGATGATAGAAAGAACAAGAAAATAACTAAACTGCACATTTTGCACGGATATAGACCAACGACGGTCGCTGCTGGTTATCAGATATCATATGACAAATAAAATGAGTAATAGCAGAACTGCATATTTCACAAGTTACAATGTCGTAATTCACTTCACATACTAAATCAATGAAGCAAGGCAACAAAGATGATTGCAACAGTAAAAAAAAAAAAAAAAAAACTATTAGATGTTTCACCTAGGGATGTAAAAATGGCAACATGATAGTGAATGTTGGGGAACAAGACTATGAGGGAATTCAATCAAAAAGCCAAGGTGAAGACCATCACCATCTCCAAAAAAGCTTCAAATAGAATGTAGCTCCAAAAGTCATACTAATTGTGATCTTTTAGGTCATACTTCGAGGGTGTTTGGCTAAGCCTATTTTAAAGAGCTTAGAAGCTCCAACAGCTAAGATGTTTCAAGACTTATAAGATGTAGTTTCTCAAGAGCTTATAAGTTGTCAAAGTGTTTGGATAGTTTAGCTTATAAGCTAGAGAGAGATGTTGTGCTAGAGAGAAAACTTTGTTAGAGAGTGAAAACTAAAGAGAGATGAATTTGAAATTGTATATAGTGGAAATAACAAATCATAGTTGAAAAATATTTGTAAAATGATTGTTGCATATAAGATTATGAAAAAATAAGTTGGGGTAGAGGAACTTATTTTTGGAGGAGCTTATAAGCTCTTAGATCTAATTTTTACAACGTATAAGCTATTTAGGAGTTTATTTTGCCAAACACCCTCTTCATTTTACATAGGATTTCGGATTTCCTGACTATCACCAAAGATGTAGAGCATCAATCATGGATAAATGATACATATGTTTAGATTTTCATTATCCTACATCTCTTTTATATGCATTTCGTCAATATTTCAAATATCTTCAATATGATAAGCAATCACTGTAGCGAACGGAAAAAGTGGTACAAAGGAAGCTTTCATAGTTATTAGAATTTTATCCGTACAGTTCAGAATAATATAAGTACAAGATAGCATACCAGCAGTTTTCCATCTTCTCCGGCACAATATGTGAATATACTTCCCAAACATTGCAACAGCATGCCTAGCAGATTCATTTCCTCTACAAGACGTGGGGTAAGAGTGGGCACAGTCAAAATTTGGACGGAGAATGTTGACAGGAGTGGATATTTTTTGAAAGCAGTGTCAGTGCCCTCATTTATGGCTGCAGTTACAATACTTGGGTAATAGAGTACAAAAACTTTAGCGAATTCATATTTGAATATTGGTTCCCCTAACATTTTGAGAAGTAGCTCTTGGAGCTTCCCAACCACACTAGTGTTCAAGAACCTCTCAGCCCTCAGCAGAACATCCAATAAACCTACTGAAGAATAGACTCTCTGAGAAATAAAACTTAGCAAACTTTCACTGTGTTTACAGAAGTCCAAAAGCATCCCCACCACACTGGAGGTCAACTCCTCGGCACACTTTTCAGCAGTATGACCAACCATTCTAGGACCCTCTTCAGAGACATTTTTTGCAGAAAGTAATTTGTCTTTCCAGTAACTAAGCAATGAATCCAGGACAGGCCCTAATGATTCTGCAACATGCTTGGGAAGTGGTTGAATCTGCTCGGAACCTTTGTGCTTTGAACAAAATCCTTCACGTTTCCATGCAGTAATATCCCCACAATCACAGCACCCTCCACCAGTATATATGACAGAGTAGTCATGGTCCTTGTGGTTTCCATTCTCAAAACAAGGAACACAAATCGCACATGTTGGGTCATGCTCACATGTTCGGCAGCGATATGCAATATCATTATTACCCCAAACAGCCCCACAAACACCTCGCTCATTATCACTCATTTTGGCCAGCTGCTCCAGTGCCACTTCCGGCTCATCCTCAAACATCAACCACTGCAACCAAATCACACTCTCGTGAAATGCATCTTCATCCACCTCCTCCTCTTCAGCTGGCAATATTGCGGAAACCAACTCTCCTACAAGGGATCTGTTACTCCTTGCAAATTCAACCATGCTACGTGGTCCTTGGTTCAGTTTAGGAATAGCCAGCTGCGAAAGCCTCTGGAATACAGAATTCATATTTAAAGTGAGGAATTCACATTGAGCTCTACATATTTCAGAGCAAAAACGAGTTTCCCAGAAAGAACTAAACAGTTATCTTTCACAATAAATACTAACGATTAAAACTTGTAATTAGATCATGCAAAAACCCATTCATACTATATAACAATCTGATTATTCCAAAGTCGAGTCTCATTTTAGCACAAACAGAAAACACCAAAGTTCACAAACAAATTCAACGACAACCTAAATTTTGACAAGCTACACACTACCTCAGATGGAAAATTCAATCTTGAAATTCATCACAAAGATCTAGGGTTCTCTCGAAAAACTTCACATTTAGGAATAAGTCTCGTATTCTAATCATATTCAAGTACAAAGATAGCTCAAACTTCTCTCTAAGAAAAAAGCAACAAATCCTTCAGCAAACCAATTACAGTTCAGCTGGCGCACAGACTCCAATCACTAAATCGATCGTCACAAAACACCGAGCGCGCCGATTTTTCCCGGCGAAGTACCAACCTGAACAACGAGATCCGAGTGCGACCAGGCGGTGGATTCCGGCGGCGAATCAATCTCCATCCGAAACAGTTTCCTTATCCAACCGATGCAAGAACAGTTATTGAATCCGCAGCTTTCACTCCCCAGGACTGAAGCTCAGCCTCACTCCAGACGCACAAACACACATAAATAGGTGCGAGAAAGTGCATCAATTTGCAATTCGCAGGGAATAATCTCAAAACCCTATGCAAGAATTCGATGATCTTCCAGATTTTGCAGTGCCTGTTTCCCGATGGATGCGTTTGTACGTGTCGCTGCTTGAGTTGTACCTCGAAATGACGATTCAGCATATACCTCTGTTGAATCGTCTGCGTCTGTAACAATTGTAGCACTTGGATTTTGGATAGGGTTATAGGATTAATTTGGTAACGCATCTTATTTTAGTTTGTTTTGTTCTTTTATTTATTTTTACTTCTATTTCCGAATTATATGATGTGCTGCAACGATAAAATATTCAAAATTTTCTAAAATTCCATATACTAGTATTTGTATCTAAAGATAGTTTTCCATGGGATCGATCTCGTGTATGAGACCGTTTAGATCCGGCCCACCAACTGTTGAATAGAATGAAACACAGCCCACAAATAATACTAAATGGGCTTAAAACTTGACCCATGTTTTATCATTTTTGTGCCCTTGACTTGGTCATTGGCTGGGGAAAACAGATCAGACGTTTTTGGGGAAGTGGGTGGAGGCTAAGAGCACTCCCAGCAGAAATCTCAAAATTATGCTCATATATTCCTCTGTAAAGCTTTCCTATTTAATTTTAGGATCTCGATTTTATAAATGCATACACCAGATCTCCTATTTTCTACATAAAAATAATAATTATGTGTGGGCCCTACTAATTATAAGCTTAAAATAAATTTAGGGTGGGTGTAAATTTAAGATTGAATTTAGGTAGGTGTAAAATTTTTTGTGGGCCCCATCCAATTTAGGGGATCTGCTGGATGCATTTTTTATCTCATTTTCAATTGTGTTAGCCTAAATTTAGAGTTAGTGATACATTTAGGTGATCTGCTGGGAGTGCTCTAAGTTCTAATTTGAACTATCCTCTCATCTCCAAACAAAAGGGGGTAGCGACTTCTTTCCAGTTGAGATAACAGCTGTTTTTTCTCTTCTCTACACAAGCTACGAATTTTCTTTAGTTTCCTCAACTCACATACACCATTTCTCTTCATTAATTTCCAGAATTTATACACTTTCTTTCTCTCTTCTTTAAACATGAAAAGCGTCTCCACTTCGTCCTTTGCGAGTGCACGTAATTGACGGATTGTTGTGTTAACCTTGGGAAGCATTCGGCAACGAGACTTGACACCAGAGGATCTGCCGAGATCGCTTTTAAGGCAGCGGTGCGCCGCGGCACAGTCACTATTCTTGTTTCTTTCTTCTACCTTGTTTTGCAGGTTTAGGAGTTTTATCTAGCAGGTGGCGTGCGTCTTTGATACAGCCTTCTACTTCTTCTTTTGCTGAGCATCTGGCGTAGCTTTGTTCCAACAATTTAAAAGCGATCCTAATGGCCCTATTAAACCATGCTCTGCCCGATTTGTCGAAGTTGGAACCTCTGAACGGATCAAACTACAAGAGATGGTCTCAAAAACTACTAATCTTCTTCGAGCAACTCGAAGTCGATTACGTGTTGCTCGAGGAGGCCCTTGCCGCTCCTCCACCCGTCACCAAAAAGATGCATCTTCTTCTACTTACTTGATTGAGTCTTTGGATGTTTGGCATGCAAGACTTGGACATGTTAATTATGCTTCTATAAAGAAACTTCGAAATATGTCATTAATCCCTGCATCAAACCAAAAAGATGTTGTTAAATGTGAAATATGTGTTGAAGCGAAATTTGCTAAAAAATCATTTAAGTCTGTGGAACATAGATCCTCTGAGCTTCTTGACTTGATTCACACGGACTTAGCTGAATTTAGAAGCACAATTAGTAAAGGAGAAAAGATGTACTCCCTCCGTCCCAATAAATGTGGCCACTTTCTTTTCGGCACGGAGATTAAGAAAGTGATAGTTAAGTTTTAATTGAGTGTGGTCCACCAAAATTAGTGAGTTAATTAGTCATTTCTCCCACCTATCTTCTTCAACCATCTTCTTCTCAATTTCCACCACTCAGCCCCATTCCTTCAATTCCGGCGAGTAACAGCAAGAGCCACCACCACCGGTCTCCCTCGATTCTCCATCGCCGGCGAAACTCGTCTTTTTCTCCGGCGAACTCCAAAACCGAAACTAAATTCCTAAATCAAAATCAAACCAAATTCTAAAATTAAAACTGAATCCCTAAATCAAAATCGAAACTAAATCCCTAAATCAAAACCAAACCAAATCCCTAAATCAAAACCAAACCAAAATCTATCAAACGAACTCCAAAACTAAATCCCCAAACCCTCAAATTGGTACAGTCGACGACAGCGCGGCAGGCGTTGCCTCGCGTTGAATCTCTGGCGGAGGAGGCCAAAGCCGACGTCACGGCGGAGCTGGAACGACAGTGTGGTTTCCTAGAGTCAGAGGGCCGCGGTCGTGGCTTCGTCCGCTGTGACTGTTGCTGCTACTGCTTCGTCTGTGGTCGTGACTTCTCGGAGTGGTGGTGGGACTCATCAATGGCGCCGCTGTCAAGGCGACGACGGAAAACAGGAGATGGCAGAAAACAGGAAGTGAGAGAGAGAGAGAGAGAGACAGAGAGAGATAAGCGCGAGATGACAAAGAGATAGGGCAGACGAAGAGAGAGATGCGAGATGAGGAGGAGGCGGCGGTGCTGCCGTCGACCGGAGAGGGCGGACAAGAGGGAGAGGGCGAGGGGCAGGGTGCGCCGCTAGTGTGCGTATGGTGATGTGTGTGTGAGTGTGTGTTTGTTTATTTAAATAGGATTTAGGTTTAGATAACTAATTATGCTTAATTAAATTATACTAATTATTTCTATTTTGAGAAAGTGGCCACTTTTAGTAGGACAAACCAAAATGGAAAGGTGGCCACATTTATTGGGACGGAGGGAGTACTATATTTCCTTTGTGGATGACTTTTCTCGTTACACTCGCTTATATCTCTTAAGAACCAAAGATGAGGTTGCTGATGTGTTTCTTATGTTTAAGGCAGAAGTAGAAAACCAATTGAACAAGAAGATTAAGAGGTTGAGATCAGACAGAGGAGGTGAATATAGTACTATTTTCTTGAAAAATTTCTGTGAACAACATGGGATTATACATGAATTTACTGCTCCTTATTCTCCTGAACAAAATGGCATTGCTAAAAGGAAAAATAGAACTCTCAAGAACATGATTAATGCTATGTTGCTTAGTTCGAGTTTGCAAGATGAACAGAGACTTGTTGGTGATGATAACATGGACAAGCCGCCTTCTGATGGAGACCGAGCTTCAGATGCTTGCATCCCTCAGGACAGTCAGGGTAGAAAGGATATGGAACACCATTGGTTAAAAGACGAAAAGAGCCAAATTGAGGTAGTTGAGCAGGAATACGAGAGGAGTTCTGCACCTCTGATTGTTCAGCCGCTTGCTGTTGTGACTGACAACAATGCTGTGCTAACTTTGACTGGGACGACAGGACCCATTTCTCGTACACGAGGGCGTCCGAAAGGGGCTATCACCAAGAAGGGGAGAGTTTCTGATTCTTCTATCAAGCACAGGCTCCGTCGTATCATAATCAATGGCATGTCTTCGGATTTCCAAAACTCAGCACGCCGTGACGATATGCATGGCCCAGGTCTTGACACTTCTTCGCCTGTGGAGTTCCTGAATAAAGTGAAGAATGCTCAGTCTCGAGGACATATACTGCAAAACTTTGTGATCAACTCCTCTAACTCTACCGATGCAGCCCATGCTATGTCGGTTGTGGCCTCTTCAAAAATGAAGAAAAAATGGGGCGATATGTTGGACGATGAAGAGGACGATTTAGACGAGGACGACCCTCTTAAAATGTTCTCTTAGTCTTGGTTTGTTTTTTGGTTACCCGGGGTTTCTTGCGGGTGCTTTTGCTTGCTTCCTTTGTATCTGGTCTCTCTTTTTTTCTTTTTCTTTTTAATAAAATTTCTATTTCAGCTTAGTTCGAGTTTGCTTAACAGTATGTGGGGGGAAGTTGCTTTATCTACAAGTTATATTCTTAACCGTGTGCCTCACAAGAAAATTGAAAAAACCCCTTATGAAATATGGAAAGGCTTTTAGCCTAACTTACAATATTTAAAAGTGTGGGGGTGCCTTGCTAAAGTGAGATTAAATGATCCAAAGCAAGTGAATGTAGGATCAAAGACCTTTGATTGTGTGTTCATTGGTTATGCTAATAACTCTACTGCATATAAATTTATGTCTTTAAGTGATCATTCTATCTATGAATCTCATGACGCTGAGTTCTTTGAACATATATTTCCTATGAAGACTAACATTACTGTTGAGAATGTTTCTAGTACTTCACAGGAAAATCAAGCAGAGACTTCTCATCGTTCAGCTCAGGAAACTGAGGAAAACGACGAAATTGAGAAGAAGTAAGAGGAGACGAACAAAGACATCATTTGGTAACGATTTTATTACTTCTTTTGTTGCCGAATATTCTGAGAAAATTAATGAATCTGTTGTGTATGCCTTTCTTCTTGAGGAGAATCCTCTTACTTATCAAGCTGCCATGACTAGTATAGATGCTCTACTTAGGAAAGAAGCTGTACAAAGTGAACTTGATTCCATTAATGATAATCATACTTGGAAACTTGTTGATGTGCCTGTTAGTTGCAAACCTACTAGAACTAAATGGATTTTTAGGAAGAAACTAAAACCTGATGGTTCAGTTGATAGGTATAAGGCAATATTAGTTGTGGTTGGATATTCTCAGAAAAAAAATGTTGATTTCTTCGACACTTACTCTCCTGTTGCTCGAATCTCTACTATCAGATCACTAGTTGCTTTAGCTGCTATTCATAACTTGATAGTGCATCAAATGGATGTGAAAACAACCTTTTTAAATGGTGATTTGAATGAAGAAATTTATATTGAACAACCTGCGGGTTTTGTCGTACCTGGGAAAGAACATAAAGTATGCAAACTGAAAAAATCATTGTATGGTCTTAAACAAGCCCCTATTCAGTGGTATGAAAAGTTTTATAATACTATTCTTTCTAATGGTTTTTCTGTTAATTGCTCTGAATCATGCTTATATTCTAAAACCCGTGGATCAGATTGCGTGTTAATATGCTTATATGTGGATGACATGTTAATTTTTTGTACGTGTCTGGACATTGTGTTGGAGACAAAAACTTGTTTATCTTCTGTCTTTGATATGAAAGATATGGGTGAAGCTGGTGTTATCCTCGGGATAAAATTGATTAAATTTGAGCATGATTATGCATTGAGTCAGTCTCATTATGTGGAACAAGTCCTCAAACGCTTTTATTGCAATGATTTAGTTCATGTGAAAACTCCTTATGATTCTAGTTTACAATTGAAAAAGAATCTTGGTGAATCTGTTTCTCAATAACATTATGCTAGAATTTTAAGAAGTGTGATGTACTTGATGAATTGCACTAGGCCTGATATTGCATATGTTGTGAGCCGTTTGAGTCGATATACACATAATCCTAGTAATGATCATTGGTTTGCACTTTATCGTTTGTTGAGATATCTTAAGGGAACTGCTAATTACTGTTTACATTACTCTAAATTTCCTAATGTGTTAGAAGGTTATTGACTATTGTGATGCAAACTGGGTATCAAACAGTGATGAGGTAAGCTCAACTAGTGGATATGTATTCACTCTTGGAGGTGGTGCAATTTCTTGGAAATCTGGAAAACAAACTTGTATTGCAGGTTCTACGATGGAATCTGAATTCATAGCATTGGATTTGGCGAGTCATGAGGCGAAATGATTGCGAGAACTGTTGGCAGATGTGCCGTTGGGTAAGAGGTCTCAGGCACCTATTTCTCTTCATTGTGACTCACAAGCTGCCATCTCTAAAAACAGTGTCTACAATGAAAAGATGAGACACATTCGGCTAAGACATGCAGTGGTGAGAGAAATGCTTGGTGATGGAGTCATTTATTTAGACTTTGTAAGGTCTGAGAAAAACTTGGCTGACCCGTTCACTAAAGCACTCATCAAGAGGCAAGTGCAAGAGCTTTCAGCCGGAATCGGGATGAAGTCATTGAATGGATGAAGTTGACGTGGTGGATACCTAAAGGTCAAACGAAACCAAGTGAGCTTATATTCATTTATATAGCTTTTTATGTATTAAACTGTGTTATTCTACTACGGAGAACATTGGCCATAGATGAATCATCACCTGTAGAAGGTAGTTCCACTGCGGTGGATTTTTGATTGTACTATGATTCTGAGGTTGAGCATTTGGCTCTTAATGATTCTTGCAGTCGTGCTTTGTGAAACACTTCTGATATATTGTATGCGTATAATATATTTAGTGTCGTGGCGATTGCACTATCACAGAATCACATAAGTGTGTGTGAAGAGGTGGCATTCTTCTATGGAATTAATTCCTAGAGCACGCACGAGATCCAAGGTGTTGTTATAGCCAATTTTATTTGCTATCGCGTAGACGTAACCTTTAAGGAAAGATGTGTGTTGTGGGGGGCAACATGTGATTTTTATAAAGTTCAAGTAGAAATACACATTATGAGATTCACATGTTTTCCTACTACACTAATATATAAATTCTAATCGTAAGATTGTTTGTATTTATGCATCAATGTTCCTCTAGTTTCATCTTTTTTGTGCTGAATTCCATTTGTGGGGGATTGTTGAATAGAATGAAACACAACCCACAAATAATACTAAATGGGCTTAAAACTTGGCCCATGTTTTATCATTTTTGTGCCCTTGACTTAGTCATTGGCTGGGGAAAACAAATCAGACGTTTTTTGGGGAAGTGGGTGGAGTCTAAGTTCTTATTTGAACTATCCTCCCATCTCCAAATAAAATGGGGCAGCGACTTCTTTCCAGTTGAGATAACAACTACTTTTTCTCTTCTCTACACAAGCTACGAATTTCCTTTAGTTTCCTCAACTCATATACACCATTTCTCTTCATTAATTTCCAGAATTTATACACTTTTTTTCTCTCTTCTTTAAACATGAAAAACGTCTCCACTCCGTCCTTTGCGAGTGCACGTAATTGATGGATTGCTGTGTTAACCTTGGGAAGCATTCGGCAACGAGACTTGATACCGGAGGGTCTGCCAAGATCGCTTTGAAGGCAGCGGTGCGCCGCTGCACAGTCACTGTTCTTGTTTATTTCTTCTACCTTGTTTTGCAGGTTCAGGAGTTTTATCGAGCAGGTGACGTGCGTCTCTGATACAGCCTGCTACTTCTTCTTTTGCTGAGCATCTGGCGTAGCTTTGTTCCAACACCAACTAATTATAAAATATATATATATATAGATATATATATATATATATTGTTACATTGATTAAATCTCACAATTGTGTCGCGATTTCTGTGAACCAATCTCACAATTGCGCTGTCGCCGCACGTCATCTCCACCGCACGCCGGAGGGCGGGTAGAGGCGATCGAAACTCTGTTATTTAGTATCCGCGATTTCTTTTAAGAAATTCTACCGGTAATTCTGAGTTCTTGATCGACGCCATTGCAGCCCTTCCTCTTTCTCAGGTAGCATTAATTTTGCTTTCTTGATACTTCTTGGTACCTTAATTTGGTTTAGGATCAGTCATTGTTGATCATACATTTCAGGTTAAGTGTTTTTCTCCAATATTAGTTCCATTCTGGCATGAGAGAAAATGAGGTAGCAAACAAATACAACTATTGAACTCTTAAACTGAGTTTAATTTGAATCATTATCTAATATAGAAAAGTGGTGATGATAATGGAAGTCGTTGAGTGTAGTGTTTGAGTTTCTGCTTTTGTCCAGATTGTGTGATGCTTATTGCCAGCGATCAGAAGCTCCCATGCTGATCACACGAACAATGCGTTGATAATGATTGTCCTACTGTAGTACATCCCAAGATTGTATATGATCTTCCCCTTGAGTTCTCAAATCATCAAAACTACTAGAGTCGTCTCAAAGACAGCCTGGGCCGGTGCTACATACAATTTGTTGCTCTACATGCTAGCAAGCCATGTATGTCGATTGTTTGGAACTTGCATTCACTTTTTCTTGCGCAAGATTAAGAAGTTGTGGAGACTTTTTCTTGTCAAAATCGAGATAGCTTTTTGTTGCCATTCATATATGATCTGTTTGATTGATTCTTGATCATCTTGTTTGAGTTGATAGGGGTACAGTGGATTCAAGTGCATACAACTCTGATTCCTCAGAATTGGAGTTGGATTTGGAGAGAGTATGATTTATAATCATAAATATTATGTTTGTCTTATAGTAAATATTACGTTTATTATTAGAAAAAGTCATTAACTAGGAGTAAATCATGCATCAACGCCGGCAATTTATTCAATTAGTTATTTTATTCCTAAAGTAAGTAATTAAAGACACATGGAACGAAATATTGACAATCGGAGTTAAAAGATCTTGGAATTAATAACATGTGGCAAAGTAGTCAGAGCTGATAAGTGTTGGAGAAACAAGAGAACATGTCAGAGGTGACGATGAAGAGCTTTAAAGGTAATGGGTCAGAGCTTAAAAAATTACATCTAATAAAGAAACGGGAGCTTAAGAAAACGCAAGTAGAGGCTATTGAAGTTAGAGGTGAAGAACAAAGAATTCGACAACCGGAAGTCATGCAGCCCTGATAAGTATCTGACAAAAGGCTATTAGTTAGTTATTAACAATATCTGCAGTGAAAATGACAGTGATTGACCATGCAGTGTACGTGAATAGTATAAAATTACTTGTTTACCCCTGTGTAATCCTCTATACATAGATGATTATATGCATTTGTAAAGATTACGCGATATTTAATACAAGCGAATTCAGCTAAGTTATTTTCGTGTTCTTCAAGTGTTTTCAGCTAATTGACGATACCCATGTCACCTTTTAACTTAATCCTTTAGAATCTTTGTAGTTTTTTTATATTTATTTCATCAATTGGTGCCGTGCCGAATGCTTTTCTTCAAGACTTCGGGCAAAAAGAATTTGTAATCTCCTATGCCTTGCAATTAAGGTTAATCAATGACAAGTATAGGATCGAACCAACAGGGAGTCGGTGTATCTCGGTACTCGATGTCACAATTTTAAGGTTGCACTTTTGTAGTAGCCCCCACCTTAACTATATTATTATTTGTTCATATATAGTTAAATAGAGATATTTGTTCTTAATAGATTAGGTATATTTTATGAATTGCACAAAAAATAGCTATATGAGAGATTTGAATTTATTAGCAATTTAGTGAGTTGAGTTATTTTGAGATAGCTATAGCATCCCAAATACTTCATTATTTCTTCATTATCTTAAGATGAACCAGGATTTTATTTAGAAGCCTAAAGATGTTTAGTTAAAAGAGATGGGCTAGTCTATTTTTATTAAAAGCTCAAGTACTATTCAGTCAAGTTTGTGAGCCCAATAACTATATTTGGGCCAGGAGTTTTGTCACGTAGAAAGGGTTGGCCCAATCCCTTATATTATTAGTGAACTAATTAATTGTGAATTTGATTTATTTAACAATTAGGCTTTTAGCCAGATTAGTTGGGCAACAAACACGTTGCTTGAAACTTTTGAGTCAGCTATTATAGAGACCGACTCAAACCAGAACAAATCTCACTCTAGTGAGATGCGTAAATTCAGTCCTTTCCCAATCTGCAGAAACTCAAACACACAAGCAAAATACCTTTCAACACACAAATCATTCCCAGTCTTCCTTAGAGCATCCACAATGCTTGCACCCATAGTGGGTGCAATAGACATGGTCCCACTTCTATTGCACCCACTCCAACAATGGTATTGCACCCGCCCGGGTTCAATAGATTTTAATTTTATTTTCTCTTTACTTTTATTCTTTTTTCAATTTAAATTAAACAACTTCAATTTTAACAACATAAAATTCATTCAACTAAAAATCCAAACACCACAAATAAAAAAAACAACAAATATTTAAAACATCCAATTTTTGAAAAATTTAAAGCCGTCGAACTACGGGTCAACCGGACCAAAGCGTGCCCATATATGCTCAACCAAATCATCGCGGAGGCGAGCATGCAATCGTGCATCCTTCAAGCTTGCATTCCGTGCCAAATAGGCGGCGAACTCCGGTGGTGCTCCGGAATTGAATTGTGTTTGAGGAGTAGAACTTGGTCCCTCGCCGTCGTCACCGTCAAAATTACTTGCATTTCCACCTTCATCCTCAATGATCATGTTGTGCAATATGATGCATGCAAACATGATCGAACTCATTTGCTCCGCCTTCCACAAACGCGACGGTCCTCTAATTATACCCCACTGAGCCTGAAGAACACCGAAAGCTCATTCCACATCCTTCCTTGCAGCTTCTTGCATCACCTTGAACCTCCGCTTCTTCTCATCGTTCGGAAACTGGAAGCTCTTCACAAACACCGGCCAGTCCGGATAGATGTCGTCTGTTAAGTAGTATCCTCGAGTGTGGTGAGAATTGTTGGCGAGGAAGTGCACAGCCGCTTCATGCCCCGCTAAAACATCGTTGAATAGCGTGGACTGGTGGAGCACGTTGATGTCGTTGTTGGACCCAGCGACTCCAAAGAATGCATGCCAGATCCACAAATCTTGTGAAGCAACGGCCTCTAATATAATTGTTGGCTCGCCTTGATCCCCTCGAGTGTAGGCGTCGTGCCAAGCCACGGGGCAATTCTTCCATCCCTAATGCATGCAGTCTAGGCTCCCCAACATTCTCGGGAACCCATGGCGGGCTTCGTGCATTGCAGTGATGCGTTGCACATCGGCAATTGTTGGCCGTCTCAAATACGTGCCGCCAAAGATACGAACGACGGCCTTGCAGAATTTCTTCAAGCATTCCAACGCCGTCGTCTCTCCTATACGGAGATATTCGTCACAACAATCAACAGCAGTTTCGTATGCCAATTGTCGAACAGCGGCAGTGCACTTCTGGATCGGGGAGAAGCTTAAGCGGCCAATAGCATCCGGACGTTGTTGGAAGTAAGGATCGACTTCTAGCGCATTGACAATGCGTAGAAACAACTCCCGGCTCATACGAAATCGACGGCGAAATAATTGTGGCCCATAAACAGGCTCGACAGAAAAATAATCGCGATGGAGGCACTCGGCTCCACCTTCACGGTCACGACGAACCACTGTCCGCTTCTTCCTCGGGCGTGGTGGAGGTGGATCGAAACGATATGAACTTGCCACTGTCATAAAATTCACAGCACATCTCATAAAAAATAAATCGGGGGCTTGAGTAGGATCGGGAAGAGAAGGAAGTTGTGCGGGATCAACATGAACTTCTTCGTCGGATGAAGAATTTGAGGAAGAATTATTGTTGGAAGAATTGGTGGATGAAGACATTTTCTTTAAGAATTGAAGAGAAAATGAGTAGTTTGATGTAGTGTTTGTGATTGAGGAAGGGGATATGTGATTATATATAGGTGAAAAAGAAAAAAAAATGGCCGAGAAGACCGTTGAAGCCAACGGTCAAATGACCGTTTTTTTTTTTTTTTTAATTCGAATTTATTTTTTTTCATTACAGAAATGGGCGCGTGCTTTTCACCCATTTCCTTCGCTCCAGCTTTGCCCCGAGTGCGTTCCATCGCCCCACAGCCATTGCACCCGGGTGCAACAACCGTGGCGGGTGCGATAGGCCGGGATCGATCCGGCCTTCGCACCCCACGTTGTTGATGCTCTTAGCAGTTCACATCGAAGAAGGTAGTATCCCTTTTCATACAATACAGCTCAATATTTGTGTTAAAGCAACAACCATGAATAGTAATGAACAATAACTATAAACATATCTCTAATTCTAATTTTACAAACGCAGTCTCAGTTCCTCAATAAGCGGAAACAGACTTATAACATATAAAAAAATAGGATTTTGAGCAGTAGTCGAAGCTGCCGCGCAGGAGACACCTAGAATCATCAATTCCTGAAATAGAAAATAGATAGGGGGAGAGGCAGACGAGAAGGAGAGGAGAGGAGAAGACAGAGCAGGATAGAAAGAGGAAGGCGAAGCAGGGGCCGCGGCGATCGCCGGCGCTGCATGCTCAGCGACGGTGCGCGGCGGCCGCCGCGACCAAGAGGGCATAGAGAGAGAGAGATAGAAAGTGAGCAGAGAGGGGGAATATAGAAGGATTGAGAGGGAGAAAGAAGGGACATACCTGGGATGGAGAGGCCGGTGGTGCGTCGGAGACGGCGGCGGTGCGGCGGAGGGGCGAATCTCAGAGAAGAAAAAGAGGCAGGAACCCTAGAAGTTGGGAATTTTAGAAATTGGGAAGGAAATAGGGAAGAAAAAGGAAAAGGAGGGGGAGGAAGGAAAGGAGCCGGCCTCGCTCGCCGGAGGCGGCGATAACCGGCGACATTCGCCGGAGAAACGCAGAGAGAGAGAGAGAGAGAGAGAGAGAGAGGGTAGAGAGAAGGGGGGAAGGAAACAGAACGCAGAGAGAGAAAGTGTGTTCTGCGTAAGAAAAAAAAGAGAGAGATAAATCTGTTTTAAATTCTTAGAAGACTCTAACTACTCCCTCCGTCCATGAAATAATTTCCTTGGAGGGAGTGGCACGGGTTTTAAGAAAAAATATTGTTGAGTGTATTGAGAGTGGATAAAAGGTAGTTGAGTGTATTAGGAGTGGTGAAAAAGTGTTATAATTAATATTGAGAGTTGTGAAAAGTGAAAAGTAAGAAGATTATTATAAGTGGTGGGGTATAGTCCAAAAATAGGTAGGAAGTTCTTTTGTGGACGTACCAAAAAGGAAAGATAGGAAGTTCTTTCGTGGACGGAGGGAGTATTTGTTTATCAGATATACCATCAGTTGGGCTCAAACGAAGTTAATTTTATGGGCTTTGTTAATAACATATTTATTGGGCTTTGGTAATTGATTAAAGGATAAATCTAATTTAACTAGGGGCCGTTTGATTTGCAGTTTAGGATTGATTAGGATTAAAATTATCTTGAGAAATTAGTGTGGATTTATATTATTTCATGGGTGTTTGATATCATGGCTACTTAATCCTATATTATGTTTGATATCCATAGGATTATGTTGGATTATATTATCTAATACCAAAACTATCCTCACATAATTTTAAAAATATCATGTGTGTCCACCATTACTTGAGCATTTGCATCGATATGCGTGAGGAAGGGTAGCAGAATTTTTATCCAACTTCTCAGTATTAAATTTATCCGAGGGGGTGGGCGGATTATTAGTATGGGTTAATCCCACAAAATAGCATGGAGAAGTAGGATTAAGTAGGAGTTGACCATATTAACTGCACATGATATCAAACATCACACTAATTTGTATTAATTTAATTTATCCTACCTATAAACCCATATCAAACAGGCCCCTAGATTGAGCCTTAATTTATTTAGTTGGACTGTATTTATTTTAAATTAAGCTTATAATTATGTATAAGAATTATTAGCTATTAGCTAATAATTAGTTTGATTTATTAAATGGTCTAGACATGTAGAATTATTGTAATTAATTTATGATGTTATCCTATGTGTTTATGCATAAATTAGACAATATATATTATTTCAAGATCAAGTTCCTTAAAGAAGAGGAAATAAGGGATTTATATTATTTCCATCTAATAGCTATTTATTAAATTAGTGCGAGTAGAGTTATGATAATCACAGTTAAGTGTTTCTTGAATTAGTTATTAATAAGTTTTCGAATAGCAGCTAGACTTTATTCAATAATTTCAATAGAAATATCACCTTATGACCAAAATAAGTATTCTTTTTAGATCAAAGCCATGTCATTTCCTCATTATTTATTAGTCAGTTTTTATACTGAAGGTCAGATACAAGAGAAAGAGAGTGAAACAAAAGTTCAGAATTACCTGTATCGCCAGACCACGATCAGGTGGGCTTTCTTATATAAAAGTCAAAGTTTAGATTATGCTGCAATTGAATAAAATTTGTGAACTATTATCATTGCCTATCAGTTTTAAGATTTATGTATAATACCTATCTGGCACCAGAGTTATGTTAATTGAATTCGGATCATGTTCTATTTAGATGTTAGACAGGATTAGTGTACACAAAGGGACTGTGAGCCGATGTAGCGTATCGGCCGGTCTAGGATCATGAGCCGGTTTAGCGTATCGGCCGGTCTATGACCGTGAGCTGGTTTAGCTTATCGGCCAATCAGTAACCGTGAGCCGGTTTAGCGTATCGACCGATCAGTGACCGTAGAAGGTGGCCACCTTCTTGGCACACAGTTATCATTACAGATATGGTAGAGTACAAAGAAGTATAGTCTGATCAGACGAATTTCAGTACAAGTAAAATGGCTAGTGGGTACAAACTTTTTACTAAAACATCTGTACGCCATAGAAAAATGCATGATAATTTACAGTTTTGTATGTATGTAATTGTGGCATATACCCATTGAGTGCTTTTTGGTACTCAGCCCTGCATATGTTTTCTAAATATGCAGGTTAAACTGTGATGAAGATAGATGCAAGCAGAGCAAAGCTTTTGATATATAAGTACTAAATTAGGCCATGCCATTTCCTCATTATTTATTAGTCAGTTTTTATACTGAAGGTCAAATACAAGAGAAAGAGAGTGAAACAAAAGTTCAGAATTACCTGTATCGCCAGACCACGATCAGGTGGGCTTTTTTATATAAAAATCAAAGTTTAGATTATGCTGCAATTGAATAAAATTTGTGAACTATTATCATTGCCTATCAGTTTACAGATTTCTGTATAATACCTATCTGGCACCAGAGTTATGTTAATCGAATTCGGATCCCATACTATTCAGATGTTAGACAGGATTAGTGTATACAAAGGACTGTGAGCCGATGTAGCATATCGGCCGGTCTAGGATCGTGAGCCAGTTTAGCGTATCGGTCGGTCTGTGACCGTAAGCTGGTTTAGCTTATCGGCCACTCAGTGACCGTGAGCCGGTTTAGCGTATCGGCCGGTCAGTGACCGTAGAAGGTGGCCACCTTCTCGGCACACAGTTATCATTACAGATATGGTAGAGTACAAAGAAGTATAGTCTGATCAGACGAATTTCAGTACAAGTAAAATGGCTAGTGGGTACAGACTTTTTACTAAAACTTTTGTACGCCATAGAAAAAGGCATGATAATTTACAGTTTTTGTATGTATGTAATTGTGGCATATACCCATTGAGTGCTTTTTGATACTCAGCCCTGCATATGTTTTCTAAATATGCAGGTTAAGCTGTGATGAAGATGGATGCGAGCAGAGCAAAGCTTTTGATATATAAGTACTAAATTAGGCTTAGGATTTTCATGTCTTCATACATGTAATCCACTTAAGTTATTCCACTGCAACATTTAGCGTATTCTACTTTATTGAGGTGTTGTAGAGATTTTAAACTAATGGTTTAGATAATTATGCCACTTTATACTTAGACAACTTGTCGTTATGTTATTGTGAGTTGTCTGCTTTTGAGTTTAGAAAAGATTGCTTATGATTACTAAACATTTTGGTAAATTATTGTTTAAGCAGGTTAGTGATTAGTCTTGAAACCAATTTTTCTTTTTCATTTTCTTGCTCTTTTTTCAGTCACACCTTTCCTTGGCTTAACTATACACTAGTTTAGGTCGGGCTGTGACAACTTTGGTCTAAGTGCCAGCTCTCTGGCTTGGTACGAAATGTAATATGAGCAATATATAAAAGCTGAAATAAAACAAGAAAATATCAATAATAAAGAAAAACCTGGTATGGGCATAGTCTAATTAGGTATTGGGGTATATTATCAGTCATTGGTACAAGGGTTTTTTTATTGTGCCTTCATGTCATTGGTTGTCATATGCACAAGCTCACTCAACCCTCATCCACGCCCTTTGTATTGATTGGAAGTGTACTCCCTTCCCCCCTCTGTCCTGGTAGATTTCCCACATCAAAGTGTAGTTGTGCGGGTATGCCTAAACTGAACGAGACTAAAATTGAACTCAAGAAATCAACAGTGGAATGCGAGAAAGCCACATACGAAGCCAAGAGATTCAGCTACAAAATGGAGCAGTTGGTCAAGAACTGCATGAAGGAGTCTCCACTGATGGACAACTTTTCTTCAACAGCTTTGGTGGAAAGTATAAGAGGAAAATTGACTGCTGCTGAAAAAGAAAAAAGAATCATGATCCAGGACATAACTGAAGGTTCTGACGACGACACGCCGAACAAATCCAATGATTATGACAAAGAAGAAGTTTAGAAGAGAAACATGATGGTACACAAGAATGTTCTTGTAGGAATATTAAACTTAATCAATACTCGATTTGTCCGAGGATCGTCTCTTGGATTATCTTAATTCACCATATATCAATTAAACCTAGCATGCTTCTATTAATTTAAATACTGCACCGAGGAGTTCAGAAATACCTAAAGAATTCCTAAAAATTCATCAATTCGTCGCTGAACAGGTCAGCTAACTTCAATCCTTCGTTTAAAGCCTCGAACGTCCTCTAATCGTATTTTACCCAGAAATACGACTTCTTCGAGTTCAAGAGAGCTTTCTGTGGCCGCCTGTTTCACCTCAATCGAAGTTCTGTAGAGGAAGTTATGGTCGTTCTTCGAAGACTGCTAGAACTTAATTTCCTACAAAAATTTGACTCCAGCTCTGATCTTCTGGACTGTATCCCGCTTAATCCCCGACGTCGGATGAACGACGATCTTTGAGGATTTCCCAGAGAAAATACCCACTCAATAGGTGCCGCTCATCTGTAACAGAAAACCTAATTTTGTAATCTGAAATTACGTATTACGTCTGGTCTATTCTGTTTTGAGAGCTGAGATGTATTTATATTTATAAATACAAGATATGGGCCAGACTTATGAGTTAGGTTATTTTTCTCCTACTGGGCTCATGAGTCTTTGGGCCAGCCCAGGGATCAAATACAAGGAATAAAGATGGGCCTCAAATGAATTAATTCTTATGATCAGCCCATATCATAATTAATTCATAAATATTAATTCATTCCACTAGAGAATCAATATTGACTTACCCCTTTATTGCTGATGATGAGTCGAGGCTTGTGTTTAGACTTATCGAACCCCCGTATCTAAGATATCCAACATCCATTAATTAGTTAAAGCTTCTGACAGCTTATATTAATTAATTTCTTATTAATTCTTAAGTAGTACCACTCAAGTTTATTATTGCACCTGAACTTAATCAATCTGTTGGGTTTAGTGCAATAAACCTTTTGAGCTCCTTAAGGGGATGTTTCATCATATACCAGATACGGTCACCTAATACAGATTACCAAATGTCATATATATATAAATTGTTATCACCCAAGATATAGAGTACTCAAGTTAATATGCAACTCTCACCCATAATAAGTTAAAGTGATACACAAATTTATATATACACCTGAAATCTTATTAGGATTTAGGTTTCATTAAGTCACCGATATCTTAATTCTTCACTTAGGCTAGACAGAAGAATACATCTCACTGTGATCGTATCAATACGTTTACACGCACCAGTATAGACAAGTAGCCAAGACAAACTACTTCCATCTATACTGCAGCCTAAACCAACAACTCGTCCTAGAGTTATCTCGACTGTGATCAATTTTATATCTCATAAGGTTATTCTAATTATATGGTCTTCTGTGATCTACAACACACCATATAATCTACTTATATAAAGATAATTTGACATACATATGTAATTATGAACAATTCAGATAGGAGATTAGATAGTGAACACATGAATCATTGTATACAAGCATAAAAGTTCTTGCTTTCAGTATACAAATCCAACAGTTCCTCCTCCCCAAAACTACAGAAGACTAAAGGGGGTGTTCAACCAACCTAACCACCGAGAGAGACTGAAGAGCAAAATTCAGTCAAGGAACGACGAATGAACTTCTGGACTGAAACAACCTCAGTTCAATTGAGCAAAGAACTAGAATCTTCCTCATCAGTCCAGAGGGAAGAACAAGAATCATCAACAATTGAAACCAATTAAGTTCATAAGAGAGCAACAACCATAGAGACAACACAACGATCAGTCCAGACGAACCAAAGATCAATCAAGACATCATATGTCTGGACCCTATTAGTCTCAATTCAGACAAGATCAGTTTGAAGCTCCTCAATTCCAGTCAAGACATCATCAGTCAAGAGCTACTTCAGTATCTCAGAGAAGAAACAATACTGATTAGAGAAGACCTCCAGTCTATACAAGACCTAACTACAAGAAGAATGAGTTCCAAAGAAGAAAATTGATCAACCAAGAAGAGCCCATGTGCCTACTAAAGAAGCCTCAACTTCAGTCAGACAACTAGTCAACAACAAATGAGCAGTGGCGCGTCGAGTGCTAAAACAGATCTGGGTTCCTAAGGACTAACTTACGCTCAAGGACCCAAACATTGATTGGGTACCTAAAATACTTCTTCCTTACAGGGCAAAACCAGGAAACACAAGAAGAAGGAAGAAATGAAAGCTCCGAGAAACACCTGGTACTTGGACAGTGGCTGCTCGAAGCACATGATGGGCTACAAGGAATATCTAACTTAATATGTCGAGAAAACTGGATCAAAAGTTGCATTCGGAGACAACTCTATAGGAGAAACTAAAGGCTATGGTGTGCTCACTATGGGTAACACCAGTATCAGTAATGTTAGCTATGTTTCTGGACTAAAATATAATTTGTTGTCTGTGAGTCAATTTTGTGACAGCGGATTCTCAGTGAAGATAAAAAATGATGAATTCAATGTGAAGAACAACAAGAAAAAGGTGGTGCTGAGAGGAATCAGGCAAGGAAATCTCTACGTCGTATCATGGGAAGATAGTCCACCTGAAACATACCTTATCAGCAAGAGCAATTCAGAACTCAATTGGCTATGGCACCGACGACTCAACCACCTCAACTTCAAAACAACCAACAAGCTTGCCACGCATCAACTAGTAGAAGGATTACCTTCTATTGTCTTCTAGAAGAGGCAAGAATGTGGAGCATGCCAACGAGGAAAGCAGACCAGAGCTTCATTCAAGTCAAAAACAGGACACTCCTCAAAGCGAATACTCCAACTGCTTCACATTGATCTATTTGGTCCAGTGTCTCCCAAAAAGCAATAACCGTATAAAATACAGCATAGTGGTTATAGATGATTACTCACGATATACTTGGGTTATTTTTCTATATAGAAAAAGTGAAACACTAAAGGAATTCCTAAAGCTGATGAAGAGACTAAGCGTTGAAAAACAAATGGATATCATTAGCATTAGCATCAGATAAGACCGAGGGACTGAATTCCTCAATTCAGTGATTAGAAATTACTGCGAGAAACGAGGGATCAGTCACCAGACCTCTGCATCAAGAACTCCTCAGCAAAACGGAGTAGCTGAAAGAAGAAACGGATCTTTGAAGGAAGCAGCAAGGACGATGCTTGCTGAATCAAAACTTCCACTGAAGTTTTGGGCCGAAGCCATCAACAACACATGTTATACTCAAAATCGCTCATTCCTCACTCAAAGACACGGAAAAACTCCATACGAGCTATGGAAGAACAAGAAGCCAATTGTTTCTTATTTTCATGCTTTCGGTTCTAGGTGTTTCATTCATAACAACAATAAAAGAAAGTTAAACACTTTTGATAGCAAGGTTGATCCAGGAATTTTCCTTGGATACTCTAGAACTGAAGAATCCAGCAAAGCCTATCGAGTATTTAACTCTCAAACGATGGTTGTGTAAGGAACACCTCATGTTATTTTTGATGAGACACTTGATGATGTCAGGAAGCAGGAAACTGAAGAGAATGCTAAGAACTATGGAGGTTCTAGTACTGAAAAGAAAAGCACCGAACCAAATGAGGTGTTAGTGTGGGGACCAGGAAGAGATGAAGATACTGAAGAGAGGGACTTCAAACCGTATCATTGAGAAACGAAGAGGCTTCTTGGTGCCGGCCATGAGGATGGAAGACACTCACGTCACTGGATATAAGTGAGGGTAGAAACAAGCTTGACGTCGGAGAGACGTTGAGATCCAGTGGAAGGGTCCGGTGAAGACCAAGTGTGTGAGCGTCATTCTCCCACTCCATGACTTCATAGTCATTGAATTCTCCTTTGTTGGAACAGAATTTTTCTGCAACCGTTATGTATAATATTTATAGATAACGGATGCGTACTGTTATGTATGCACATCGTACCGTTATCTATGCTACTATACATAACGGTTTTTAACCGTTGTCTATGATACGTATCATAGACAACACCACTATACACAACGGTTTTTTTGCTCATAGATAACGAAAAAAAAATTGTTATCTATGAGCGTTTTTCTAGTAGTGATGGAACATTATTATGCTCTGCAGTACACATAATAAATGCGAGTGTTGCAAAAATAGAAATTAAATAGAACACAACTGGTGATAATTAATTGGACCTTGCTATTTGGATCAATTTGATTCGGATCAAATCCAAAAAATAATTAATGTTCAACATAAAAAGACATATTTACCCTTTATGTATTTTTCATTTTAATATTAATGAAATATGTATATATATTATTGGGAACATTATTTTCAATAAATACTTTTGTATTTTCAATGAGAAGTTTGACTAATTTATAATATATTTTGTAAACCAACATGAATGTATTTAATTACTCAATCATGCATTTGTTATCATGCTTTGATATTCTTTATGTATCTGACGTTTTTTATTTTTTTTTGTTAACATGTTTTACTTTTATTTTCCTGAAGTGTTTCTTTATTTTTATTTTTGTTATGTATGCTTTTCTTTTTTGTAAACACACCCTTTATTTAAATAAAAAATATTACAAAAACAAAAATATGAAACAAAACATAAAAACATAGATATCAAAGTAAGTATACTAAAGTTGTATTAATACGTATGTACTATTCCATGTCCAAAAAAAAATAAAAAAATGTCCCTATTAATAGTCTTCTCTAGTTTTTTTGATAGAATTATATTCCCCTAGTTAAAACTTAAAATCCGTACGCATTTGATTGATAATATGTAAAGTGATTTAAATATACACATAATTCATAAATTATATATATTGTATGAAATATAAATAATTTTTATATTTATTAACTAAAAATAAAGAGTCAAAATTTTATATTTTAAAAATAAATACATGTAAATGAAATTGTCACCTCTTGTCCAATTGCTACAATTGAAGTATATATTTTTCTTGCTCACAAATATATATGAATAACAACTTTAGCTTTATTGATCTCCAACATAATTTAAAAATATATTGTGTACTTTTCATTCTTTTTCGGTGGATATCTTAATGCATTAAAAAGTTATTGCTTAATATATACGAAAAATCGGCTTAACTACATTGATTGTATTAGTTTTGTAGCTTTTAGTATGGTAACTTGACGAAAATAAACTATACTTTATTATATATAATTAATTCATAATTTTTAATATTCATTAACTATAAACAAAGAGTTCAATATTTTATCAAGGGTAGAGGGTTTACAATTTCGTACATCGCCCTTGCATATATACATTTTTTTTAAAATTTTAAAAACACATGCACACATGAGTCAATCCACTGACTTTAAGATTGTTTGAGAAGCGTTTTATATTTAATAATAAATATTATTTTAAAGTATTTTTTATATTTAAATTATGAAAATAATATTATATGAATGTTAAAATTTTATGTTATACAAGAAACAGGTAGGAACAATTATTGCTCGTTATATCAAAATAAAAATGATCGCAGATGTTGTTAGAATAGGACGTGTGAATGTTTGAAATGATGTCTATTATTGAAACTTTAGATGCATTAAGCAATGTCTGCTGAAATAGAAAGTTTATTAAAAAAAGAACAAAGAGGTTCAAGCGAAAAAACAAGCTAAAGCACCCGCGAGAAGTCACGGAAAACTAAAAAACAACCAAGACTAAGAGAACATTAAATCATCCTCGTTAAAAGATTCTTCGTCATCCAGCATATCTCCCCATCTTTTAGAAACCACAGCCGACATAGCTCGAGCTGCGTCTGAAGAAGAAGAATGAACCACAAAATTTTGCATAAGCGCTCCTCCAGACTGAGCATTGTGCACTTTATTCAAGAACTCCACCGGCGACGGAGTGTCAAGAACAGCGCCCTTATTAATGACCCGCATGCTTGGATCATCTGCATTCCTGAGCCGACTTTTTATACTGTCAATCGGATTCAGTGGAGTTTGCGGACGTTCCATACCCTTTTTAGGTCTACCCGGTCGACGCTTAGGATTGTCAACGAGCATTTGCATCCCCTGACTAACCTGCTCCTCTAACCTGCTAATACGACTAGCCAACTCCTCCTGAGCAGAATGTGTGGGCTCAATGACCAACCGAGATGCCGAATCATCTGCCATGTCCATGGACGGAACCACAACAGACCGCATAATGACCTTCGACCCGGCTCCGTCCTCCCTCTGCGATCGTGCTGCCGGACTAACGGCCTCTCGATCGTCTGCAATGATCTCCTCAACCACGGGGCTGTTGGAAACCTCCATAACAGCCGAGTCCTCCTTGCTATCTTGAGCATCAATGGGCCGATCAAGTACAGAATCTGGTCCCAAAATCGAGTCATCTCTACGTGCTGCCATATTGTCTCCATTCTCTAACTCCCTACCCTCCAGCACCTCAAACCGATTGCTTTTTTCCATAGAATTCTTTCCAGCGGTAACATATTCACGTCTGGGCGAAGACTCCGTATCATTATCCAGCCCAGTAGAACTAGGCACCTCATTCGCGCGCTGTCGGTTCGCAACAGAACGGTTCCTAGTCTTCTTCCATTTTCGAGATCTATTGCGATGCTTCCTGCCCCGCAAACTATTATCCTGTTCTGTCTACTTAGTCGGAGAAGCAGGCTCTTTGCCCGAAGAAAGTTTGCAGTCATCAGTGGCATGGCCAATCGCAGAACAAAGACAACAGAAGTCTGGCAAATTCTCATAACCAAACTCAATTTCATAAATATCATCATCACATTTAACATCAAGAAACTGAGGGATATCCAAGGCCACATTCATCTCAACTAACACCCTAGCAAAATAACCAACCGAAGCCCTAGCAGACATGCCATCAACAAGAATAGGAGTTCCAACATGCCTAGCTATACCAGAGAGAACTTCAGGATGCCAAAATCATGCGGGAGATTAAAGATACGGACCCAAACCTGAGCAGTAGAAGAAACAATCTTGTTCGGATTGAAGTTGGGAGTCCATGCCTGAAGGAAAAGAATTCCCACACGAAGACGCCAAGCAGATTTCGCAAAAGCCAAAGCATAATCCTCAGGAGATGAGAACTTCAAAGTGAAATATCCCTTGTCCAGAGGGATAACCTGCCAAGGAGACGACGTTTTCCAGAGGATAGAGAGCTCAGTAAAAATATCCGCTGCAAATCTCGGCGAATCGCCTTTGCGAAGGAAAACCCTCCCATGAATAGCATGCTGAAAGGATTTGATTTGCCGTTGACGGAAAGCCGAGAAAATAGAAAGGCACGGCCTGTCGTCCATCATTGTGGGTTTCAGCACCGTAAACTCATGAGTCGGGACGTTTGCGGGACGTCCTGAAGATTGCCTAAGAGACTCGGCAAACGACTTCACGGGAGGAGTACCGGACGGAACATCTCCACCCCGGCTTAACTCCAAAAGCAATCGTTGCTGCTCCGGCTGTCCCGATCGAAAAACACCGGACTGATCAACGTCACTGCAGGAAGAGGATTGATCCCGCGAAAATGAGGTAATGACGGAATCCACGAACGACAACAGAGAACTGGCCGCTGATGAATGAAGTATCGCCCTGCTGCTGTCTTTGGGAACCCGCGACTCCAAAACCGGTGTCGAGGCATGAAGACTTGCAGCGACAGACACGGAATGAGGATGGAGCACCGGAACCCTAGTCCCCACCGAGGGCGCAGAAGCCACAGGGACCAAGGCCGAACTATCAGCGCACCAAAGTTGCGCTGCCAGGCCCACAGAAGAAACCCTAGTTGCCGCCATGATATCTGACTCGGGAACTTTCGGGAACAGGGAGCAATCACGGGACAAGTTGAAGCCAAAAGACAAAGCGCCGCCGGAAGAAGGATCCGCAAGAGACGGATGCGGTGGCTGGAGGGAAACCCTAGGTAGAATATGAACGTTGGTGTGTAAAGGTGGAAAATCGGAGGACGTGAAGGTCGTCATAACGCCGGTCGGAGAAGAGCAGCCGGCTGGCCAGAACTGCCCGCGGAAGAACCGCCTAGGCGGCGGCCGAGAGACTCCCTTGAGAGAGAGGGCTCATATTTTCACCAACATCAAGATTCAATGCATTAAGCAATGTCAATGTACACTAAAGGAGATGGATAGATGCATAACAATCATTAACATCACCATTTGTTAAATCTCTAACACATATACTTACTAAATATTTTATTTACATTTACTGAACATGTGTGATCATTTAATACAAAAATATGTTATTATTTCATTTAAAGTATATTCTAATAATATATATTACCAATATAAATTTTCATAATATTATAAACTTTGGTTGGACAATTTATTTACATTTATCCGTAAGACTAACAAATATAAAATATTAAAAAGATAAAAAATTAACTAATAATTTAATTTACGCAATATGAATTTTTTTCATAATATTATAAACTTAGGCAATATGTTACTATTTATGTAATTGGTTGAGCTTTCATATATATATATGATATGATTTATTTACAAATATATAGGGTGCGGTTATAGTGAGAACCATAATTATCGTGATAACATAAGAACCATTAAAATTAATGCATCTGCTATATAAATTAATGCATTCATTGTTAAATTTAATGCATCCGAAAAAAATAAATTTTTTGCTGCCTTCATGATTCGAACCCAGGATCTGCATTCATCCACCAAGATGATGCATCCACCGTAGATCTTGATGATCGAATGGCTTAAAATGGTTCTCCGTTCTAATTTTAATTAGTTGTTCTTATTTGAACCTCTCCCCAAATATATATATATATAGAGAATGGTTCAACAGAGAAGCTAAATATTGTGGAGAATAGAGAATTCACAAAATAAAAACGAACAGATCTATAGTTTTAATGAACAAATCAATGTACCGCATGAACAACAATTTGCCCCGGGTTCGAATCCTGCTGGTGGCGAGTTTTTCTATATTTTTATTAAATACGTCTGTTCATTACTTATGTTGATATGTTCGTAAAATATATAGATTTGTTCGTTCTCTCGAAAAAGATAATTCTCTGTTGAACTCAACCCTATATATATATATATATATATATATATATATATATATATATAGGGTGTGGTTCTAGAGAGAACTACATTATTTGTGAGAACGGGAGAACCATCAAATCTAATGCATCCACTGTAAAAATTAATGCATTTGCTGTTAAAATTAATGCACTAATTTTTTTTTAAAAAAAATGCTCCCTTCAGGATTCGAACCCAGGATCTGCATTCATCCAACAAGATGATGCATCCACCGTAGATCTTGATGATCGAATGGCTGAAAATGGTTCTCCGGTCTTCTTTTATTTATGGTTCTTTTTTGAACCTCTCCCTATATATATATATATATATATATATATATATATATATATATATATATATAGGGAAAAGGTGCAGACTGGCCCCCGAAGTAGTAGCCCCTATAGCGTATAACCCCTCTTACTCACTGTGTGTGCAACTAAACCCCTCAACTCCGAGAAAATGGTGCAAATTCCCCCCTCTGACCTAACGCCGTTAAGTGTCCGTTAACGTTTGGGTTTAATTGCACCCTTTACTTCAGGGGTGGATCTGCACCTTAATTAATTAATTATTTTTTTTTTTTTTTATAATTTCAGCAACCCACCTCCGGCATCAACTTAACCACCCCCGTACTCATCGATTCTGACTTGCACCTTGTCAGTTCGCACGCGCCCAATCTCTTGGTTGTCGACTGCCCACCGCTTACATGCAGCAACACCACCAGCTTCTTCACTGCCCCGCACAACATCTCCTCCAACACCTTAACCTTTTAGGCTTATCTTATGATATTAATTGTGTATATATTTAAATTTTATTTATTTATTTTTAAATAATTATTAAAACTCTAGATAATAATTATGATTTTATTTTTGGTTAATTTAATATTTGTAAATTTATTTTAAAAGAGAAAAAAGAATGGATCCGGGTCAGGACTCGAGACCCTGTGAATCTAATGGATCTGGACCTGAATCTCGTTTTTTTGGACCTAATGGATTTGGACCGGATCCTGACCTAAGTAAAAAATACGGATATGGATTTGGACCAAGCAAGAATCGATCCAGGTCCACATCTGGAGTTGGTGATGCTGTTGCATGTCGGCGGTAAGCAGTCGAGATTGAGCGCGTGCGAGCTGACAAAGTGTAAGTTGGAGTCGATGAGTACGGGAGGGTGGTTAAGTTGATGCCGGAGGTGGGATGCTGAAATTAAAAAAAAAAAAATTAAGGTGCAGATCCACCCCTGAAGTAGAGGGTGCAATTAAACTCAAACGTTAACGGACGCTTAACGGCGTTAGGTCAGAGGGGGGAATTTGCACCCTTTTCTCGGAGTTCAGGGGTTTAGTTGCACACACAGTGAGTAAGAGGGGTTATACGCTATAGGGGCTACTACTTCGGGGGCCAATCTGCACCTTTTCCCATATATATATGTATGTATGTATGTATGTATGTATGTATGTATGTATGTATAGGGCGGGCTAAAATAAGTACACTTCTTAAAATATAAAATAAGAATCGTTTTCAGCCCTTAGATCATCAAGATCTACGGTTGATTCAACATCATGTTGGATGAATTCATGGTCCTGAGTTCGAATCCCAAAAGTAGCAAAAATTTATTTTTCGTAATTCATACCTTTATACAGCGAATTGATATGTGTTCTACATAAAATTCATACATTATTTCTAGTTGTTATTTTTTATTTTAAAAGGTGCTCTCACGATAGCCCTCCTATATATATATATATATATATATATATGTGTGTGTGTGTGTATTTATATTTATATGTATATGTATATCACATACTTAATAAATTAGAATATTTTGTACAAGTAATTATTTTTAGTATGAAAAAAAAATTGTGTGAGATTGAGCCTATTGTAATCTCCAATGAAATCATGAATAAATTACGAAGAATTTGAGTTTACTAATTTTAATGTGTGTGAGATTGAGCCTATCGTAGATCTTGATGATCTAACGGGTGAAAATAGTTTATATTTTATATTCTAAAAAAAGAGTAAAAGTCACAAAGAACTTGTAAACATAAGAAAGAGTCACGATTCAGTAGAGGACTTTAGAACAAAATAACAATTGGTAAATCTAAAAAAGAAAGGCAAATTCAGCAGAAGTCCGCTGAAAGGAGATACTATGAACGCAAAATGGATGCAAGACTTAGGAAATAGCTGAGCACATTTTGAATCCATATTTGCAACTGAGCCAGCGTGATGAATGTTGATATTTACCCGATGATCACGATGAAACCATTGAGAGTCAAGCAACTATTAGATCATAGCGAATATCGCACACAAAACACATATAGGTCGAAAATTACAAACGATAGTGATGCTTCTCTAATATACAGGAAAACTGCAAGCACTCCTTATTTCACTAGCAAAGAAGTGCACAAAGTTTGAATAATAGACTTCTAAGATTGGCACAAAGTAGAAAACCACATAAATCACCCTTTCGTTCCACCACCTCTCGTGTTTGTTGGTCATAGACCTTACCGACACCAATAATAAGCAACAGATCATTTGGCTATTAATCTCATGTCTATGATCGAGTAAAAATAAAGCATATAGCTTTTATTGAAGTAAAAAACAGAGATAATTGGCAGCCAAGGATATTAAATCAAATCTTCAATCAAGAACAAGCAATTTGCATCTTAATATTTCAAATATTCAACAAAAACCCGTATGCTCACACACAAATGTTTTTCAAAGATAGTGCAACTGCAATAAGAGGATAACCACTCATTCATACGCAAGTTTCACCTTTCACTAATTAGTTCAAATTCAGCCAGGGATAGATAACTTAGCTTCTTCGTTCGATCGGTGATGAGATGTTCACCGAGTAAGAAATTTGGATAGGATTGGAGTTTGATTGGGAAGAAGGGAAGCCACAGCGATGGCCATGTCCAGGCGGCGATATCAGTTCATTTTTCGAAAACATGGGCGGGTGGGTTTTGATGGAGATTTTTCCAACGTGTTTCGCTGGAGAGAAAAACAAAGGTGCTGGAAAATGTGGGCCATTTTTTGGCGATTTTCAGAAAATGTGGCCATTTTTTGGAAAAATAGAACAACATCACAATGAAATCTGGAAATTTAGAAAATCGGGAAGAAAGTAAGATTGAAACTCACACCTTAGTTCGATTTCCCACAGACGACGCCTGTTGCTGAGTTCTGTTTAAATCTCAACAGCAGAAAATAAATAAAACGATAAAAGACACCAAGATTTACGTAGTTCGATCATGGAAATCTACATCCACAGGAGGCTATCGGGTTTTCACTATATTTGGAAGGTAACATTTTACATGGTGAAGGAAAAATAATGAAAAAAAAAACTCTCTTAACTCATAACCAAATGTCCTATTTATAAGTGTAAGATTAAACCTAAAACACTTGGGCCTATTTAACCATAAAATCCATTAATATTTTGGGTCCATTAATTTGCTTCATATCTTGGATACTCCTTTAACTTCGGCTTGCATGCTCAGATCTATCTTATCTTTTTCTTCAGACTCGACACGACTCTGAATTATAATACTCAGCTCTGCTGGACTTGCCTTTATAATTGCTTTAGACGTGCCTAACTTGACTTTTAAACCTGCAACAATATCAAAGTGATACAAATATAATAGCTTAATTATAGTCGTGTATTGCTTATATTTAGGCTTTTCCTTAGAAGAACGTGAATCCCTAATTCCATCCTTATCACATGTTAATCAAATTCACCTAGAAATAACTAAAGAAAAAAAAATGAAAATTTTCTTCTTCAACACAGCAAAATTCAGTGAAACCTGATGGAAAAAAATAGAACTAAATGAAATAATAAAAAAACAAAGGCACGAAACTTGCCTGCTTGTACAAAGCTTGAGCTAATATTTTCGAGATTATATCAAACAAAATGAAATATCATTAAAAATAGCAAATAAAGGAAGTTTGTTCTTTCTAATACATTGATAAATAGAATGGAACCCATCTAAGAAATAGAAATTAAAATTAAATACTAACAAATATTGGAGGGAATTAAGTGTCCGTCAAGAATATGAAAGATTTTGCACTAGTTATGATATGTTGAGGGGATAACAGCCCAAAATCAAAAGATGGGGAGGTAAATATATTAGGGATTAATTGGTTATATGATAGAGATTTATTTGCTACTTAATAATAATAATAATAATAATAATAATAATAATAATAATAATAATAATAATAATAATAATAATAATAATAATAATAATAATAATAATAATAAGGGTTAATTGCCTGTAAATCCATAACGTTTACACGGAATTGGTTTTTGCTCCTAATTTAAAAAATTCGCCTCTAAATACATAACCTTTCATTTTTGTTTCGTTTTGTCCGATGACCGGTTTTTTCTTACGCCGGCGCTGGAAATGACACGGTGGCAGTCGGAATTGATGCGGTGGCAGCCGAAAATTGACACCTAGGCACATTTAGAACATGTGGAATTTTTTTTAAAAAAAATAATAAAAAAAACATTCACATCATCATCTTCCCACTCTCAAATCCTAACTTCCCCTCCCTCACCTGCCGGTGCCGCCTGCCGCCACCACACGCCGGCGTCGGCCGCCCCCTTCCCCTCCACAGACCCATCGGCCCTCCCCCTCCCAGGAGCTCGTCAGCCCCTCCCGCATCCCCAGACCCGTCGGCCCTCCCCCTCCCCCAGATCCCGTCTGTTCATCCCTCATTTCCAGATCCCGGCACCCCCTCCCACACTCGTCGCCGCTGCCCCTGCCGCCACCATCGCCGCTGGCCTTGCGACCCTCTCACACAATCACACACGCACTCAATGACAGAGGTGAAATATGGTAGTAAGAGGCTACTGAAATTGCTACAGCCGAATTTGAAGCTTCAAAAACCGTGTCAATTTCGCCGCAGCGCACACCCTACCGCCGCCACCATCGCCGCCCCTGCAGCCAGCTGCATCTCTCCCCCTCTTCCCACCCCCTACAGTGCTCACAGTGACAATAGTGGCGAGAAGCCAACCACCGCCCCGATTCCGATCAATTCCATTCTCGCTCAATTACACACAAACCCACCACCGACTTCAACCTTATTATCTCCCTCTGAAACCCCCCTTCAATTCCAACAGATCCCTAAATCTCACTGCGGTGACATAGATCTGGAGGAAGGCAGCGAAGTTTCAGAGGAAGGGGGAGGGTCGACGCAGGTTCGATGAGGGGGAAACTGGTGGCGCCGAGGTGCAGATGAGGGAGGTGGCGGCGGCAGATGGTGGGGAAAGGAGAGGGGGCGGCGGGCGCCGGATGGGGAAAGGGGAGGAGGAAGAAGACGATTGGGGGGGGGGGGTTATTTCCACATGTCAATTATTTCTTTTTTTTTGTTTAATTTTATTCCACATGTCAAATATATACTTAAGTGTCAATTTCGGCTGCCATATCTTTGATTCCGGCTGCCATCGTGTCATTTTCGACGCCGGCATAAGAAAAAACTGGTCATCGGACAAAAACGAGACAAAAATGAAAGGTTATGTATTTAGTGGCGGATTTTTTAAATTAGAAACAAAAATCAATTCCGTGTAAACGTTATGAATTTACAGGCAATTAACCCTAATAACAATAATAATAATAAGTTATTTCTTATTTTTCTCAAACCTTGGAAGACTCAATCAAGAAGAAAAAAAAAAGCACCTCAAAGTCAAAACCATCTTTAAAAAAAAGGCCACGTATTTTGAACGTGCAACCATCCACATCTTTGATTATAGATATTTTAGCCGTGATGAGTTATTTAATTACTCCATTCAGCCCACGATATTAGCGTAAATTTAATCCTAAACTATGCGAAAGCAAACTTTATAAATTTAAATCGATTCAAATTTTAAAATGCAGTTCAACGTTAAGATTCATTTTATTTTTCAAACATTAAAAAAAATGATGTGTAAAAGTATTTCTCGATATTTTAGATCGGTTGTAGACATAAGATAGTTTCCGACGCATGAATTTCATTTAAATTATGAGAAATAAAATGAGCCTGCTTAAGATTCGAATTAAGTTAGATTTATGTGAGTCTGTGTTCTATATACCTAAAATATAGTGTAAAATCTAAAGTATGTTGATATTTTAGCTCCAAAACTATACTTTTCCCTTTGATTAAATTAATAACTAAACATACCAAACTCGACTGCACTTATTAATGAGGGGCAAAACTGAGAATTCTAGTGTAGACGTGTTGAGAACTGCGATGGACATTAATTATTCCATAGCAACACTCAGAGAAAATTAATTAAACGTGCGCATATGATTTACAGACAAACCAAAGAAAACAATAATATGAAATGGAAACACGCAACGGTTGGTCTATTTAAACTCGTCGTATCCCAACGTTTCTCCTCCCACCTTTCCTCACTCTTCAATTCCCTGCGTAGAGAGAGAGAAACTCATATCTTCGAAATTCTGCTGTCTTCCTCCCCATTTTTCCTCTTTTTCGACCCATTTCCTTTTATTAGGTAATTTACTTGTCACTTTCAATGTTTCTTTGGTGCTCTATCACTCCATGCATATAATATACATTCATAATATATATGTATATATATATATATATAATATGGGTTTATGGAAACATATATGTCACATTTAAATAATATAATATTCTTATATTTGATGGGTTGTAGTTTTCACAATTTTTGTTTCAATAATCACTCTCTAGCTCCAGCATCTCCATATTGGAGCTGCAGGTTTACTTCTTTTTTCTTTCTTTCTTTTTTTAGCTTTCTTTTCTTGTTATTTTTTGTGAGATTCTTGATATTGGTTTTACTTTGAATTTTGTATGTTTGCTTTGATCAAATTCTATGCTACAAGATTCATATATATGTGCCACTGTGTGTGTGTGTCTGTGCAGTTCTTTTAAGGTTGTCAATTTGTCATTGTCTTGGACTAGACCATAGAAATTGTTGTATTGACAAAAACTCAAAGGAATGGTGTTATTTCAAAGCCCTTTTTGTCATCATGGTTTTGTTATGTAGTAAAAATGTCAACTATTGCTCATGAGCTCATTTCCATATCATGATAATGGAGAAGTACTAATTAATCTGAATCTACATGTTAATTTTAGTTCATTCTTGTTTGCTATTACACATAATGCTCACATATTCTAGTTGTTCTATATCAGGATGGCATACGAGGATGGATACGGGCAGGTTCAGAGGCCTAAATATGATTGTCTTCTATTTGGTAACTGAAAACAAAAACTTCCCAAAACCCATTTTTCATGTAATTAAAATGTGACAAAAAGTAATTTTCTTGCATTCTTTTCTAGACCTTGATGACACCCTCTACCCTCTAAGCTCTGGCCTAGCAACATCAGTTCTCAAAAACATTCAAGGTATATATGCAGCTCATCTCTCTACTTCAAATGTTCAAGATGTTCCTTTAATTTGATGTATTGATTATTCGTCACAAATGTTTTGTTATCATTCTAGATTACATGATCGAAAATTTGGGCATAGAAGAGAGCAAAATCCCTTCACTATGTGACCTTCTGTACAGAAACTATGGCACAACCATGGCTGGTCTTAGGGTGAGCATCTCTACATAGTTTTCAATTTTGTCTGAAAAAGAAGTACGGATCATAATGTGTTGCTCTTTCGCAGGCGACTGGCTATGATTTCGACTATGATGAGTATCACAGCATTGTTCATGGGAGGTTGCCTTATGAGAATCTGAAACCGGATCCTGTGTTGAGGAGCCTCTTGCTGAGCCTGCCTATTCCCAAGATTGTGAGCACATTTATTGCGTTTCTTGGAACATTTTTAGAACATGTTCTTGGTTGAATTCATTGCAGTTTTGTTAATTGACATCCATCACTATTTAATTATGATCAGATCTTCACCAATGCTGATAACATCCACGCCGTGAAGGTGCTGAGGAGACTAGGCCTTGAAGACTGTTTTGAGAGCATAATCTGCTTTGAGACTCTCAATCCTGTCCACAAGAGCGTTGCATCGGATGATGAGGATGATATCGCGTTTTTGGGGTCAAAACCGGCTTGTAACGCTTCTCCCCAAAGCACTGAGATATTTGACATTGTTGCACATTTCTCTAAGCCTAATGCAGGGCAATCTGGATTGCCTAAGACGCCTATAGTTTGCAAGCCTTCAGAATCTGCCATAGAAATGGCTCTCGAGATTGCAAAGATCGATCCTCGTAGAACAGTAAGTTTGCAGCTTTGATCATACATGAGAGACATCAACATTCTTGATTAGGACATATGCTTACTGTAACTGTCTTGATCTGCAGCTCTTCTTCGAGGACAGCATCCGGAACATTCAATCTGGGAAACGCGTTGGACTAAACACCGTGTTGGTGAGTTACTCGACTCGTTGACAGCTGGATCTTGTTGGGAGACAAGATTGCAAGAATTCAATTCACAGCTCAACTTAGAACCTAACATATAATTGGACCATTTTTTTTGTCTAAATTGGAGCAATTTCTTGATGCAGATTGGGAAATCCCAGAGAGTAAAGGGTGCAGATTATGCACTAGAAAGCATTCACAATCTCCGAGAGGCGATACCGGAGCTGTGGGAAGCTGAGAAGCCAGCTGAAGTTAACTACTCAGGGGTGGCTGTGGAGAATTCTGTCATAGCTTAACTTAAAACCTAACTATATTTCATTGCAAATTTCCTAGTATGTTAGTAGTTCATCTTACTACTTGTCCCCATTAATGATGTAAATTCTATATATGTTGGTATCATATAATTAAGATATTAATTTTTTCTCTTGCAATAACTTGATTGCTTAAATTCACATCTATGGTACGCTAGCTTGAGGCCAAGAGAGGATCCTGTATACTTCCCCGTTCACAATAAAATTTTCTAAATTTTCTTTCTGAAATGTCCACAAAAAAACTTTTCTTATTATTTTTGGATTATACCTTATTTACAATATGTTTTCATTATTCCCAATACACTCAATATACTCAACAATCTCATCTTATGACTTTACGATAATTATTGTTTGTGTCTACGTATAATCATTGGTGTCAAATAAATCACCGCATTTGGCTCGCGAAATCACCTTTAAAATATTTTACAATGACTACTTTTTAATTTATAGCAATATCGATTCCCCCTTTGAAAAAAATAAATAAAGAAGAAGAAGATGAACTGCAGCAATATTGATGTGTGGCCAATGGCTGATTCAAGAATTCTTAAAGGGCTAAATTTGTTATAATATGGAGCTTGAAGGTATTTATCATAATATGTTTTTTCTTAATATGTTTCTTCATACATAACCCTCATGGCTAGGGTAGTAAACAAGAAAAGAAATATTTATCACAATATGCTCTTTCTTGATTTGGTGCATGAGTGATGTCCATAATATTATCTTGTCACTTTTAGAAATGGTGCGATTGTGGAATTGACATATCAATTAAGATTGGTAGGATTAATCATAGTCAAACTAAATGGCCAAGATTATTTTATTTCATTAGTGACTTAAGAGTGATATAGGACGGTGAGTTTTACCCCTTACTTTCACATCATTCACCCATTACATTTATTTAATATTGTCGTGTTCCCTAATGTTGAACTACTTTTTTCAGTCACGCAGTTGTGTTGTCATGCTATCATTTTATATATGTAGTAAATAATCCTAGTGGTATGTGAGTCCTAATCGCTTGTCGTAATCGTAAGTTATATACCGATAAATATTATACTACTGCCTTCCTTCGTCCACTAAAAATTATGCTAAAAAAATAACGAGTTTTTTTAAAAAAAATTATACTCCATCCGTCTCACGAATTTCAACACGTTTAATTTCGGCACGAGAACTAAGGAATTGTAGATTAATATTTTAAGTGTGTAATTAATAAAGTATAAAAGTGATAAAGTAGGAGAGAGAATGTAATAAAGGTGATAAAGTATGAGAGAGAAGGTAATAATTATTCCCTTATTTGAAAATGTGTCAAGATTCGTGGGACGGCCCAAAAAGAAAAACGTGTCAAGATTCGTGGGACGAATGAAGTATTATTTATTTAAGATATATTTAGTATCCATGTAAGGATATAATTAGATAAATAAACTTAAGATTAATATTGTGAATATGGTAAGATTAGTATTATGTTTTATGTGTTTGATAGATAAGATTGAAAACTCAAACAACATAAATAGGTTGTTTGGTATTATTGATTAAACTCGTGATTAATCTTTAAATTTATTGAAATAACTTTAGTAAAATAAAAAAATTACAACAACATTATACAACTTCTATACAAAATTTAAATTCTCCACAACCACTTGTGCGAGAGCCTAATACTAGATGTAACGAAATCATCAGAAAAATAGAAAACACAAGTAGCATAACAAAACCAACCCAGCAAATCATGGGCGAGGAACTTCCATTGAGCGCCTGAAGCGCTGTGGGGCTCGCTTTCCTAATCGAATTCTCTTTCCCCCAAAATTATTAAATTAAAAAAGATAAACTAAATTTTATCAAGAATCATCTAATGATTTAAGAAATTGATCCAAAATTAAAATCAAAACAAGAGATCAGCAACTAAAGAGCAACAAAGTTACTGAGAATTTCCCAGGCCCAGCAAAAAAAAAAAAATCAAACAGGAAAATGCGAGAGTGGACGTCGTCATGCTTTGCGAGCTCAGCAACTTCCATTTGCCTTCTCATATTCTTCAATCCAGAGATCGAGCATACCTTGTTTAAATGAAACTCTGCAAATTATTCTTTCAAAACTTTAATTTTTTGGTTCTTCTAGAGGCGTGTTGTCGTGGGGAATTCAAATAAATAATGGGAGACAAAGAAAATATGATGGATACGTGATGTTATAGTGAGATTGTTATTTTTCGTGAGGTGGTGAGACTAATGAATAAGATAATATATAATGTTGAATAATGATATTTAAAAAATTAATAAAATTTTCGCTCCCTCCAGGATTTGAACCCAGGTAAAAATTTTCCCCCTCCAAATAAATATCAGCTATAAGATAAATTAAATCAACACTTACAAATCAATCTCAGATCACACCACATATAGGGGATCTCATTAAAATGCTTGAATCCTTTGAGGAAGAAATGGGCTTTCTTCAAATACGAGATTTCTTGTCCGCCCCTTTACGAATGGAAATTGACGAAGTATGTTCACCCTATATATAAGATGGGAAACTTTTTCCTTTTTGGAGGGTACTCCGAGTAGTGGGTACCTCGTAGTACCTCGACTCATCTTAGTAGCGGATGGTAAAGCCTTTAGGGCTAAGATCGCTTTGATCATAATTGGATATAGCATTTCAATGAGATCCCCTATATGTGGTGAGATCTCAGATTGATTTGTAAGTGTTGATTTAATGTATCATATCATACTGATATTTATCTGTAGGGGGAAAATTTTTACATGGGTTTGAATATCGGATGGAGCGAAAATTTTACTAATTTTTTGAATATCGTTATTCAACATACTGCTTTATTCAACACTATATATTGCTTTATTCATTAGTCTCACGATCTCACGAAAAATGACAATCTTACTGGAACCTACCCATACGTGGCGGTGTATAATCACTTTATTCTAATTTTCCCCAATTCTCATTCATTCTTATTTTTTACTAAATTTTTAATCAATTTTCAATATCTATTTTTTTTTCATTATACACAAATAAAATCATGCTAGAACTCCTTTTGATTTTAAACTCTAAATAAATACGAAAATTATTAAGTGTTATTCTCTTTGTAATTTGGATTATCTTGGGACCTCGCTGTTCTTCATGCATCCATTTTATAATTATTTTATGGTAATATCATTACTGGAGTAAAGTATTAATGCAATTCAAAAATCAGTATATATAAGTTACGAAATTTAATTATTGTGCTTAATTGTTGATTTTGAGTGAGAAAATCTTGAACGGTTGCGTCATATAATCACTTTATTCCAATTTTCCTCAATTCTCATTCATTCTTATTTTTTCTGAAATTTTAATCAACAAAATTTGATATCTAATCAATAATATAGTATATGCTAGAACTCCAACTCAACCATTCTTCTTTTTGAAAAATTCAAAACTATGAATTAAATGATAAACTCCAATAACTCCAACACAAGTACCATTCTTCTTTTCGAGAATTTCGATATAATATTGTTGAATAGAAAATCCAAAAATTTCAACTTTTTGAAGTTGATCTTTTTCTATTTCAATGAAATTTCATCATGCCATTGAAGTATATCTATATATTGTGCGTTTAATTTTAAACAAAAAAAATACATACTATTATTAAACAAAGATATATACTATAATATTGGCCATCAATATGCATAAAATAAAATTCTAAAACATATTTTTCCGTGGGTCAAATAAAAAATATCTAAAAAAATTACTAACTATCTAAAAATCATTCTATTTCAATTTTCCTCAATTCTAATTTATTCTTATTTATTTATAAATCTGTAATCAATCTTTACATCTAAACATTATTAAATAGTTATATAAACTTATTAAAAAAATCCTACACCATTAAATAATCATACAAACCTATAGATAACTTACAACATGTTCAAATCTTTATGTTTGTTAAACATAAAATTAATTTATGAAATTCAAATCTAAAACATATAAAAAGAATTAATAACATCAAAGTATTAAAGTAAAACATGTACGTTTTTAAATTGAAATTGCAAAGTTAGATATCATGAAGAATAATTATTTTATTAGAAATATTTATAAAATTATTTTTTAGATATTTAATTTTTAAATATATCATGAAGGAAAAATTACTTATTGCTAGACGATTACTTCGATAATTTATAGTGGAATGATACACCATGATGAAAATGCAAAGGTTACAATTCATCTGTTAGATTCATCCGACCCTTATATCATAAAAATACGAAAAACTAAATAATTTGAAAAGCAAGAAAAATATTACTAACAAAAAAAAATACCTTGCATGGTGAATTCAAAGTGGTTAAAAAGATACCGAAAAAATCATGTTAGTCATACAAAGCTTTATAATAATGCATTTCCAATCTATAGGACGAGAGATACACATGTCACAAGAAAATAAAATTTATTATTTGGAATGAGACACTGATGACTTACAGATACTGCTTTGAATCACTTGAAAGAAGCTTAAGGGATATTATGAGATCTTCCGATAGGGCTAAAAGACCTTTTGAAGGTTTGGTGGTTTTTTTAGGAGGCGACTTTCGACATATACTCTCTGTGATCCCTAAGGGAAGTCGGTTTGATATCATGATTACATGTAAGATACTCTTAATCGCAATATATAATCTAATAAATTATATTAGCATGCATAATTTATTCAAATGATCTTTATTCCAATCAAATGAATATTATTTCTGTATAAATAAGCGATCAAGTGTATTTTTTTTTAATCTATGCAATAGCACTAGACTAATAGTAACTTAACTTGAGGAATACGTAATTAAAGGCAAACAAATTTTAGAAAAGAATATGGGCAACAAGTTTCTTATAACTAGAATGATGATAAGTCCATCTAATTTAATTTCACAAAAATTTCTATCAGATAGGTTACAGAGAAGGCAATTCCCTATGAATTTTTGTTTTATTATGATAATAAGCAAGAGTTAGAGACAATCTCTTTCGAGCGTATGGTTATACATAATGAAACCTATTTTCAGTCATGAACAACTGTACGTGAAAATCTCAAGAGTAACTAGAAAAATAGGTTTAAAGATTTTAGTATCAAATGAGAATGGTCATACGCATGACACAACAAAAACGTGTGTATGATAAAATTTTCAATAAATTAAAATATAATTATAAATTTAAGAATGTATTCAAACTTTGAAAGTTGAAGTCATAATTGATGTATTATTTAATTCATTTTATTTTAATATTTTCAGCAACTGATTGCAGCCACATACATCTAATTTAAGTAAAATTCAAATAAATGTAGTAGACTAACAGTTTATCTCTTAATATTTTGTAGGTCAATAATAGTATATAATTTAAGTCAACTTTAAATAAACACCATATATTTTTTATTTTAAAATAATTTATTCAATATTTTATCTTAATAAAATAAAGGGCTTTTTGCAAATAAAATCACGAACAATTTTGAATTTGCAATTTTAACGCGACTTTTGAAGTGTGGCGAATTAAATCATAACCTTTTCAATTTTTGCAATTTCGTCCCCTCAATTTTTTCCGGCCACCGGAGTGATGAGTTGGAGCTTATGTGGGTTATTTTTTTCCCACGTAATTAATTTCTGACTAAGATTAAATAGCTGACTAAGATTAAAATAAAATCAAAACCTAATTCTTTTATTTTTCTTCTTTTTCGTTGAACTTATTTCAGTATCCCCCATTTTTCTTAAACTAGTACGCCCTCCCGTACGATGCACGGCCACGATATATTTATTTATTTTTAAAATTTGAAATTATGTAAAAATATTATTATTTATGAATCAAATTAATTAATAACAAAAAATATATTAATTTAAATATTAGTATTTGATTTAAAATAGTGTATAGTAATAATTTTATCAACTTAATAAGTAGGAGTATAAAATTAATATATTTTTTGTTATTAATTAATTTGATTCATAAATAATAATATTTTTACATAATTTCAAATTTTAAAAATAAATAAATATATCGTGGCCGTGCATCGCACGGGAGGGCGTACTAGTTTAAGGAAAATGGGGGATACTGAATAAGTTCGACGAAAAAGAAGAAAAATAAAAGAATTAGGTTTTGATTTTATTTTAATCTTAGTCAGCAATTTAATCATAGTCAGAAATTAATTACGTGGAAAAAAATACTAATCCACATAAGCTCCAACTCATCACTCCGGTGGCCGGAAAAAATTGAGGGGACGAAATTGCAAAAATTGAAAAGGTTATGATTTAATTTGCCACACTTTAAAAGTCGCGTTAAAATTGCAAATTCAAAATTGTTCGTGATTTTATTTGCAAAAACCCCTAAAATAAAACATCACAAAATTATGTAATAGTAATAGATTTCCGTCGAATTTCGACGGGCCACTCGCTAGTATATATATATATATATATATATATATATATATATAGAGAGAGAGAGAGAGAGAGAGAAGGGTTCAACAGAGGAGCTAAATATTGTGGAAAATAGAGAATTCGTAAAATAAAATGAACGGATCTATAATTTTGTTGAACAAATCAATGTACCGCATGAATAACAATTTGCCCCAGGTTCGAATCCTGTTGGTGGCAAGTTTTTCTCTATTTTTACTAAATACGTATGTTCATTATTTATGTTGATCTATTCGTAAAATATATAGATTTGTTCATAATGAATAAAAAGATAATTCTCTGTTTAACTCAACCCTATATATATATATATATATATATATATATATATATATATATATATATATATATGGGTTAGGTTCAATGAAAAAGGCCTAAATGTAAGAAAGAAGAGAGAAGTAATCTCATCCGTTGATCTTATCTAATCTAACGGACATGATTTGTTCACGCCATGTTCAACGGATTTTTTCGTTGAACATTCGTGAACATATACAATATTTTTGGGGGTTCTGGATTTCGACCCCCCATATGTTCAACGAAAAAATCTGTTGAACATAGCGTGAACAAATCATGTCCGTTAGATTAGATAAGATCAACGGATGAGATTACTTCTATCTTCTTTCTTACATTTAGGCCTTCTTCATTGAACCTTGGCCTATATATATATATATATAGGAAAGAGATCAATAAAGAAAGGTAAATATGTGAAGAATGAAGAATGAATCTTAGCCTTCCAAATCAGCCCATCCAACAGATGACAATCAACTTATAAATCTAATTCCATAACTCACGAAAAGGATATAAGTGTCATAACATGTTATAAGATAACTGAAAATATATTTCTTCATTATGGCAAGATTTGGTTGTTTCCTTAATTTTAGTTAGAGATTAACGTTAGAGAGTAGAATGTTTTTATCTTATATTCTTAAAAATCAAGAGAGAATCATTCTCTCGCCGTCACACACCATTATCGTTGACCATTTCTGGAAAAAAAAAGTTGAAACTTGAAGAATATACACCCACCTTTTGTTTCTTGATTTTCGCATCTGGCCACTGCTGTTTATTCAAGCCGCCATGGTTAGTACATGTATGACTATCTGAATTTCGCTCTTGATTTTCATATTCGGCCACCACTGTAAATGGAAGCCATCATGTGTTTCGTTCATTTAATATACATGCACGATGCAAATATCATTTAACAATCTCGTCGGTTTGAAGTTTCCATTGTTGCTTTCATTCTCGTCAATGTATTGTCAAATTACAGTTGCGCATTGAATGTTAAACGTAGAACAACCGTTCGGTTAATAATATTATTCATTTTTATTTTTAATAGGTGAATCAGCCAGAACTGAACTAGAAGAATGATCCAATTTGTGTTTCCCAGTTTGTGATGCCAAATTAAAACCATTTACCAGGAAGATTTTCAGTAAACTTGAAGTAGGGGATAAGTTTTATGATGATTACGCACCGCGTGTGGTTTCACTTCTCGTAAGGCTACCATCAACCATGAAGATGATAGGGCCCATTTGCACTCAATATATGCTCTGTAATAGAGAAGGGTCCCCCCCTAAACCAGATCCATATTTGTTGGGCAAGGTCAACACTAAAAATCGAAAACGCAAGCGGACCTCTTGTAAGATTGGTTGCAAGGCCCTTATCATATTTAAGGCCATGTCATTTGGTCGATACATGGTTGGCACTTTCATTGAGGACCATAACCATAAGATGGTTTCTAAATCTAGTCTTCATTTAATGTCGAGCAATAGGGAGGTCGATAATGTGCATTGATTTTTTATACATGCGGGTATTAAAGCCAACATTGGACTAATAAGAACATTTATCATTTACAAGGAGATTGTTGGTGGTTATGATAAGGTTGGATGCACAAGTATTGATTTTAAGAACTATGTTCGAGATTTGAAGGTGTATTCTGTTGGTTCATATGCCCACATGTTGCTAGATACGTTGAAGGACAAGAAGAAACTTTGTGATGGATTCCAATACATTTATGATGTTGACGACAAAAATCAGTTGTGCCGCCTTATCTGGACATATCAACATTTAGTGATTAACTACATAAATTTTGGCCATGCAGTGTCGTTTGATGCAACATACAATACCAACATGTTTAATTATTTTTTATATGCTGTTAAATGTTAATTTATTCAAGTAATTATTCAAAGCTGAGGCACCCAAAGACTCTTCTTTGTGAGAGGTCTTGAGTTCAATTTCCGTCTGCGTACGGATAGTTTTTCCAATTTTGTGTGGGTAGTGTTCCCACCTTTGTGTAAGTATTATTTTAAAAATTAAAAAAATAAATTATTCAATAAAATATTCAAAGTAATTTTGTTCATATTTAATTATATTTGTAACAGTTGCATATTCATTCAGTAGACTATGAATTTAATATTTCCAAAAAATTCAGTGTAATATGAACGTTGTTCACATACCCTATTAATTTATTTAGTCTTTATTCGTTAATTCGCCCAGTTTATTATTCATTTTGTTGAATTTATTTGTGGTGTCTAGACTCTTCATGTGGTCTTTTCTTCTTTGAAGTAACTCTGCTCCTCTCTCTTTCTTTTTCCCCAATTACTTCCTCAAGCTCTTGGAGGTGTTTTTACATGACAGAAACCCTTTCTTATAGCAGTGCTGGATTTTCCGGCTCTATTGTCTTTCCTCGATGATTTGTGATAGGTCTAGTTTGAATGGATGTATCATCGACGTCCTCAATGAGATCCATATCACCCGGGTATAAGGGCCCTAGCTGGTGTGAATTCCCAGTTTTATCCCCCTTGGTTGCTCTAGCTCTTTCTCTAGAAAAAATGGTGCTCTTTAGCCGGGCTTGGGGATTGTCCGCCCGTGGAATATTCGGGGTGGTATGAGATGGCCGATGCACCCCTGTTACCCCCAGTCTTGCAGTTACTGACACGCCTGGATTCAGAGGAGTAAATGGGACTCCATCATTTGCCTCATACACGCGTAATTCAGCAGAGATAACATCTGCTCAGTCATAGTAACGTTTATCAGTCATGTTCCCTGTGAGATCGGTCCATGCACAACAGAAGTAGCAGGTAGCCCTGAGAATACCGGCCTAGTAGGACCGGAAGGCGTAGTGTCACCAACGCAGAGTCCCTCGTTGGTTAGAGTAGCGGCAGTGGGAGGATCTCCGCCCTCCCCGGCAAATTTCCCCATGAGATTCTTGGTAATACTAGCATTTTCCATAATCTGTTAAAGAATCACCATAGTTCCATAAATGTTATGAAGTAATCAGCTCGGATCCATAGATTTCACAAAGAGACCCAATAAGAGAAACCAGCTCTGAGAATTCCATAATAATAGTGTAGTCAAGGAATTTCAAAAAAACCCAGAAGAACAAACAGATCTCAACCGCAAATAAAGCAGTGGGACACTAGGTTACATGTTCACAAGATATGGGCATGAAGAAAGCGCATACTATCACACGAAACTCAATCGTAGTTATCCATGTTAAGAGACATGCATATAACCCATAAATATGCTTGAACACAAGTAAGGAAACATAAATCAAGCAAAGTCACAATAGCAAGGTCATACCAACAAAACAACAACAAAATCACCATAGCAAAGTCACAACAACAAATTCAACATTTCCCGCAAGTAAATAGCCCAGTAACAATGTGTGTTCTTCTACCCAAGATCACCTAACAAAGATTTGCAACTTTGCTAGGTAACCCGAGAGAGTAGTGTTGACCATAAACCCTCCTCGCGTCTTAGACTCGGTAAGTATTCCCACAGACGGCGCCAGTTGATGTGTTTATTAATCGTGCTTCATAGCTTAAGGTAGGATGTTTCACCTGTGGCGTAATGATCGTTGATAGTTTTAAGCAAATATGTATCGAAAGAGAGAAAAGGTGTTGTATTCCATGTTACGTAACCTTACAATGAGACATGAGATTCCAATTTATAGAGATGTAGGCAAAGAAGTCATTCAACATCTTCATACAATTAATAGGTTAGTTAAAGAGAAATCTTTGCATAGGTGGCCGTCGGATGTGTCAGTAGTCTGTCGGATTTTGTCTGTTGTGTAGCGCTGCCAACCCTAGCTCGTAGGAGTATGTCAGCGCTGCTCGCTCTCTTAGTAGAAACACCATTAAAAGTCCGCAAATGCTTCCACTGGGTGGTAACTCTTCAGGGAATGCTAATTGAAGCGATTCTTCTATGCTCGGCTCCAGCTCTGCCCCTTGACCTTTGTTGCATTCCAGATACATGCGTACTTTACTCCTCATCATCAATAATAATTTATGAGGTATAAGAATTAATATATATGTATAAATATATATATATATATATATATATATATATATATATATATAGGGGTGGAGTAAAATAAAAAAACCTTTTAGAAATAGGAACCATTTTCAGCCCTTAGATCATCAAGATCTACGGTTGATTCATCACCTTGTTGAATGAATTTATGGTCCCGATCGAATCTCATAGGTAGCAAAAAAATTAGTTTTCGCAATTCATACATTTATACAGCGAATTCATACGTGTTCTACGTAGAATTCATACATTTTAGCTAGTTCGTATTTTATATGTTAAGAAGTGTTTATACTCTAGCCCTCCCATACATATATATATATATATATATATATATATATATATAGGGTTAGGTTCAATGAAAAAAGCCTAAATGTAAGAAAGAAGAGAGAAGTAATCTCATCCGTTGATCTTATCTAATCTAACGGACATGATTTATTCACGTCATGTTCAACGGATTTTTTCGTTGAACATTCATGAACATATACAATATTTTTGGGGGTTTTGGGTTTCGACCCCCCATATGTTCAACAATAAATCATGTCTGTTAGATTAGATAAGATCAACATATATGATTACTTCTCTCTTCTTTCTTACATTTAGGCCTTCTTCATTGAACCTTGACCTGTATATATATATATATATATATATATATATATATATATATAGGGAAGGGCTAAAATAAGAGCATTTCTTAAGATATAAAATAAGAATCGTTTTCAACGCTTAGATCATTGAGATCTACGGTTGATTCGTAATCCTATTGGATGGATTTATGGTCCTGAGTTCGAATCCCAAAGGTAGCAAAAAATTATTTTTCACAATTCATACCTTTATACAATGAATTCATACGTGTTCTACATAAAATTCATACATTAAAAAATGCTCTTATTTCTTATTTTAAGATATGCTCTCACGGTAGCCACGGACATGATTTATTGTTGAACATATGGGGGGTCGAAACCCAAAACCCCCAAAAATATTGTATATGTTCATGAATGTTCAACGAAAAAATTCGTTGAACATGACGTGAATAAATCATCTCCGTTAGATTAGATAAGATCAACGGATGAGATTACTTCTCTCTTCTTTCTTACATTTAGGCATTCTTCATTGAACTTTGACCTGTATATATATATATATATATATATATATATATATATATATATATATATATATATAGGGAAGGGCTAAAATAAGAGCATTTCTTAAGATATAAAATAAGAATCGTTTTCAACCCTTAGATCATCGAGATCTACGGTTGATTCATACATTAAAAAATGCTCTTATTTCTTATATGAAATTCATACATTAAAAAATGCTCTTATTTCTTATTTTAAGATATGCTCTCACGGTAGCCCACCCCTATATATATATATATATACAGAGAGAGAGAGAGAGAATGGGTACAATGAGAATGACCAAATGTGGTAAGAAATGAGAATCTTATGAGTGATAATTTATTCAATTTTTTCGTGTAAAAGGATAATAACGAATAAGTCATTATAAATCATCGAACAATCCAATATAAATTTACAAATAAATCACTTGTAATGCATGAGTAGCCGTTCAAATCTAAGTTCGAATTCTGAAAGGTCTAACATTCTATCATATTAACTGAATATGCTTTTCGTACATTACAAATAATTTATTCGTCATTTTAATTTCTCACGAAAATAATCATTTTCACTATAACTTAACTATATATATTATTTGCTTATAAAATTGTCCATTTTACAAATTATATGAAAATCATAGTTCGATTTGCTCTAATTACGATTTTATTTATAAATTTAGTATTTTGATAACAATACCTGAATATATTAAAATAAAAATATTTATAATAAATAAAATGGATTATGGCAAAAAAATACATGAACTTTGAAAAAAGTTGTAATTTTCACCTAAACTTTCAATTAAGTCAAAAAAATACATGAATTTATATTTTTGTTGCAATTTTTACCTAAGTTTGACTTTCAATTAAATTAGACTTAATTGATAGTCGAAATTAAGTCAAATATATTAAATTTTACTTTTTTAGACCTCCAAGCTTCTAAATACTCCTCATCATCATAAGTTAGACCAATATCAGGTGAATTTTCGACTGCCAACTAAGCTCTAATTTTACCGAAAGTCAAACTGATCAGGTGAAAATTCCAACAAAAATATAAATTCATGTATTTTTTGGCTTAATTGAAAGTTCATGTGAAAATTACAATTTTTTCTATAGTCGTGTATTTTTTTGCCATAACCCCTAAATAAAATGTTGTTATAAATGTCTATGCTGCTTGCGGAAGGTGCTCACAATTACACAATTTCATATAAAATTAGAATAGTCTCATTTTGAGATAGTCATTTTGAACAGTAAAACACAATATTTGGCCACCCATCTAAAAAAACACAAATTTTGGCCACTTTTTACATTTTAAGACTGTTTTGCCCTTAATTAGGGCGAATAAGATTCGGGTTTGCGCGCAAATTAGATACACTTGGCATTATTATTGCCAAAAGTACCAACAAAAATTAAAAAAAAAATCAAGTAAATTGGTACTTTTGAATAGTAATATTAGTGTCAAAAGTAGCATTCGATGATTAAACCCTAAATGAAGAATCTAAACCCTAAATGGGGAATCTAAACCCTACAAGGAAGTGTTCAAAATGGCCATATACCTGCACTCATCTATATAAGACAAGACAGTGTATCAACACAAATATATGTCACTATTGGCATTAATATGGTCACTAGTACCATCGTACATGGCACTATTGGTACTAATAGCGCCAAGTTACCAATTTACTTGATTTTTTTTTCCTGTTGGTACTTTTGGCACTAATAGTGTCAAGTGTACCTAACCCGCGCGCAAACCCGAATCTGTTCCGCTCTAATTAAGGGCAAAATAGTGTTAAAACGTAAAAAATGGTCAGATTTTATATTTTTCAAATCAATGACCAAAATTTGTGTTTCCTTCTTCAAAATGGTCATGCGGATGTTATGGTCTCAAATTAGAAGTTGTTAGATCTAATCATTTCATGGCATATAATGAAAGTTCGAGGAGGCCAACAAGAAAGGAAAGAAAATGTCATTTTTTTATTGAGAGAACTACGTAACATGCCATTCACGTGTATGAAAGTTCTTTCTGTATTGAGAGAACTACGTAACATATTTTGAAACATGATGCTGCTTTCTCTTTTTACAACAATCACTCATTTCTACATAACCCCACAATTAATTCAAGAACAATCACTTATTTCCACTCAACATATTATCTACCAATATTTTTAAAAAAATTCGTGTTATCCCCAAGTGATATTCTCTTATGGAACAAAGAGAGCATACAGGAGTTTTTTTAGCGTCAAATTCTCCAGCTGTGTGTCATCATGAGTGGTCACTCTCCACCCATGTGTCTGCAGGAACCACATTATCATTCTTCACAGCGACCTCTTGGTTGGCAGGAACCAATTCAAGCATGCATGTTAACCTCATCCTCGCCAACTGGTTATCATGTGTAGGGCATGATTTTCAGTTTTCTTCCTTAGTCTCTTGAACAACATCTTTCTTAGTCTCCATGGTTTTATGAATTTTCCTACATTTATCTGGGATAATATAGAGGCATATTCACAAAACCAAATTCAACATGAAAAGCATGTGTACGTACCTCCATCAATGAGCAGTGATACCAATAATATTATGGTTTGGGATGGAGCTGTGTTATGATGCCGAGACATGCGCGTAGTCATGAATACCACAGTCGTTGCTCAAAATTGGTACAAGATTCAGAATAAGGCTGATAGCGATTGCGAACGTCTGTATCCTCCGAGTTTCTATATATGTATTAGAATATGCTGAAAAAAAATTATATTACTCCATTTATTCATAAAACTTATTGTAGGTTTGGTTTATTTAGATTTTGCTCAAAGTATAACACATTTACTTTTTAGTCTCAATTCAATAGTGCACTTCCTAATAGAAAATTAATAAATAATAAAAAATATCTTTCTTTTCATTAAAATAAGTATATCTTTATATCTTTATATTCTTTCTCTTTTTTTATTTATTTATTATAATCTATTCCTTTTTAAAATCGCTGTCCAAACTCTGTGACATATTGAATAAAAACGGAGCAAGTACATAACTTCAGATTTTATCATTATAATTCAATTTATAAATACTTTTTATTTATAAAAAAATTTATCTCATGATCCACATCAATCTCAATTACTTATTTTTATATAATGAAATATTTTACTAAAAATACATTTATCAATTATTTTATTAAATTGAAGTCCATTTTATTAAAACGTGTAGTGAATCAAAATTCGATAATTTTCGTGGGTGAGAGTGTATATGAACGAAAATTCTATAAAGTACATGTGGAGTCTAGAAGTAGGGGTGAACAAAGTAACTAAAATCAAACCATCGAACCGATTCAAATCGAAATATATAGTTGGATTTTTTTTTATTTTTCGATTTGGTTCGGTTAGATTTTTTAAAAAACATTGATTTTTTATATCGGTTTGGTTCTGTAAAAATCGAATATAAACCAAAAATCAAATTATATTTATTTAATAATATATTACTTCCTCCGCCCCCAAATAACTTTCTAGTATGGGACGATGTGAGTTTTAAAAAAAGTTGTTAAGTGTATTGGTAGTGGAGAAAAAGTGTTATAAATATTGAAAATGTTGAAAGAATGTTATAATTAGTATTGAGAATAATGAATGATTGAAAAATAAGAATAAAAAAAGTATTATTAGTGGTGGGATAATATCCCAAAATAGATAGGAAATTATTTGGAGACGTCCTAGAAAGGAAATATAGGAAGTTATTTTGGAGAAAGACGGAGTAATACACAAGTTCGACGGCTGCATCGAGAGCGGCAGTTGCTCCCGCGACTACTGTCTGCTCGACGGCTGTGCGTCGTGTGGAGGTAGACGGCGGCACCGATTTGGGCTTGTGGCGGATCGCGGTGGCAGCAGCGTGGCAGGTCGCGTTTTTCCGACAGCAACATCAACAGATCTTGGGGAAAATGTTGTTGGTGTCACGGCGGGCGTAAGCCGTTTCAGTGGTGAGGCGGCCGCTGACTGAGGCGGCGCTGCGCTGCGGGATTCGAACCCTAGGCGGGCTGGTTGGGGGCGTTCACAGCAGAGAGGGAGAAGAAGAGATAGAGAGAGAAGGCAGAGAGGGAAAAGAAAAGACAGAGAGAGATATAGAGAGAGGAAAAAAGGGAAGTGTGTAATTTTAGGGATACTATAATCTTACCAATTTTATTGTCAGAAATTATTATATTAATTATATTAACTTTTAATCTCAGCTCTTGATCAAGATTGATCTAACGAATCAGATTGTGTCTCATTTCTCCATCTAACTTTGTGTTTCCATATAACTTTTCCATATATATATACATAATGCTTATATATAGTACAATTTAATTCTATCTTTTTGTTATTTTTTATTTTCTTTCTTTGGTTTTTTGTTTTTTTCAATTTTTCTTGGACTATTTCAATTTTTTTGATTTAGTTCGGTTTTTATTTTAAAAATGTTTAATTTTACGATTAGATTTATTCGGTTAGATTTTTTTTTTCCATTTCAGTTAGAGTTTTTTTTTAAAATCAAATACTCCATTCGTCCCTGAAAATAAGTTCCTCTTTTTCCTTTTTGGGACGTCCCCAAATAAGTTCATATTTCTTTCTTTCCATTTTTGGACAACTATCCCACCACTAATAATACTTTATTTATTCTTACTTTTCACCTTTTCACCACTCTCAATACTAATTATAACATATTTTTCTCCACTATCAATACACTTTACTACTTTTCCTTAAAATTCGTGCGGTCTCCAAAGAGAAACTTATTTTGGGGCAGGAGGGAGTATAAATTGGATTTGATTTGTTTTTTTGCAAAATCGAACCTAAAAATGGAATTTAAACCCGTACCAGTGTAGTTTCCCCAATATATATATATATATATAAAAGGAAAAAAGAAAAGAAAAAATGCAGTAGTTGATTCAGATAAGATGACTGTTAAAAACAGATAAGAAAATCAGCAAGGCTGCCGCAATCTACTCCGATTTGCTGGAAGTAAAATTCTGAGTCTCCAATATTCATCACCAGCGGCCGCCGCCGCATGGACAGAAATACGTATTAGTAGAGTTTAGCCGGAGAAGTAGCAGTTATGGCACGTTTCGCAGTCACCTCAGCCGCCACTCATAAATGCTGGAGCTTTAATCCTATCGACAGATTCCCTATTTCTAGAGTTGCTTTTCCCAATTCTTCCGCATTCCGATTTTCCCAGCCGCGAAGAGCGAGAATTTCGGTGGTGGCGATGTCTGGCTCAAGCAAAAGCACTGTTCTTGTTACCGGCGCCGGCGGTAGAACTGGTATTAGACGAACTCTCTCTCTCTCTCTCTCTCTCTCTCTCAGCGCTTCAATGTTGGAATTTTTTTTCGCATGATTTGAATTTTGTTTTAGCATGCTGTAAAGTCGTTTGCTTGGAGTGGTATGATTGATAGACACAAAAGTATTGTTGGCTAATCTACTATTTACTTGAAATGATTAATCAATTCTGAACATTGTTTGATCATCTAATCCTTCAACCGCTAAATTGTACGATTGTTTATTTTGCGATGATTGTGAGATTTTTGGGGTTTCGAAGGGTATTGTTTCAAAAATGTGTTGCTCCGTTTAATTTATGCGAATGTAGGTTAAAGCGATGAATTACCATTGATTTAGTTGATGGAATTAGCCCTACAGAAATAAGAACAGAGGAAAAAACAAAACCATAATATATAAAGGTATAAAACGAACAAATTTTTTATCATCCATCCTTCGTTTTGCTTGCTGCAGTCACTTAATTGGTTTTAGTTTTCACATCTTGGTGTGAGATGGGACGGTATTTCATTTTCTTAATAGTTCCTTGTGATGCGTTGTTTGGTTGCAGGCCAAATTGTTTACAAGAAACTAAAGGAGAGGGTAGACCAGTATACTGCAAGGGGTTTGGTACGAACCCCCGAGAGCAAGGAGAAAATTGGTGGTGAAGACGATGTTTACGTTGGGGATGTAAGATGATGCTGATAGCATGGTTCCAGCTATCCAGGGGATTGATGCTCTTATAATTCTCACTAGTGCTGTGCCAAAGATAAAACCTGGCTTCGACTTGTCTCAAGGTGGAAGGCCGGAATTCTATTTTGAAGATGGAGCATTTCCTGAGCAGGTTTTCTCTTTTCACCTGTTGTTGCTGCTAGATTTCATGGTTCTAGTCACTAATGTTTAGGCATCTGATCTCATTTGTTCGATGCTAGGTTGATTGGATTGGGCAAAAGAACCAAATAGATGCTGGTACAGGCCTATGCTTATGCTTCATTTGTTCAGTTAACTGTTTCCTATTGTATTTCTCATAAAGATGTGATGTGTTGAACAGCTAAAGCTGCTGGAGTGAAGCAGATTGTATTGGTTGGATCGATGGGAGGAACAAATCCAAATCACCCTCTAAATAGCATAGGAAATGGAAATATCTTGGTTCGTTCTCTGTTAAGCTGCAACTTGATCACCTTCTTCTTCTTCTTCTTCTTCTTCTTCTTTTTTATTGATTTCTTCATTGTTGAAATCCAGGTTTTTGCTACTCGTTCATTCTTGGCTTCGCACTCTAAAACACAGTGTTCGCTTAGTTACTCGTAGACTGCAGTATTTCATGTTTTCATAAATAATTACTCTCTTTGGTTTGCAGGTTTGGAAGAGAAAGGCCGAACAATATCTGGCTGACTCGGGAATACCATACACCATAATTCGGTATTGCTTACTTTTTCTTTCTACACCTAGAAAAGATTCACACTTAGTGCTCGTTTGGTTCAAGTAGAGAAATGGAAAGAGAATGGAATCAAATAAAGGAGTGGAATGGTAACAATAACCATTACTTTTATTGAGTGTTTGGTTTAACAATGGAAATGAATCATTAATAATGGATTCTCTTTCTTTTGTTTCCCCTATATTTTGAGGGGTAACAAATTGAGTGATTGAGTTACCCTCAAGTAAGGGTAATGATTATCTTATTATCCAAACCAAACAACAAGTAATGGATTCAATTACTTGATTCCCTTTTCAATCTCTAAAAACACACAGCCAAACGTGGGCTTAGTATTTATAGTGAATGAACCACCTTATCTTACTGGGATGCATGCATCCAAAGTGAATGTGAAATTTTTTAGGGAAAATTGCATATAAATACACAAACTTTGCTCAAAATCCATATTTGACGTGAAGTTAGGATTTTATAATTAAATACACCAACTTTGTAAGTTGTTCAATTTTGACGCCGATTTCATTTCCAATGATCGGAAAAAATGACGGAAGTTAGGATTTCATTTCATTTCGTTTTGTTATTTGTCCGGCAAATTAAAAGGTGTGTGCCGGCGAGCCACGTAGGAGCTACATCATTTTAAAATTTGGGGAAAATGATATTGGCGTCAAAATCGAACAACTTACAAAGTTGGTGTATTTAATTGTAAAATCCTAACTTGACGTCAAATATGAATTTTGAGCAAAATTTGTGTATTTACATGCAATTTTCCCTTTTTTTTTAATCACATTTTCAAGTCACAATGATCTTTGTATTCTTGTTATTCTTCATCTCTTAGTCTGTTGGTCTAGGGCTGGAGGCTTGCAAGATAAAGACGGCGGTGTAAGAGAGCTGCTCGTTGGAAAGGATGATGAACTTCTGGAGACAGAAACAAGGACAATCGCGAGGGCTGATGTTGCAGAAACCTGTATTCAGGTAGCAACATTATATCTTGTTCACGTTCTTCATATGCTGATTCTGCTCTTGACGACATTAATTATCAGGCACTAAGCATTGAGGAGGCGAAATTCAAAGCACTTGATCTCGCCTCTAAGCCTGAGGGATCCGGTACACCAACCAAGGATTTTAAGGCTCTATTTTCTCAAGCCACTTCTCGTTTCTGATTAAACATCGTCTGTATCAGCAGTAGCATACAAGAGTCGTTTCTTTCGCCATGGCCGGTTAAATTTTCTTAGTCTTTTCAGTCGGAATAAGTGGTTTCACGATGAGAGATATCTTTCCTGGATATTCAGCATTTCTTCTACACTGCTTCTAGCACATGTAAGTGTAATCTTCTATTACGCTTCGGATCCTCTGTACCAAAATCGTGTGCCACAATTAAAACTACGTAGTTTTGATACTCTTCTTCATAATACACAAAATACAAATATATTCACAACTCAACTAACGGCTCGGCTTCACGCTGAAAATCAAATCTCTCTCTCTTTCCTTCAGAGCAAATCTTCTTCTGAATTATTTGGAAATTTTGATTCATCCATCGTAAAATCCGGAATTCGTTGCTGCAATATTATAAATGGATATCCATGAAAAAGTTTTCTCTTGCTGTAATATTATCTTCTTCACAAAGCCACAAATCGATGACTTTATACACTTCTATTATACTCAACATTGTCTGATTCTGTGGCCTCAAAGTTTTTCTTCTTTGCCACAAATTGATTCTCTTGCATATTTCTTTTTCTTTCTCAACCCATACTACTCACGAAGTCCATCGCAAAGAGCCACACCAACTGTTCGACGAAAGGCTCGTGACAGAATTCTGTGCTTACAAATCCGTTCCTTTGCCTGCGGACGGGCACGACGACAGACCTGGAAACCAAGAAGCAGTGCACACAGCCGAGGGACGCTAGTGTTGGTTTGCTGCCACACTCGATATTGAAGTGTCCCACATTGGATTGGAGATAGTGGCATGAGCCACTTTATATGGTGAGGCAACCCTCTCCCTTATAAGGCCTTTTAAGGGAGGAATGGGCCCAATATCCATTTCTAACATGGTATCAGAGCCAACCCAATCCAATGATGGGCCCTCCCCAATATCGTTGTCAACAGATGGCGTTTGGGATAGTCCACGCTGCGCGTGCGGGGGGTGTATTGAAGTGTCCCACATTGGATTGGAGATAGTGGCATGAGCCACTTTATATGGTGAGGCAACCCTCTCCCTTATAAGGCTTTTTAAGGGAGGAATGGGCCCAATATCCATTTCTAACACTCGATCAGTTGTGTGAACAAAGACAATCACTCTTGTGAGATTTCTTTTCTTATATTGTGTAGTTGATCAATATATTCATATATATTTTTTTTCTTTTATAGTGTTGATTCAAGTAAAATCTTAGTTAGTGTATACATTTGTATATGCTTGAAAGAATGTTTCTCCTAGCTTGTGACTCTGCAATATAGAATTTTTTTAGTTTCTTTTTACTTTGAATGTTTATTACGATTACTGCATGTTTAGTATCTCAGTTACATATGAACTTTCATTTAGTTTGTAGCATTTAGATGTTATGGAAAATTTAGTTTCTCTACACCTAGGTTGCTACTTTGGTCCCTCTGTGGCATTTATTAATTATTAGCCATGTATTAATCATTCTGGAAAATTGTTATCTGTTCCATTAGCCATGTTATGGAAAATTGTAATCTGCTCCATCAGCCATGTATTTATTAATTATTATATGTTCCATTAGCCATGTATTATATGTTCCATATAGATGTTATGGAAAATTTAGTCTCTGATGCATGTAAAAAAGTACTAATGGTCTAGTGAAACCTCTATAAATTAATAATGTTGGTACATTGAATTTTTGTTAGTTTAGACGTGTATTAATCAGTCTAGAAAACTGGAAGCTAATTATTACCAAAGTACCAATTTTCTAGTTTATATCGTAACTTTTTTACTAGAAAATACCTAAAGAATGTTTCCTGATTTCTTATGCTATTTATATTCTTAGATTCTTTTACCTTTTTTTTAGATTCATTTACTTTAAATGTTTATTCATTTTGTCTTGAAAATTAAGTTTGTTATTAGTTTACTCTGTTTTCGGACCAAAGAAAATATTGCTATGGATATTGGATCATCTTCTCGTCATTTGAATTTTGAAGATGTTAATGAAAGACATAATGATCATGTCAGTGATATGGTTGGGGACAGCAATGAAAATCAACTAGTCAATTTTACAAGTTCAAGAACTGAGGAAGATAAGCCAAAGGTTGGTATGTGCTTTGACACTGAAGAAGGATGCTTATGGGTTTTATTTAAACTATTCGAAGCACGTGGGTTTTAGTATCAGAAGAAGCAGAAGCCATAAGGACAAATCCGGTTCATTAATTGAGAAGGTTTTTTTGTTGTAGTGCTGAAGGAAAAAAGGACAAATGATAAGTGTGATATATATGTCAGCAACGCTTGCCCGGAAACAAGATCTGGTTGTCAAGCTAAATTGAAAGTTAGTAGCCGAGTAGCTGGAAAGTTTTGTGTGGTTCAATTTGTTGAAGATCATAATCATTATATTTCAAGTCCGCACAAAACACACTTACATAGAAGTCACAGAAACATAACTTCTTGTGCAGCAATGCAAATTCAAATGGCGAATGATGTGGCCATCACTAGGGGTGAGCAGAAACCGAACCGACACTAAAAACCGAACCGAACCGAACTGGATTGGTGCGGTTCGGTCCCAATTCTATTGGTTCGGTTTTCGGTTCGGTTTTGAAAAGTAAAAACCGAAAATTTTCGATTTGGTGTCGGTTTCCATTTTTTGGTTCGATTTTAAACCGACCGAACCGATACATATTAATATTTTATTATATATAATTATTTTATAACATATAATTATTTTTCTAATTTTTTAACCTAAAACTAAAACCCTAATTATTTTATCATGTTCGTGTTGTGGGGATTTGACATTTGAATTTGTGTATTTTACATTATTTTACAATTTTTAATTGGTATTTTCGAAAAAAATAAAATAAAAAAAATTGCATCGTTCGGTTCGGTGAACCGAACCGAAACCGATGGTTTTATCGGTTTGGTTTCGGTTCGGTTTCGGACCCCCAATTGGTGCGGTTCGGTTCCAATTTTAACCATCGGTTCGGTTTTCGGTTTTGAGTTTTTGGTTCGGTTTTGCACCGAACCGAACCGATGCTCACCCCTAGCCATCACACCTAAAGCCTCTCATGATCTTATGGTGAGACAAGTAGGAGGGAGCGAGAATTTAGGTTTCATTCCTCAAGATTATAAGAATTATTTGAGATCTAAAAGAACGAGAGAGACCAGGATAGGGGATACAGGAGGAATATTAGAATATTTGCAAAAGATGCAATTTAATGATCCAAACTTCTTCTATGCCATTCAAGTTGATGAAGATGACTTGATAGCCAATATTTTTTGGTCTGATGCGAATATGATAACAGATTACTCAAATTTCGGTGATGTGATTTGCTTTGATACAACTTATAAGAAGAACAATGAAGGTCGTCCTATTGCACCATTTGTAGGCGTGAATCATCACAAGCAGACTGTGATTTTTGGTGCTGCATTGATGTCTGATGAAACGTCTTCAACATTTGAATGCTTGTTTGATACATTTACTAGAGCTATGTGTGAGAAGAAGCCGAAAACTATTCTTACGGATCAAGATGCAGCAATGGCTAAGGCATTAACTTATATATGGCCTGAAAATCATCATCGTTTGTGTCTTTGACACATTTTTCAGAATGCTGCAATCCATTTAAGTGGTATTTTTTCTAAATTCAAGGATTTTTCTAAAGACTTTGGGGCATGTGTGTATGATTTTGAAGAAGAAGATGAGTTTATTGCAGCATGAGGTGAGATGTTGAAGAAGTATTCACTTGAAGATAATGATTAGTTGAGGCGTATGTTTAATCTAAAGGAGAAATGGGCCTTAGTATATAGACGCGAAACCTTTTGTGCTGATATGACTACCACTCAAAGAAGTGAGAGCATGAACAGTGTTGTGAAGAGGTATGTCAACTACAAGCATAAGTTCTTAGACTTTTTTAATCATTTCGAAAGGCTGCTTGAAGATCGTCGGTTCGAAGAAGCAAAAGCTGATTTTAAAGCAAACACACGCCTTCCATGTTTGTCGTATCCAATTGAGATTTTGAAGCATGCAGTTAGTATTTATACCCCAGAGGTATACAAAATATTTGAGCATGAGTGGTATAAATCTCATGATTCCAGCTTGGAATGTTTCGAAAATGGAGAATTACTAGCAAAATATAAAATTACTCCTAACAGGGAGAGCCATCACTATATAGTTACATTTGATTTATCTAGTGAAAAAATTAATTGTAGCTGTAGAAAATTTGTGTTTGCTGGATTTTATGTTCTCATAGTTTGAAAGTATTCGGGATGCACAATATTAAGAAAATCCCAAATGAATACATCCTGAAAAGATGGACGCGAAAAGCAAAAATTGGATTCGCTGGAGATGCAAATATCAATGTGACAGAGATGGATCCCAAATTACTTCAAAATATGTGGTACAAAGAGTTGTGTGGGTTGTATGTTCAGTTGGTTACAAAAGCATCAGAGAACGAATATACTTATAAAATTGTTAAAGATGGTATCTTAAAGAAGTTTGATATGGTTGATGGAGGTGAAGAGTTAGACCAAAGAACAGCTTGCAGGAATTTATCGTTGAATGCGGACGAGTTGTAAATCACTCTTGGAGCCAAAGGTATAAAGTCTAAGAGTAAGACCACTTCAAGCAAGAGGTTTAAACGTGGCTTAGAAAAAAATAAGGGAAAAAGGAAAGCAAGTAGGAGAAAAGGCCAACCTTTGACCAACATCACAACTTCAACTCCGTTATTATCTACCAATCTCGAGGTTACTTTTGTTTGAATTTATTTAGTTTTATATATTTTTTTTAAATGTATTGAAGCTCTTTATATATTTTTCTTGTATTTATGGGATAGGGCGTAGAAGAAAATTTGACCACTATTTCCAGTGTTTCTGATATACCTTATCAAAGTCTCAACACAATTGAGGTTAGTTTTAGTTACATCAGTATTTGTGTTAGATATCAATTTATCTATAATCGCTTCTCTATGTATTGATGCTAGGAGTTTGGTACAAGTTCAAATCAACAAAATGTTGGTGGATTACCTTTTTCAATGAGCATGACTAAACTTCTATTGGTAAGTGTTTTATTTATGAAAAGTTGTTATCAATATCTAATTTTTATAAGTGCTTTTCATTATAAATTATTAAAATAACAGTTGGTGCTGGCACTTCTTACTACTTGGAATTCATGCTATTTATGTACGCCATTACTTTATTGTTGTTGATGTTGTAGGCTCAACAACCACTCAATTTCGATTTTGGAGCAAATAACTTGCAAGAGAGGAATAGTTTAAATAAAGAAGCCTATCTTGGTGATGTTAATAATGATGAGAGATATGATTCCTTAACATCAGATCATCGGGAGTCATATTCGACGCTTGAGGAGCTAAATCCTGAAAACATGAGCCACTTGAGATGAAGTTTCTGGTTAAAACAGTTTATTAATTGTTTTAATCTTCTTTTTCTGCCTAGATTTGAAAGAATTCGCTTAATAGAACTATAGGTCTTCGTTAATGATTTCTTATGGAGCTTGCATTAAGTAGGTTGAGAATTTGCCTTCATTATTTTTGCTTGGATCCATTTAGATAATTGCTTTGTCCAACAATTTTACAACATTGGTGTCTTTCGCAGATTACAAGTGGTCCTTATGTCCATGAATTTTTTAATTTTGTTGGTTTTGGTATGTTGCTATGAGTAATATTTCTATGAATGTGTGGATGCACAAAATACATGTATTGACTTTAGTTTTGATTCAGAACTATTGGTTTATTAGCTTATATCCAACTTTGCTAAATTAACTTATCATATATTGTAGTCACATCTAAACCATGGCATGTTTTAGTGCTACTGGATACCAACAGTTTTGGACTGTGTTTGGTAAACAGTAACATCATATAAAATAAATACTTCAACTTATGATGAATTAGCAATGTGCAAAAAATACAGGTTGAACTCTGATTCAATGGACAACCGTTGATTGAGTGATTGGTGCACAAACTTAATACTTATTGGTCCTTCTGGAATTACTACTGAAGTCTGAAGAGGAATTATAGTTGAAATAATATTGGAGATTCTGGAATCTAACTTTCTCCAATGAATTTAATATATGTTTGATTGGTGGTAGATGCTTTAAAACTGAATCAATAAATAAAGGCGCGTAACTATCAGCATTGCATTAAAACAACAAAAAACAAAATCATTTAAACTTTGAAAGATAAGGGAGAGTTAAGCAACAACAATAGTCTGATATATTATTTCACTTCAGGAAATGCTTGATTTCAATGAACAATCCACAACTACTAAAGTTTTTCTACACAAAAATGTTCCTTGACTAGATTAATGTTCTATACTAAAAGTGTTCTTTGGTATGCGTATCTGTCTTTTGTTTTTTGGTTTACGGCGTTCTATCGTCGGAATGGGATTTTCACTATCCAATGTTTCATCGTTGTCATCATCATCATCCAACTACGCATGCCAAAAACCTTAGAGATCAACCTGTATTTTAGAAATGCAAAGTGAATGTTGAGCAAAATCACCAAAATTGTAATATACAATAAAAAATATCCCTCAGGCCTCACAAAGGTAACCTTTTCACCACCATCAAGTATAATCTTGATATTTGAAACCTTTGCGGGGAGATCAAATCCTGTCCTACCGAATCCTGGTTGAGCAAAAATCTGACATACCGACATAGAAATGCAAAGTTAGTTCACTAGTCAACAAGAACATATAGGAGCTTTTGATTATACCATGACAGATTTAAGGTGTTCTTTGTTGGAATAAATGGATTAATTAGTCCATAATTACTTTGTAATTAATGGAATTAAATGGCATATTTGGAATCTACATTTTGAGTAGATTAATTTGGTATATTTACTTGTTCAAATCTATTAAGAATTGAATGAGTAATTAAATGCCAAAAGATAGCCATTGAAAATGGAAATGTGGAGTGTCATCCCACATTGGAAAAATAAGGAAGTTGAAAGCTATTTATAAAGTGCTCTCCACCATAAAGGGACAATTAAGTGTGCTTCTCTATGGTGGACCATATGGTGCACCCAAGTGGGTTTTGACTTAGCCTTTTAAGGCTAAAACTCAAATTCCTACGAGGAAGGTGCGAAGCACCTTCCGAGGCCGAGCACGTGCACGTCGCACTTGTCGCAATGGGCGCTTTGTAGGCGCATTTTGTACTTCGCTTTAGAGACACCAAAAAATTAATTCAGATAATTATTTTACTCATTCTCTCTTCTAGTTCATACTCAAGTCCCGAGTATTCAGTAGTTCGCTGGAAGTTCGAGTTCCTAGTACAAGGTCTCGTACTCATTAAAACCGTTGTATCTTGGGGACATTTGTCATCGAACCGTGTGTACTGTGTGGGGCAATTTTGTCTTACTGAGAAAGAGTCCAACTCTTGCCTCGGTTCCTACATTCTCGTACATTTCTACACCCATCAATAACATTCTTCTATGATATTCTTAGAAAAATTTAAGCTAATGTCATAATATTGAAGTTAGACATCCTTTATGAGAAAATTAGAAGTTAATGTAAATGACTATGTGAAAGAATTTAGTGCCCCAAATTACCAACAAAGTAAAACTGTGTAAAGAAAAGAGTAATGTTGGATGCAATGTTATCAACAGAATGTTAATAACATTGTAACCAACATGCAGCGGAAAGTAATAACACACATAAATACTTTTTTCACGGATTATAAATAACCCGTGAGTGCCTCATGGCTAAATTCACTATGATCATCAACAATACAAAGTACAAATTCAGATCTCTCTGGAGATCTATCTTTACAGATTGACTGCCTAAGATAAATCTACCTATCTAGAATCTGCACTAAAGTGTTGAATCAACACAGAAAACCAAAACAGTCGAATAACAAATGTTACTCGAACAAAGCAGTCTGCTACGCTCCAATGTCCTCGATCTTCAACCCTTACCCTTGACCTCCCGTCAATACAGAGTAAGCCTTTACAGATTGGCTGCCTAAGACTCCTCCGTCAAAGCAAGGTTTGAAGAACTGGTGTCATGTTTGCAGCAAGACAAAAGTGACGAGTTGGTTGTGAACGAATGTTAGGTCGGTGAAAACGCACTCCCAAAACGTAAGGATGAATGAGGCTTCTTGCTGCTTTTATAGACCTTCATGTCGTGGTTAGTTTCCTCCACTTCCCACTTCCAGAAGCTTCCTATAACCGCCGCAATCCACCTCCGAAAACTGCCAGTCGACCAGTCTGGAATGTTGGTTGAGAGATCATGGGTCCTGAAAAATAGGAACTAACAGCCCACTACTTTGGACCATGATAAACCACCTTTTCACTTATTAAAAACGTGGTCAACAAGCATAAAACCTTTATTCCACAACCAAAGAATAATAAAACGTGAAAGGAAGGTAAAGATTAAATATATACAATTACCAATGGAGAGTCAAAGTATGGAGTCAAGGCAGACTCCGAAATGTTGGTTGAATCCCAGAAATGTTGACACCATGAATGTTATCAACATTCCACCCAACATTGAAAATACGTATGTTATCAACATTGGTCCCAACATTATCGGAGTCAACATTGACTCTAACAATCTCCCCCTTAATCTTTTCCTTCCTGCAACAAAAACCAAAAACAACACACCACCAAAGAAACAATAACATTGTTTTGAACAAAGACTGCCAACAATCTCAGTCAACACCACACCCAACAATCTACTCCCCCTTTTTTGTTGAAGAAGGAAAAGGTAGGAGTTTGGAAAAGACATTTTCGCAGCAATCAATCCTCGCGAGCATAGCCTGCCCCATCTTGATCGTCCGATCCACCATTGATTGCACTTGGCTTTTGAGCTTGTGAAGATCCTCCCTTGCCTTAATGAGCTCTACAATGTCAAGATCGATCTCAACCTCCGATTCTCCAACTGGCTCCTTGCCTTTACGAGATGTTGATGTTTCTTTAATGAAATGGGCTTTGACAGAGCGGATGTTGGCAACATCAGGAATAGTTGTTCGTTCAACATCATCGTCCCCACCATACTTGTCGATCTCAGCTTCATAGCCAAAAACATTTATAACAGTACCCCACATACCCCTATCTTGTAATAAGATATCAAGCTTAAACTTTGAAAAGAAATCCTCATCCACACGTCTATCATTATGAAACTTCCTAGCAGCCAACACATGATTCACATTCTTTGCTTTACGAGTGTAAAAACGAGTAGAATATGACTTGCTAACCTCAACCTCTGATTCAGAGGAGTTTCCAGAACAGCTTATGCGAGGAGAGCTAGTGTGAGAGGCCGAAGACACCTTTCCACTCTTCGAGGCAGGAGAGTATTCAACCTTTGGTTTGAGCACTGTTGGCTTTGATGTTGGACCAACATCACTGTCTTCTCGGCTAGGAAGGTTGAGAGTTGATGGAATCACCCGTGTGGATTTGGATCTTGAGGATCGCCTAAGAGAAGCCATACCAGCTTTTCGTTTCCGGCCTTTCTTGTCAGGAACAAAGGTCTCAACATCAATAACATCCGTGCTCTCAACATTGTCAGTAACATCAATCGTAGAAGTAGATTTGTCAACGTGAAAAGCAACATTCTTATGATAGTAATTAGATTTTTGCTGCTCAAGATTCATCTCGAATGTTACTAACTTACTAACCAAATCACCAATTCTAATCGAAGTAACATCAGCAGTTGCTTCAATGGAAGAAATTTTCATGTTGTACCTTTCCGGAAGTGATCTCAACATTTTACTTACAAGTCTCTCGTTGCTGATTGGTTCTCCAAGACCAACTGCCTCATTTGAGATCTCGCACAACTTCTCATAATATGCTGGAATAGTCTCATCTTCATGCATCCTCAATATTTCAAACTTTGTAGTCAACATTCGTAATTTTGTTGCTCTAACACTTGCTGATCCTTCACATTGTTCCTGTAAAATAAACCAAGCATCGCGAGCTTCAACACAGTTAGAGATCAGGCGAAAATAAGGAACATCAACTGAGATAAAAATAGCCTTCAAAGCTCTGGAGTTGTGACTAGAAATAAGTCGTTCATCTGCACTCCATTGACTTTCTGGTTTAGGAGTAATGTTGCCAACATCATCAGTAACACGCGGTGGAGTCCATCCATCCAACACAACAGTCCAGGCACGTTCATCAATGGATTTTATGTACATTTTCATCCTAGTTTTCCACAAGGAATAGTTCTTCCCACTACAATCCAAGGTAGGAGGACGAACCGAAGCATTAGCCACATCCATTGGTGGTAATTTTGCACACAGGAATCGATTCTTAGTTCGTCAAGAACCCGCTCTTGATGCCAATTGAAAGAATTTAGTGCCCCAAATTACCAACAAAGTAAAACTGTGTAAAGAAAAGAGTAATGTTGGATGCAATGTTATCAACAGAATGTTAATAACATTGTAACCAACATGCAGCGGAAAGTAATAACACACAGAAATACTTTTTTCACGGATTATAAATAACCCGTGAGTGCCTCATGGCTAAATTCACTATGATCATCAACAATACAAAGTACAAATTCAGATCTCTCTGGAGATCTATCTTTACAGATTGGCTGCCTAAGATAAATCTACCTATCTAGAATCTGCACTAAAGTGTTGAATCAACACAGAAAACCAAAACAGTCGAATAACAAATGTTACTCGAACAAAGCAGTCTGCTACGCTCCAATGTCCTCGATCTTCAACCCTTACCCTTGACCTCCCGTCAATATAGAGTAAGCCTTACAGATTAGCTGCCTAAGACTCATCCGTCAAAGCAAGGTTTGAAGAACTGGTGTCATGTTTGCAGCAAGACAAAAGTGACGAGTTGGTTGTGAACGAATGTTAGGTCGGTGAAAATGCACTCCCAAAACGTAAGGATGAATGAAGCTTCTTGCTGCTTTTATAGACCTTCATGTCGTGGTTAGTTTCCTCCACTTCTCACTTCCAGAAGCTTCCTATAACCGCCGCAATCCACCTCCGAAAACTGCCAGTCGACCAGTCTGGAATGTTGGTTGAGAGATCATGGGTCCTGAAAAATAGGAACTAACAGCCCACTACTTTGGACCATGATAAACCACCTTTTCACTTATTAAAAACGTGGTCAACAAGCATAAAACCTTTATTCCACAACCAAAGAATAATAAAACGTGAAAGGAAGGTAAAGATTAAATATATACAATTACCAATGGAGAGTCAAAGTATGGAGTCAAGGCAGACTCCGGAATGTTGGTTGAATCCCAGAAATGTTGACACCATGAATGTTATCAACATTCCACCCAACATTGAAAATACGTATGTTATCAACATTGGTCCCAACATTATCGGAGTCAACATTGACTCTAACAATATGCATTCATATGACATAATATCGAAGCTAGACATCCTTTATGAGATAAATTTAAGCTAATGTGAAAGACTATGTATTCATATCACATAATAATCTAAAATGAACATACCTCACACCACTCTCTCTTTTAATTCCAAATGTCCTGAGCTGAAACTCTTCTCTAACCTTAATCTCATCGAGCAGTTGAAGATAGTACGAGAATCTTTCCCAGTTTTCTTTCACTAAACACCCAGGTTCACCAATATGTAAGCAATCGCTGAAAGAACACTTCCCATTCCCATCTTGTTCCACCATTTTCTGAATCTGGAAAACAAATCACTCAATTCAGCTTTGTTTCGTCAATAGCCATACCTTGTGATTTATATGGAAAGCGATGAGCTGACAGAGCCAGGGTGGCTGAAGCCTTGAATGATCTCATTGTAGTTTGAGCTGCTTAGCCTTGTCTAGAGTAGTAAATTTACACCAGATAAAAATATCTTTCATGCTATATATATGGATATATACTTTGTAATGTGAGATTGAGATTAATTTAGCCATCTTGAATGACTGCAACAGTTTAGCTTTCAACTACATCATACACTTGCTCAATTTAATCAAATAGACATCACAAGCTAACTATTCATATAAACATTGTTGTAGTGATACAATAGGATCTAGTTTATTGAACTTGGCTGGATACCATAACTTCAAAATTAATCAACCAAAGCAAAAAAAAAGGATAGAAAATAAATCTTACAAGTGCAATCAATCTTCACGATTTAGATAAATCCATTAAGTGCCGCTCGACCACGATTCAAGAATCACGTTCTCCAACCGTAGCATTGCACGACGTGTACTGCTTCCCTTGAAAGAAATGCACCGCAAGCAATCAAGGCCTCAAGAATACACGAGTCTCTAACAAAACTTTCATCGAGCATTTGGCGTTCACTGGAAGGGATGAACTGTGTGAATAGGAGAATCAGTGAAAAATAAAGAAATCTGATGTTGAATAGAATTGTGGCTATGGGAAGAACAAAATATTTGAATGTGAGAATAGATGGAGGATATCCATCGGAAGCTTTTCAACTTTTTCGAACCGCCGCAGTTTTCAAAAAGAAATAGAGATATATGATTTTCAGCGTGAAGCCAAGCCGATAGTTGAGTTGTGAATATATCTATATTTTGTGTGTTATTAAGAAGAATATCAAAACTACGTAGTTTTAATTGTGGCACACAAAAGTGGCACACGATTCTGGTACAGAGGATTCGAAGCGCTTCTCTTATCATAATCTGGATATTATACATATTCCACTTAATTCGTATCTAGTTTTTTTTTTATGAAAATACAAAATATATAAATAACGAAAAAAGGTGTAACATACACAAAAACCTCGGGCATACCCAAGGGGAAGACAAATGCCACAAAACACAAAACCTCAAGTGAGGCTAAGTGGGGCAGGGGGTGGGAAAGTTGAACCTCAAAAGGTTCATTTTCCAAATATGAATAAACTATCATATTCTATTACAATTGTAACAAACAGGAAATAGTTTGTTTTCAGAATTTAATAACTTAAATTTCCTTATCGGGCAAGGCTGGTCCAAGCATGTAGAGACCATGAAATTGCAATCTCTAGGGGAGTTCCTACCTTTTCTTGATCTTGCAACTCCATGGGCATTCGGTTGTGATGATAGCAGATGAGGACTTGGGGCAGGAGTGCTCAGTTCATTCCGGTAAAGGTGTTCGTCTTTAAATAGTATTACTTTCAAGATGAGCTCTAACATGTTCAGGTGGGTAGATCTCAGTGAGGCAGCGATAAATGCCACTCTTGATATCCTTTACCACTTTACAAATGTCGAATGGTTCGTTTTCAAAAATTAATTTGTTACGGGCAAACCATAGCTGATGAACAGTAATAGCAAGAGCTAACTGTTTTGCCTTATGCACGATGGCCGACCCTTTCTTTTTTCCAGTTAGATGCTTGATTGCACTGAGGATTGTCCCCATAATCTTCTTGATTCGGAGCCAAACTTTAATTTGGTACCAGATCTCTTTGGTACCTGCACAAGCAAAGAAGAGGTGATCATGGCTCTCGTCAAAGTTTTTACAAATAAAACAGAGTTTCGGTACTCCCTCAAGTCTATCAACTATTTTGAGCCTTCCTTGAATCGCCTTCCACAGCGTGATTGAGCATCGCGGGGGGATGAATCCTTTCCAAATTGCCTTATGCCAGAATTTTTTCTCCCCCTTGGGACAGAGAAATTCATAGGCAGCCGCGGTGATGTTAGAGGTGGCCCATTCCTTGATTATTCCTTCCGCCAGGTGGGCTTCTGTCACGACCGGACCTAATTAAGGATAACTAAGCCGGGAAACCGTGACCAAGGAAGGGAGATTAGAAGTGGGGATAGAAAGGGGCGTGAATAATTAATGAAGGATCGAACTTATCTTTAGCTGCAAAGATTCAAATAACTAGTAAGTTCGGATGAAGCCGACTTAATTCAAAAGGGCTTATTACTGAAGAATACGTAGCGAAAATTTATAAAGAATTGTTGTTTAATCATAAGGGCTCGAATAACTTGTACACTCGGATGAATCCGACTTGACTTAAAAGACATAAAACTCGGGAGTACGCAGCGGATTAACAAATCTGAACTATATGTATGGAGACATGTATCCAAGAGTTCATTTAATAAACTTATGACAAAAGCTCCACTCGTCACTTCATCTTCATCAGCCCCTGCTCAACCTGCACATTTAGAAATATATGCAGGGTTGAGTACGAGAGTACTCAGTGGGCACGTATGCCTAAGTATAAAATACATGCTTCATAAAACTGTAAATTGTCATGCCATCATAAACAGTACAGCAAGGGAGTTTCGTGAAAAAGGCCCAAGCTTACTAAGTTCTTTCGTGATACTTAAAGCTCGTCTGCAGACTAAGTTCTCTTCGTAATCTATCATATCTGGAACTCTGTGCCGGAGAGGTGGCCACCTCTCACGGACACTTGACCGGCCAACCCGCTAGATGACTCACGGTCCCTCGTGTACACTAGTCAAGACAGGATAGCTATCAACTGCTCAAGACCCGAATTCGATTGCATCATTGGCAAAGCCAAAGCAGATAGATATCATGCTAAAACTGAAACATTTTATGGCAAGACAATACTTGAAATAGCTTTCATTCAAAGACTTTGTCATGAAATAACTTGCTTGAACGTAACACTTAAACTCATTTGATATATATAAAAGTAGTGCCCACCTGATAAGAAAACTTTTGCTTCAGTTCAATAACTCCTTGACTAGCTCTTACTCTTGTGCTTAACCTAATGCGAGAACATAAGGTCAAACCTTAGCTCGATGAAAATTCTCAAATAAATGAGAATGCGTATAGTGAATATGCATGACTCATATTCCCTTTTTATTACTGAGATAATACTTAGGGAAACTTTATCACTAGTCCTTGTTATTAAAAACAAATTAAACCTACTAGGTTTCGTCTTATGAAGTCAAGTAATTAATTATATTGATTCGTTCTCATTAGGGTGTTCTAAACTGCCACTTAAACATATTTCCCTCTTCGTATAGGCAAAGGGAAAAAGAAAAAAACTCAAACACCCTAAGTTCTTATCTCTCTCTCTCTCTCTCTCTCTCTCGTGATCTGCTCTGTCTCTTCGCCCTCTGCTCTGGAAATCAGCTCTGGCTTCTAAGTCAGCTCTGGCTGAGTTAGCTCTGAAAAAGTCAGCTCTGGCCTCCGAAAGTCAGCTCTGGCGACTTAGCTCTGGAAAGTCAGCTCTGCCTCCGAAAGTCAGCTCTGGCGACTTAGCTCTGGAAAGTCAGCTCTGGCCTCCGAAAGTCAGCTCTGGATGTTCGGCTCTGCTCTGGAATTCCAGCTCTGCTCTGGAATTCCAGCTTTGCTCTGGAATTCCAGCTCTGCTCTGGAATTCCAGCTCTGCTCTGGTATTTTCTAGTTCTGCTCTGGTATTTTTAGTCTGCTCTGGCATTTCCTAGTTCTGCTCTGGCAATTCCAGCTCTACTCTGGAATTTCCAGCTCTGCCCTGGCAATTCCAGCTCTGCTCTGGAATTTCCAGCTCTGGCATTTCCTAGTTCTGCTCTGGCAATTCCAGCTCTGCTCTGGCAATTCCAGCTCTGCTCTGGAATTTCCAGTTCTGCTCTGGAATTTCCAGCTCTGCTCTGGAAATTCCAGCTCTGCTCTGGAATTTTCAGCTCTGCTCTGGCGATTCCAGTTCTGCTCTGGCGTTTCTGGGCACAACGACGAGGATTTCCAGTTTCCAAAACCAGAGTTCTTCGTCCTTTCTTGCCTCAATTCTCACTCGTACACCGGCCTAAATCTATACCTATGTGAGCATGCTGTGCTTGTTCAAGTTCATCTACGTTTAAAGCTAAAGTTCTCGTCGTTTAATCCAGGTTTCAAGTCGTGGGTTCTACCGGAAAAGTGACTTAACATGCTTCTTGTGTTCGTTCGTATCTAGAGCCTAAAACATGCTTTCTATGAGCGTGTGATTCATGCTGAAAGGAGTGACAACAGAGGTCGAGAGTTACCTTGATGTCGCGTGCTTTGGTCGGGTAAAAACGATGGTTTCCCTTCCGCATTTTCGATCGTCGAGGTGCAAGGCGTCGAGGGAGGTGAAGCTCTTGCTGTTGCTGCTGAATATTTAGAGTGCCGAACAAGAGGAAAGGAGTGGCACAAAGGGGTTGAAGGGGAGTTTATATAGGTGTTCGGCCGTCTGCACTTGAGTGCCTAGGGGGAGAGCATTGGCTAGTAGCCCTGCATTGCGTGGAGTAGGGAAGGCTTTTCAGCTGCTCGCCCAATGGAGGGGCTGCTGCTACTGCTGCCGTGCTGAGCTCGGCAGGCGTGGAGGTGGAGTGTGCCCTTTCGACTGCTCGTCCAATGGAGGTTGCTGCCGTGGCTGCTCTGGTCTGGCGTGGAGTGTGGCGTGGCGTGGGAGAGGGGTGCAGCAGGCGACCCTTCGGCTGCCCAGCCAATGGGCATAGCTGCAGCCTCCTTTTCCACTTTTTCCTTTCTCCATTTTTCCTTCTTTTCTTTACTTGTAGCGTTGGCAAGTGTTGGGATTGGGTGGCGTGAGTGGTGAATTGATCTAATAAAAGATCTAAATAAAATCCTTCAGTGTCGGTCACTCTCAGTATTAAAAAATACTGGTTTCGTGCTTGATAACATCGATAATGCTAAATTAAATCCGTAGATTCAATCCGTTCGTCATTCTAATACTTAAATTAAATCCGTAGATTTAATTAGCTTCAAAGTCGGAAATAATTCACGACTTAAGTAACAATGTGAAATAAACTCCATCTTGATAAATAACCCAACTTAGCTAAGTTGGTTATAACTCGGAAAAATAATCATTCATCAACTCAAAGATTCTCATCGCGGTCTTAAACACGCGAAGATAAATAAATGCATACTTGCTAGTGTAGTGACTCTGTCTCCAAATACGAAATTCAGAAACATAGCTGAGAACATAAAGTGCTTCATGTACTGGCAGATAGAAAATTAAACACACAAAACTGAAATTAAAAACTGATAAAAGAGCGGGTCGCTACATCCTACCCCTCTTAACAAAAATTTCGTCCCGAAATTTGCATATCTCTACTAAAAAAAAAGCTTAGGGTTTTTCTTCATAGTTCAAGTCTGGGCTAAGGATCATCTCTTCTTAGTGGATCACATGCTTTGGATCGTGAACGTACTTCCTGAGTGGTGATACGTGAAAAACGTTGTGGACGTTTCCAAAACTTGGCGGAAGTAGCTTGCCGTAAAAGATCGATGAGGTTACTAAATAGTTATGGAAAATTGCCTTGATGAGGACTTTTACATAAATATTCGAATCTGGATCTACTGATCTATCCAGGTACTACACGTGATGGACTGGCGGTCTAGCAAAAATCATCACAAAAGAACTTAGTCACGTTACGTCCGGTGGACCAGCGTTTTAGTACTAGTCAAAACAACTAAGCCAACATAGGGGCATACAAATGCATCGGAACAATCATCGTTTCCGAAAAACACGAATAACATCCTACTAAAAACATACGGGATGGTCTAAAAGCATCACGTGCTTGACCCTTGGGTCGAGGCATTCGTGTCTGACTGATTTAATCTGATGAGTACCTGTTTGTCCTTGGGTTACAGAAAATCTACCAACAGCTAGTGGATCGCAATGATTCAAATCACAATTGGCAATTAGGCAAAGTGTTCCAATAATTTGCCAAACAATTGAAAATAAATAACCATAGGGTAGAAATGAATTGACTGAAAGGTCGAAACGAAATGACCTAATAGTCTGACCCCGTTTGGCTTTTCAGATGAAGGTTTAAAATATATGGGTTTAAAGACCCATATATGACGACTACTGAGATTTTGGCTATGTGGACTGGCCAGGTCCGACACAACTACTTCTCAGTCACTCGGAAATACTTTCCCGAACTTGGTAACTCTTGTTCATTGGCTGCAAAAGATATATTTGGTCTAAAATCACCACTTCTCCTTAACATCTTGAACATGTCCTTGAGAATATTCTAGAGCTTTTCAAACTTGGAGTCTGCCTCCTAATTTAATGCAATCCCTAAACACCTTTCTATAGGCGAAATAAGGTAGGCTCAACCTTACTCAACAATCTTCCTCTACATGATCTTAATGTAGTACTTCTAGTACTTTGTGTTTCTTCTCATAGCGCTTGAAATGCAACCATATAATTTGAAGCGCTCTCCCATGCCTTTGCTAAAGACCTTCTTAATCATCATACCTTCCATCAGGAAGTGGATTTTGTTTCTCTGAGCATCTTTACAGGGTATGTGTCACCATACGTAATGCTAAGGCATGTAATGATCTTAGTCAATACTTTCATTCTTCTTACTAAACTAAATGTCTAATCCAATACGTTCTAACAAGGGCGATGTCTCTGATAGTCTAAGGTATGTATACTTAACTTGAGTATACTCACAGTGTCTCATTAGAATCCCAATTCCTTAACTTCAATATCGATCCGTTGTCGATGCTTCTAACTCTTATTGAACTCTTAACCATCTTCGGGAACTCATTCCCCTCGCATCTCGTCCTTCGATTCGTAGTAGGTGATTGTAATCAACATGGGTTCTAAAACAAGCTCACGTGTAACGTAATAGGTAACTTTAATCAGAAAGGTTTCGAATATCTAAAACTGTAAGCCAAATAGTTCTAATCGCAATATCATACACAAAGCGTTATAACCCCTTGTGAGCCTAGCTCTGAAATTCGAACATAAATCATGAAGGTTCTCTTCATGTCGTAACTGGTGATAATTGAGGGGTTTGAAATGAGTATTAGCTCATCACACCACCGCTAGCTAATTGCATAAGTCACTCTCATCGCTATGAGCAATGTCTCAACTAAGTTCTGGTCGGGTAAAGCAATAGTTGGTTCGGTATTCTGTCACGTGTGAACAGCCCGAATAATGAACTATGCCCGTGTCACTTACTCGTGTGTGACACTCTTCTTTTCATCTTATTGCATACCTTCTCATTGGATTCGCGTGTCTCTTCAAGTGACATTTGATTTTCCTCATCTTTCTTGGCTCTTCACTATGGCTATAGTGAAAGATAACTGAGTTTCTAGTTTCTACTGTTCTTCTCGTAACAGTGATCATGCATTCTTAACGCATCTAAGTTCATTGAGATATCAAATCAATTAATAAAGCATATATCTCGAATGTAAGCATCAGTACATTCGCATGAAACGTGAACTTTTCATCGTTTGAAAATCATTACCATTTTCTTTCTCGTTGAGCATGACGATGTGATGAAGTGCTGAGCTCTTGTCGACTGACTCTTCCAAACTAAGGCTAATAGATAACTCTTGGGTTCAGAGCAAACGAACTGCTCTGATACCACTTTGTCACGACCGGACCTAATTAAGGATAACTAAACCGGGAAACCGTGACCAAGGAAGGGAGATTAGAAGCGGGGATAGAAAGGGGCGTGAATAATTAATGAAGGATCGAACTTAATCATTGACAGTGAAGGGGGCATTTATAATATAACTTATGTTTAGCTGCAAAGATTCAAATAACTAGTAAGTTCGGATGAAGCCGACTTAATTCAAAAGGGCTTATTACTGAAGAATACGCAGCTGAAATTTATAAAGAATTGTTGTTTAATCATAAGGGCTCGAATAACTTGTACACTCGGATGAATCCGACTTGACTTAAAAGACATAAAACTCGGGAGTACGCAGCGGATTAACAAATCTGAACTACATGTATGGAGACATGTATCCAAGAGTTCATTTAATAAACTTATGACAAAAGCTCCACTCGTCACTTCATCTTCATCAGCCACTGCTCAACCTGCACATTTAGAAATATATGCAGGGCTGAGTACGAGAGTACTCAGTGGGCACGTATGCCTAAGTATAAAATACATGCTTCATAAAATTGTAAATTGTCATGCCATCATAAACAGTACAGCAAGGGAGTTTTCGTGAAAAAGGCACAAGCTTACTAAATTCTTTCGTGATACTTAAAGCTCGTCTGCAGACTAAGTTCTCTTCGTAATCTATCATATCTGGAACTCTGTGCCGGAGAGGTGGCCACCTCTCACGGACACTTGACCGGCCAACCCGCTAGATGACTCACGGTCCCTCGTGTACACTAGTCAAGGCAGGATAGCTATCAACTGCTCAAGACCCGAATTCGATTGCATCATTGGCAAAGCCAAAGCAGATAGATATCATGCTAAAACTGAAACATTTTATGGCAAGACAATACTTGAAATAGCTTTCATTCAAAGACTTTGTCATGAAATAACTTGCTTGAACGTAACACTTAAACTCATTTGATATATATAAAAGTAGTGCCCACCTGATAAGCAAACCTTTGCTTCAGTTCAATAACTCCTTGACTAGCTCTTACTCTTGTGCTTAACCTAATGCGAGAACATAAGGTCAAACCTTAGCTCGATGAAAATTCTCAAATAAATGAGAATGCGTATAGTGAATATGCATGACTCATATTCCCTTTTTATTACTGAGATAATACTTAGGGACTTTATCACTAGTCCTTGTTATTAAAAACAAATTAAACCAACTAGGTTTCGTCTTATGAAGTCAAGTAATTAATTATATTGATTCGTTCTCATTAGGGTGTTCTAAACTGCCACTTAAACATATTTCCCCCTTCGTATAGGCAAAGGGAAAAAGAAAAAAACTCAAACACCATAAGTTCTTATCTCTCTCTCTCTCTCTCTCGTGATCTGCTCTGTCTCTTCGCCCTCTGCTCTGGAAATCAGCTCTGCCTTCTAAGTCAGCTCTGGCTGAGTTAGCTCTGAAAAAGTCAGCTCTAGCCTCCGAAAGTCAGCTCTGGCGACTTAGCTCTGGAAAGTCAGCTCTGCCTCCGAAAGTCAGCTCTGGCGACTTAGCTCTGGAAAGTCAGCTCTGGCCTCCGAAAGTCAGCTCTGGATGTTCGGCTCTGCTCTGGTCAGCTCTGCTCTGGAATTCCAGCTCTGCTCTGGAATTCCAGCTTTGCTCTGGAATTCCAGCTCTGCTCTGGAATTCCAGCTCTGCTCTGGAATTCCCCAGCTCTGCTCTGGTATTTTCTAGTTCTGCTCTGGTATTTTTAGTCTGCTCTGGCATTTCCTAGTTCTGCTCTGGCAATTCCAGCTCTACTCTGGAATTTCCAGCTCTGCCCTGGCAATTCCAGCTCTGCTCTGGAATTTCCAGCTCTGGCATTTCCTAGTTCTGCTCTGGCAATTCCAGCTCTGCTCTGGCAATTCCAGCTCTGCTCTGGCAATTCCAGCTCTGCTCTAGAATTTCTAGTTCTGCTCTGGAATTTCCAGCTCTGCTCTGGAAATTCCAGCTCTGCTCTGGAATTTCCAGCTCTGCTCTGGCGATTCCAGTTCTGCTCTGGCGTTTCTGGGCAGAACGACGAGGTTTTCCAGTTTCCAAAACCAGAGTTTTTCGTCCTTTCTTGCCTCAATTCTCACTCGTACACCGGCCTAAATCTATACCTATGTGATCATGCTGTGCTTGTTCAAGTTCATCTACGTTTAAAGCTAAAGTTCTCGTCGTTTAATCCAGGTTTCAAGTCGTGGGTTCTACCGTAAAAGTGACTTAACATGCTTCTTGTGTTCGTTCGTATCTAGAGCCTAAAACATGCTTTCTATGAGCGTGTGATTCATGCTGAAAGGAGTGACAATAGAGGTCGAGAGTTACCTTGATGTCGCGTGCTTTGGTCGGGTAAAAACGATGGTTTCCCTTCCGCATTTTCGATCGTCGAGGTGCAAGGCGTCGAGGGAGGTGAAGCTCTTGCTGTTGCTGCTGAATATTTAGAGTGCCGAACAAGAGGAAAGGAGTGGCACAAAGGGGTTGAAGGGGAGTTTATATAGGTGTTCGGTCGTCTGCACTTGAGTGCCTAGGGGGAGAGCATTGGCTAGTAGCCCTGCATTGCGTGGAGTAGGGAAGGCTTTTCAGCTGCTCGCCCAATGGAGGGGCTGCTGCTGCTGCTGCCGTGCTGAGCTCGGAAGGCGTGGAGGTGGAGTGTGCCCTTTCGGCTGCTCGTCCAATGGAGGCTGCTGCCGTGGCTGCTCTGGTCTGGCGTGGAGTGTGGCGTGGCGTGGGAGAGGGGTGCAGCAGGCGACCCTTCGGCTGCCCAGCCAATGGGCATAGCTGCAGCCTCCTTTTCCACTTTTTCCTTTCTCCATTTTTCCTTCTTTTCTTTACTTGTAGCGTTGGCAAGTGTTGGGATTGGGTGGCGTGAGTGGTGAAGTGATCTAATAAAAGATCTAAATAAAATCCTTCAGTGTCGGTCACTCTCAGTATTAAAAAATACTGGTTTCGTGCTTGCTAACATCGATAATGCTAAATTAAATCCGTAGATTCAATCCGTTCGTCATTCTAATACTTAAATTAAATCCATAGATTTAATTAGCTTCAAAGTCGGAAATAATTCACGACTTAAGTAACAATGTGAAATAAACTCCATCTTGATAAATAACCCAACTTAGCTAAGTTGGTTATAACTCGGAAAAATAATCATTCATCAACTCAAAGATTCTCATCGCGGTCTTAAACACGCGAAGATAAATAAATGCATACTTGCTAGTGTAGTGACTCTGTCTCCAAATACGAAATTCAGAAACATAGCTGAGAACATAAAGTGCTTCATGTACTGGCAGATAGAAAATTAAACACACAAAACTGAAATTAAAAACTGATAAAAGAGCGGGTCGCTACATCATTGTTGTGCTTGGTGAGGATGGAGTCACGAACTTTGAGTATGTTTTTGATAAGTGAAGAGTCGCAGCGATGTTCGAGGGCAGTCTAGATGCTCCTTCCCTTAAGGTATTCGGCATGGATCCATTGCACCCATAGGGAGTCCTCTTTGGCAGCAATATTCCAGAGATTTTTAATCAATAGCGCTTTGTTCCATACCGAGAGGTTACGTAGAGCTAGTCTACCCTCCTCCTTGGGAGAGCACACTTTGCTCCACGCAACAGGACTTGTAGCAGAGCCCCAAACAAACTTCCTTACCAGGGTGTTGATACGGTCAATAGAAGCACTCGATACCTTGGAGGACCGATCTTGCTAGTTCCAGTTTACCTGCCATAGAGAGATTGATGTTAGACCATTTATTAATAGAATCAGCAATCTTTTTAATAAATGGTTCATATTGAGAAGCTAGAAGTTTTTTCGATGCTAGTGGAATTCCCAAGTATTTAGTTGGGAGATGTCCAATAGCAAAACCAAAGAGATCAATAATCTCCTATTTATGAGCTCCGAAGACTCCTCCAAAAAAGATTTGTGATTTGTAATCCCGATACACCTGTAAATTCAGATAAAGTGTCAGCCAAAATTTTCATGGATCCTAGGTCGCCTTTTCCAAATAACAGCAGATCATCGGCAAAAGCCAAATGAGAAATTTTCAGCTTTTCGCATTTTGGGTGATAGTTAAATTCCCTTTCCACTGTCCTTAGTTGTAGAAGCCTAGAAAGGTACTCCATACAAAAAATGAATAGTGTTGGAGGCATAGGGTCTCCTTGTCTGAGTCCACGTTTTCCTCTGATGAAGCCGTGATGTCCACCATTGATAGAGATGGCAAAGGTGGCAGATGAAACGCAGGTCATAATCCAATGTATAAATGTTGGGTGGAAGTTCAATCCACGGAGAACACGGTCCAGTAAGTCCCACGATATTGAGTCGTAGGCTTTTGGAGGTCGATTTTCAGCATACAACGAGGAGATATACGTTTCCTTTCATACTTCCGAATGATTTCCTGTGCAAGAAAGATGTTATCAGTGATTACTCTATTTTTAATGAACACAGATTGAGAAGGATTGATAAGGAGGTTAAGCGAAGATTGCATCCTTTTGGTAAGGATTTTTGTGATTATCTTGTACACCACATTGGTACAAGCAATCGGCCTAAAGTCCGCTGCCGTGGGGTTGTGCGCCTTCTTGGGTATGAGGGAGATAATGGTATGGTTAAATCTTGGCCAAATGATTCCATAATTGAAAAACTCCTGGACAGCTTTCACCACATCATTTCCCACCAGTTGCCATTGTGATTTGAAGAGTTTTCCAGAGAGGTTTGCGGTGATTGAGAATATTAAACGCATAGACAAAAGCCATGGAGAACTCTTGCTGCGTTTTTAAGCAAGTAAAATTCATAGCAATGACTTGGGCATCCTTCTTAAGAGTTAGAGCACTAACAATCAAAGGATTCCAGCATACTAAGATTCTCCCCCCTTTTATTATCTCAAAGTTATGTTCAAAATTCCATGAGGGCAAGATTTGTTTCATAAGTTTATCAATTTTCTTAGCATTTAGTTTAGTTTCTAAGAGTCCTAAAATAGCAAAAAAAATTTAAACGAATAAGTTCCAGTACAGCGGCATGTTTTTGGGGTTTAGCCATCCCCTTATGTTCCAAGAGGCACTAATCATAAGGAGACACAGTTAAGAGAGTTTTTTACCTCGTCCCTTACCTCCCTTCTTGGACGGGAATGCTTGCTTTATCATATTAAAAATAACTCAAGCATGCATATCCAGTCCATCTTGATCTTATAGTTCTTCCCGCTATCAATTCTTAGATGATAATTACTCCATCCCATCCACGATAATTAATTATGGTGTATACAATTTGTGAGATGAGGTTTTTGTAAATACTGTGTAAATGAAGGTAAAAATATAAGGGTATATATCCTCAAATAGAAATACCACAATTATGGTGGACGGACGATAATTGCAAAAGCCAACATTTATCTGTGGATAAAGAGAGTATCTTTTCATATCTTTATAATTGCTTAACTTTGTTCTTCAACATTAGGCTACTCCTATAGATGTTTGTAGTCATTTTTGTTGGTCCCGAACAAGTGCATACTGGTGTATGGGCGATACACCTATTAGAAATTTTTTGTTTGTTTTTCAGAGTATTATGTTCTAAACAAGTTCAATTGGTAACGAGTCAGTCGGTTTGATACAAATCAGTTTAACTAAGGTTAAACTGTCTGATATCCAGATAAGTATGTTCTAACTATGAGCACGGTTATACTGAATACTCGTAAATTGATTAGTTAGACAAATAACTGACTGGTGTGGAATGTTATGGTTAATTGCTCGCATTACAAAATCCTTGTTAAATTAACTTTTCAACTTAGTCAATATTCAGTTTAAGATCAAAAATTAAAAGCAGTTGTCCATGCTGATATTGATGCAATGTATAACTTGTCAGTATGCAGATAATATAAGCGGAAAGGTAGCATCTAATACTGAAAGTAAATATAGAAAATAAGTACGCAGTTGGTTTATAGTGGTTTCGAGCAATCTCATACATCTACTTTCCTTAGTGACAGAGGAATTCATTACCTTTGAATTCCTTATTTTAAAGTTGCAAGTTAGCCTATCAGGCTTCTTAAGCCAACCAGAACTAAACTTTGTACTTCTTAATCCAATACAGAACAAGTACAAGGATATCATATTTTCTGGAACAACTTGTACTAAACCTGACATCTGAAAGAGATGTCCCATGGAGCAAAACAAGAAGATTTCAAAGTCACCAACCAACGAAGATTGAAGACGTTTTCTCCAATTAAACTATTTCATCTGAGGAGCATAAATACGTCGCAACCTCCATTGGAAGACTTACCGAAAACACTGCTACTTTGAATTCTCATGCTATTAAGTATTTAACCATAATCTATCAAGAACACAACATATTTCGAATAAGAGAAATCTCAAAGTGTTTAAAAACTTAATTCTGGAGTTACAAGATAAGTTCTTTCAAATCTTGCATATAAACATTCCCTTTGTTCTAGGTGATCAATCTCCGTATCATAAGCCTAGATTTGAGCATACTTCATAACTCATGTTCACATTGTAACATTGTACTCATTAGTTCAAAACCCCTTCACCCCTAAACACCAGTATGCACCCACTTAAGACCAACAGAAAGAGAGTTGAAAAGAAAGAAAAAAGTGAAAGGGCATGTTTTGTACGTACGAGAAAAAAAAAAGAGGGCACGGGGTGATTCCGTCCAAAATACTAAATGTTGGTTATATATTAATAAAACTATATGTGTGGGCCAACTATTAATTTTCAGTATTAAAAAAAATTTGCCTCTACATATAAAACTAGGGGTGAGTGTTCAGATTCTGGATCAAATTTTTGCCTTATCCGATTCGATCCAATGAAAAAATATGAAAGTTTTCAAAATTCCATCTCAACTAAACCATATTATCCGAAAATCAGAAATATTTTGAATAAAATATGGTTTGAACCAAAAAATTCGAAATGTGAAAAAAAAAATCAAAAACCTGAAAAATTCGAAATACATACCAACTTAACCAATTATACCATTACGAGATGTCTAAAATCTTAATTAATAAATCATTCATTACAATCGACCAAGATCAGAGTGAGAGTATAGGGTTAGAATTTAGATTTAAGCACTAAAATAAAAATACATCTTAAAATATAAAGTATGAACCATTTTCAGTTTTTAGATCTTCAAAATCTAAGGTTGATTCATCATTTTGTTAGATGAATTCATGGTCTTAACTTCAAATCTCATAGGTAGCGAAAATTTATTTTTTTCAATTTAGACATTCACACATCGAATTCATATGTGTTCTACACAGAATTCATATATTTACATACGATTTTTCTAAGATTAAATCTCAATCGTTTGATGATGGGTAGATCATATATTACAAATATAATTCAGATTTTGGAGTTGTTCGGATTTTAAATGTATTAATTTGATCTGGTCCAAAAATCTAAAATTGATCTAAAATTTAATCTGATCCAATTTGAAAATTCAAATTAAAATTTTAATTTCGATCTAATTCAAATTTCATGTATTAATTTGGACACCCTGGTATAAAATAATAGAACTAACATTTTCTTCCCAGCCGTTAGGATTTACTATTTGTTTTGTTTGAGCGTATACATCTAACCAATCAAAACAACACCCTGGTGTTGCAACATCAGATTAAGATACAATATTTCAATTTTCTCGTCAGATATATATGAAGCTAACCCCCTAAGTTGGAACATATTATTAGCATTACTATAATCGTGACTATATATCACTAGTTTATTTATGAATTAAATATTTTAGTTATTTCTGTGATTGGTGCTATATCGTTGTCGAATATATCATGCATGACCACTATATGAATACTAGAATTTAGTAATTGTGGTCACTAAGAAATGTTGTCTAAATCCCAGGATTCCTATTTGTTTGTTGTCTCAAATTATTACTATAAAATTGTGCATCTGTATAATTAATGAGTTGGGACCTACATATTTGAGGCTCAACCGAGGCTTTTGACTCTGAAAAAGAAAGCTTAGCCAATCTATATTTGAAGCACGTCAAAATAATTTATGATTATTGTGTTGCATTATTGAGTTATTGGTGTAGATACCACAACTAGAACTCTATTGTATTCTTTCACTTAGTTAAATCGAATTCTCTTTTTATTGGTAGCTATACTTAGGATTATATATGAATCGAGTCGACCCGAATAGGGTTGTAAACGAATCGAATAATTTTGCTCGATTCGAGATTCGATTCGAAATTGTCCGATTCGTATTCGAAATTATTCGATAACAAATATTCGATTCGATATATATATATATATATATATATATAATATTTTAATTATAATTTTATAATATCTTATTCTGATCCTAATTGTATATATATATATATATAGAATATTAACATTTCAATCATAATTTTTGTATAATTTAATTTTTTAACCCTCTTTTTTAAAAAATAGTAAAAAGAACTATTATAACCCTAATTGGTTTCTAACTATCGCGCCTCCATTCCCAATTCAAGATTTGAAACCATTTTCAATTTCCAAGCTTCCAGCGGCGCGCCTGCCCTATTCTTCCCCCACACACTTCTTCTCCTCTTCTCCACGCACGCCGCGCCGTCTGCTGCTGCCCCGTCGTGTGCACCCCGCCGCCCTCTCCGTCTGCACCTCTAGCGTCGCCCTCTCCGTCTACTGCTTCCGTCGACATCCATCTGCTGCTGCCGTCAACGTCTGCCAGGCTCGTCGCACACCGCCGGTCGCCCTCCGTCTGCTGCTGCCCCTTCGTGTGCACCACACCGCCCTCTCCGTCTGCACCTTTCGCGTCGCCCTCTCCGTCTGCTGCTGCCCCGCCATCTGCACCCGCCGCCCTCTCCGTCTGCACCTTTAGCAGTCGCCCTCTCCGTCTGCCTCTCCATCTGCTGCTGTCGTCGACGTCAGCCTCTCCATCTGCTGCTGCTGTCAACGTCTGCCAGGCTCGTCGCACGCCGCCGGTCGCCCTCCGCCTGAATCATGTGAGCATATTTTGTTAGAAATCTGTGTGTTGGGCTGTTGGCTAGAATCTGTTTATTGAATCATGTGAGCATATTTTGTGAATCATGTCAGCATGTGAGCATATTTTGTTAGAATTTTGTTAGAAATCTGTTTATTGAATCTGTGAGCATGCTAGAATCACACGCCTCATCTACTACTTAAGTTTGAATAATTGTTGGTCTTAAGTGTGGCCTCATCTACTGTCACTTGAGTTTAGCCAATTTTCTGGCACTTGCCACCTAATTTGTGAGCATATTTTGTTAGAAATTATGAAGATATTGATACTTGTGATTTTATGTTTGTTTGGGCAGAATGGAGAACTCAAATTTAATAGAAAATACACCTCAAGAAGATGAGATTATGGTGGAAGAAAATGAGGTGGAGAAAGAAGTTGTGGATATAAATGATGATAAAGATGATAATACAATAGAAGGAGATGATGGAGAGGAAGATAAAGAAGAAGGTATTGATGGAGAAGATGCTAAAGATGGAGACAAGTAGGAGGAGAATAATGTTTTTGATAACAAGAAAAGGAAAAAATGTTCCAAAGCTTATGATGATTTCATTGAAGTGACAGGAGATGATGGAACTACAAAGCTTCAATGCATACATTGCAAGACTTTTCTTGCTAAGACGCCTACTGGCACAACATCTCATCTTTGGAATCACTTGAAGAGGTGTTTGCAAAAGAAGCTTCACTTGAAGAAGCAAAAGACGTTGCAATTTCAGCCTGTGAAATCCAAGTTTGAGATGAATCCTTTATCTGATGGCAGATATGATCACATGAAGCAGAGAGAGGCCGTTGCCCATTGGATTTTAATGGGTGAGCAACCATTTAATGCTGTGGAGAATGATGGTTATACTTTCATAATGAGTATGAACCAACCCCAATTTGAGAAGATTTCTCGTGCCACAGCAAAAAAAGATGTCATTAATGTTTATAACATTGAGAAGAAAAAAATGCAGTTGACATTGAAAGATATCAATAAGATTTCATTGACCACTGACATTTGGAAGTCAAAGGTGCAAAAGATTTCTTATATGTGTGTCACTGGTCACTTTGTTGATTCAGAGTGGCAACTTCAGAAGCGGCTTCTTAGCTTCATACCTCTTCCTCCTCCACATGGAGGTAATGCTATTTGTTTCTTTACATAATGTTGTCTTTCATTATATTTATTGATAATGACTCAGTACTTATATATATATATATATATATATATATATATATATATATATATATTTCAGGTGTTGATATCTATGATGGGCTTATAAAGTGCACAAAGGATTGGGGAATAGAGCACAAGGTTTTCACCATCTCTGTGGACAATGCCTCAAACAATGATGTGGCAATTCGAATTGCTAAAGAAACATTCTCTAGGAGCCGTAAATTGCCATTGGAAGGTCAGTTGTTTTATGTTCGGTGTACTGCACATATATTGAATCTCGTTGTTCAAGATGGTCTTCTTGCGATTAAGAAAATCATTGAAGATGTCAAAAATAGCGTGAGATTTATTAACCAATCAGAGTCTAGGTTGAACAAATTCTCTGATGTTGTGCACCACTTAGGAATTTCTGTGAAAAGGTTGATCATTGATTGTCCAACTCGTTGGAATTCTACATATGAGATGTTACTTGAGGCATATAGAGTTAGAGATGCATTTCCTATATTTCAACAAAGAGAGCCTTCATACCGCTGTTGTCCTAGCATTCTTGATTGGATGAAAGTGAAGGATGTTGTTGACATTTTAGAGGTTTTTTAAAATTCACTCATGTGATTTCTGGAGTTGATTATCCTACTTCTAATGTCTATCTTGGTGTCATTTGGAGAGTCAAGCATGTTTTGAATGAAAAGGAAAATCATGTTGATGAGTTCATTAAAGTAATGATTAAAAAGATGAAGGAAAAATTTGACAAATATTGGGGAAGTTGCAATCTTTTGATGGCTATTGGAGCAATACTTGACCCTAGGTTCAAAATGAGGTTGGTTGATTTTGCTTTCCATAAGATATATAATGAGATTGATGCACGTGCAAATATTATGAAGGTTCGAGATGCATTGTATAACTTATACTTTGAGTATGTTGAAGTTGATAATGCAAAATCTCAGAAGGGTACTACTTCAGAAAGATGTTCTGCTACATGCACAAGCTCCACATCTCAAGGAAAATTAGTGCCTAGTGGTTTGTCTATGTTTGATGAGTATCTAGACACTGTTGAGGTGAATGGTCCTTTGAAATCGGAGTTGGACATTTACTTGGATGAAGGGGTTGTTAGAAGTCAAGATGGGGACGGAGCTGTATCCTCTGAGTTTGATGCATTAGCTTGGTGGAAATTTCAAGAATTAAAGTTCAAAATTCTATCCACTTTAGCTTGTGATGTTTTGGCTATTCCGATAAGTACGGTTGCATCAGAGGCCACATTTAGTGCAGGAAGTCGAGTATTAGATCCTTATCGTTCAAGGTTAGGTTCTGATATGGTAGAGGTTTTAGTTTGTGGAGCAGATTGGATTCGCCAACTTCATGGAATCAAGAAGCCCGTTATGTCACATGTAAGTTAATTTTCTATTTATCTAACATACACTCACACACACACATTATGTTTATATTTTCATAAAATTGAGCTCTAATATTTATTTTCTTCATCTTGTTAGGAGGAAGAAGCACCTTTTTATGTCATGTTGAACACCACTTAAGTTACAAGCTTGGAGGAAGATTGGGTGCTTGACATTTGTTCTAGTATCATGTTATTTTGTTGAATTTGAAACTTTTCGTGATGTATGTTCTAGATGGATATTGTTTATTTTACAAACTGTTAAATTTGTGGCTTATATTGAGGATTCCCATAGTGGAATTATCACTTGATCATTTATTATTGTCCCTTTATTGTTATGTGTTTATTTGGTAAATATGTTGAATATATACCTATATTATTGAACATTTTTTTTCCTTCAGAATTTCGAATCGAATAGCATAGAATACAAGTCGAATACTCGAATCGAATATTTAAAAAAAATTAAGGTACTTTCATAAGACGAATCGAATACTCGAATCGAATCGAATAATTCGAAAATAGCAACGAATCGAATCACGAATCGAATATTAGTATCATTTCACGAATATGAATCGAATCTGGTGATATTCGCTTCGATTCGATTCGATTACAACCCTAAACCCGAATACCTTTTTCTTTGAGTTTGGTTTGTGAAATTTTTATTCTATTTGAATTTGACTCGAGTTTGAATTTGAGTTTTAAATTGAATTCGAGCTCGACTCAACAAATAAATATTGAGCTAGAGCTTGCTTCAAATTTGACTCGATAATTATTTGATTGAAGAGAGATCGAGCACGGCCCGTGTTTGACTCAACATTTTTTTTTCTTTACAATGGACAGCTTAGCGGGTATTTTGCTTGCTCCTGTGGTGTGAGGCAGGGGGACCCTCTTTCGCCTATTCTGTTTGGTATTAATGAGGATATGCTCAGCCACCTTTTCTTGAATTATGTGCAGTCGAGGCATCTGATTCCCATGGATTTTAGCCGCTCTGCGCACTTCCCTACACATCTTCTTTATGCGGATGATATTCTGATTTTCTGCAAAGCTTCTGTGAAGAATGCTTGGAAGATCACGGAGATTTTGGATTTGTATGGAGATCTTTCTGGGCAGATCTGCAGCCCGGAGAAGTCTCACATTTTTTTCGCTGATAGAGTTTCGCCGGCTCTGAAACATGGCATTTTGCGCAGTCTTGGGTTCTCTATGGAAGGGCTTCCGGTTACCTACTTGGGAGTTCCTCTTTTTGTTGATCGGATCAGGGCTTCATATTTTGTTGCCATTCATGATCGCATTATTCAGAAATTTGCTCGCTGGAAGGGGCTTCATCTTTCTATGGCTGGGCGCATTTGTTTGGTTCGTTCTGTTATTCAGAGTTCTGTCACTCATTCTATGATGATTTACAGATGGCCGAAGTCTCTAATTTATAGTCTGGATCGATGTTGTCGTAATTTTATCTGGTCCGGAAGCATTGATATGAACCCTTCTTGCTCTGTCAGTTGGTCACGTGTGTGCAGCCCACGTGTGGAGGGAGGGTTAGGAGTGCGTTATTTCTCTGCCATGAAACCAATTTTTTTGATGAAAATGGCTTGGCGTATGGTGCAGGGCAAAGATTTTATGGCCGCTATTTTAAGAACGAGATATCTCAACTCTTTCGGTTATGCTAAGCATAATCTAGGGTCTTCTCCTGTGTGGACGAGTGTTCGTGATCATGTGAACCAGTTGGTTGATGACTCCTATTCGTATATTGGTTCGGGAGCTAGCACGATGTTCTGGTGTGATGACTGGCTAGGGTATCGTTTGACGGACAAGCTACAAGTACCTCACTTCATGCATGACTTTTTGAAGCAGGCCGTGGATGATTATTTTTTTGATGGGATATGGCATTTCACTGAGGATTTTATTATTACCGATCCTGATATTGTCATTGATATTTTATTGCTACATGTGGGTGGTGACGAGGACACGCGGTACTGGAAACATTCGGTTAGTGGAGAGGTAACGGCTGCCATGGCTTACGCGCATACAAGCTATGATTTCCCTAATGTTTCATGGGGGACGTGGATTTGGGTGCACTTTATTCCAGAAAGACGTTCTCTTGTGTGTTGGCGTATTATCCATCAACGTTTGCCGACTATTGATGGTCTTATTCGTCGGGGTTTGCATGGTCCCAATCGTTGCGTCCTTTGTGGGAATGCTGAAGAGTCTATCAATCATTTGTTTTGGGACTGTGATGTTATTAAACCAATATGGGGTGAGTTTTTAGATTGGTTTCAAAACGGGGATTTTATGCAATGTGCGGATATTCACAGCTTGCTTGTTATGGCTTGGTCTTCGGAGTTCAGTTCTTTGATTCGTTCTTTTTGGAAGGCTGGTGTCATTAATTTACTGTGGAAAATCTAGGATTGCCGCAATCGGGTTATCTTTGAGGAGTCGGATTTTCATGCAAAGATGATTACTAGCTATCTCAAAGTTACTTTTAAGGAGTTAGATTTGAATTTTAAAAAGTTGGGCCATTCCAACAACTCTTGGTCGGATTATATTATTCTTCGTAGTCTTGGAGTAGCTACCAGAGCTATGCCCCCGCCTACGTTGATCGAGGTTCATTGGTGGCCTCTGGCTGTTCGTTGGATGAAGGTGAATACGGATGGGTCGGCTCATGGGTCGCCAGGTAATATTGCAGCTGGAGGGGTTTTCTGAGACAGCTGGGGTTGGGTGCGTGGTTGTTTTCACTTTAAGGGTGGTCGTGGGTTTGCCTTTGAAGCTGAGTTGTTGGCTGTTATTCACGCAATCTCAATTGCTCATAATCGAGGTTAGCTTTATCTTTGGGTTGAAGCAGATTCGGAGTATGTGGTCAGGCTTCTTCACTCGAGAAGAGTGGATGTTCCTTGGTGTTTCGTTGCTCTCTGGAAACAAACGCTAGCCAAACTGTTGGATTTTCACTTGCAGCTGTCGCACATTTTTCGTGAGGGAAATAAAGTTGCGGATATTATGGCTAATCAGGATCGAGTTGATGGATGGTGGCCCTATGCGATTGATGAAATTAAATCGGCGGTTATTATGGACATGGCGACTCATAGTGCGGTTCGCATTAAACATTGATGAGGTTTGTCGATGTTTTCAGTTCAGTAGCCTGATAGCCTCTGCATACCAGAGCAGAGCAACTCTGATTCCAGAGATGATCACTTCAAAGGTCAGAGCAGAGCTCACAGCAAAGACCAGAGCAGAGCAGCTCGTTTCAAAGGGAAGGGTAGAGGCCACTAGATACCAGAGCAGAGCAGTTCTTTTCAATCGGCATGGCAGAGATCAGAGCATAACACCTCTGAGGTCAGAGCATCGCCTAAGACAGAGCAGATTAGAGGGGCAGAGCAGAGAATGGAGTAGAGCAGCACAAAAGATCAAAGCAGAGACCATAGCAGAGCAGCTCAAAAGGCCAGAGCACAGACTGGAGATACGTCAGAGCAGAGACCAGACCATGAGGTCAGAGTAGAGTTTACGGCAGAGCAGCAAAGAGGACAGAACAGAGTATCTCTGATCTCAGAGCAGCGCAGCTCCACGGACAGAGCAGAGCAGAAAACACAGAGTTAAGGGAAGAGTTCAGAGCAGAGCAGAGCTTTTCTTGGCAAAGATCTAAGCTTTGGGTAGGCAGGAGGGGTGTTTGTGGCGACGCCGTATAACCGGCCGTGTAGCTACCCTTGCTGCTTACCAGTGGTTTATGTCTTCTTGGTTTGTGAGTTTGAGGATGGTTTATTTTTGGCAACAGAGTCTCACCGGCCAAAACTTTTTTCCTCAAGTTTTATCGTGTCTTGGGTTCACTGCAGTAGGGTGCTTACGGCGACGGCGTATAACCGGCCGGGTAGCTATCCTTTCTGCTTTTTGTGGGGTTGGTTGGGTGGTTGGTTGTGGGGGTGCTTATGGCGACGACATATAACCGGCCGTGTACCTTTCCTTCTTTTGGTTTGGGTTCGTTTGAGGTTGGCATTGGCGACGGCGTCTAACCGGCCTTTTTGCATTCCGTTCTATTTGGGTTTTGATTTTCGTAGGGTTAGAGCCGAGATTGTTTGGGGACGATGGTTAGGCTGAAGTTCCGGAAACTTTCTGTTTCGCTATTTTATTCGTTCTTTTTTCGTCTTGTAGGCGAGTACTCTTTTTCATTTTTACGATTTTTCCCTTTGGGTTTTCCGTAAAAAGGTTTTAATGAGGCTCGGCCCTTAGTCTGCTTTTCCTGTGCTTTCAAGGATTTTTTAGGTTTTTTCTTTTCGTTTTTATATAAAATCGCAGTTTAATACTCCCTCCGTCCACTAATTCAAGGCCTTCTTTCCTTTTTGGGACGTCCACCAACTCAAGGCCTATCCATTTTTAGTAAGTTTTTATTTATATTTAATTGGTGGGTCCCAAAACAATACACTTTTTCTCCACTCAACTAATAAACAATACATTAATTGTGGGTCCCTTTCTCCACTCAACTAATAAAAATACACTTTTTCTTAAAACCCGTGTTTTGCTCCTTAGGTCATGAATTAGTGGACGGAGGGAGTATTACTTGAGCTCGAATTCGAGTTCGCCACGTGAATGAAATATAGAAATTGTTATTCAAGTTCGAGCTCGGGCTCGATTGATAACTATTTTAATTTATTATTATATTTAAATTTTTTATTTTATTTTTTATATATTACTCCATCCGTCCGCCAAGATTATGTCACAATTACTATATTGGGCGTCCGCCAAGATTATTTCACTTTCCTTTTATGGCAATGGTCCCACCATCCTCTTTAATATTTTATCCTTACTAACACTCTTTATTTACAAAAAAACCACTCAAAATTCAATCTCAACCACTCATCTCATAAAGTGGTGGGACCCTTTCTCCACTACATCAAAATCATCACCAATTTTATTAAATCCCGTGCCCAAGCAAATTGCCATAATCTTGGCGGACGGAGGGAGTATACTATAAGAGTGGATTTTGAAAATAGCCACTTTGGAATAGTAAATTTAAAAATTACCCACTAAGATAAAAAAATTCAAAAATTAGCCACACTTACCCTTTTACCCTTGCATATAAAAATTTAAAAATTACCCGCGAATTCACAACTATCATTCATTTTGGTTGTGAATTCAAACTTTAAAACTCGAATTCACAAGCTATTCAATTGTGAATTCGAGTTTCAAAGTTTGAATTCACAACTAAAAATAGCGTTTATCGTGAATTCAATTTTTAAAACGTGAATTCACAACTGTAAATAGTGTTAGTCGTGAATTCGCGTGAATTCACAATTAGAAATATTGTTAGTCGTGAATTCGCGTGAACTCACAACTATAAATAATATTAGTCGTGAATTCAAGTTTTTAAATGAATTGACAACTAAAAAAGTCGTGAATTCAAGTTTTAAATGAATTCACAATTAAAAATATTGTTAGTCGTGAATTCAAGCTTTAAAACTTAAATTCACGACTATCATTATTTTTAGTTGTGAATTCATTGAACTGATTGTATATTCTAGTTTAAATTGTGAATTAATAGATCTAGTTGTGAATTAATAGATCTGATTGTGAATTCAAAAATATTAAGTTGTGAATTTATAGAGCTAATTGGAATCATAGATTTGAAAAGAAAAATCAACAAAATCCAACAACAATTAATTTAGAGATAAAAATTAATCAATTCATCGATTCGATCACCGCAATCGACGACAAATCCTCCGACTCACCGGAAATCCCTGATTTCATCGAGACCTTGAAATCAATGCAAACGTTCAGAATGAAAACAACACCTCGTGGTATTCAAGAATTTTAGATTCTTTTTTTGTTTTTTTTCTCAAGCAATTAATAAAAAAAAGAGAGAGAAATATATTAATGGTTGCGGCGTGTTTCAATCTGTTTTGGCTACGAAGAAGCAGGAGCAAGTCGCTATCAACACCTTCAACCTCAAGAAGCCAGCTGAGAATCGAATCCGACAACATGGAGATGAAGAGATTCGACAACTTGGAATGTTGATGATTCCGGAGCCGGAGAATGTGGAGACGTGGGAGGCGACAAACGAGGATCGGGAGGAGTGGACGGTGGATCAGTCGCAACTCTTCATAGGGAACAAGTTTGCCTCTGGGGAGAGAGAGAGAAGAGAAAGATGAGAGAGAGAAAGAGAAAAAGGAGAGAGAGCTAGCGTACAGAAAACGAGAGAGGAGAGAGAGAGAGGAGATCTGTTGTGATATTTGTTTTTTGAAAATGTAGTGTATTTGTGATGTTGTATTTGTGGGTAATTTTTAAATTTTAATTTTAGGGGCAGTTTAGTCATTTAACACAAAACTGACCATTATTTAATTTTTTTATTTGAGTGGGTAAATTTTTAATTTACTATAAAAAAAAGGCTAGTTTGATATATTGGCTCATAAATATACCGTAAATATATACATTTATTATATATATGGATATTCTAATCTTATATAAGTTATAATATATGCATCTTATTTTTAAATTATAACAATAAATTGTTAATTTTTATGATTTCCATTTTAATATATATCAAAATATATAATTGAATTTATTGTTGCTAATTAAGTGTTATTTGAGGGATGAATAAAAAAAATACATATATAGTTATAAAAATTTAGAGAATAAGTTTTGATAATTAAATAGTAAAATAAATACACTAATTGATAGTGTACAAAATTATTTACATGAACATATTTGTGAGCCTATTCACGAATATGTTCACGAGCATATTTGCGAATAGAGTCGCATACATGTTCGCGAGATTATGAGCCGAGTATACGCAGGCTCAAGTTCAGCTCGATAATTTTATCAAGTTTGGTTTTTAGCTCGAGTTCGGCTCTTTTAGGAGACGAACGAATTTCGAATGAGCTTTTACCAACCGAACTCCGTATAGTTCACGAACAACTTGGTTTGTTTATAGCCCTACCTATATTACTGTTGGAAAAAATAAGTTATAAATGATAGTAAATCCATAAATTAATTATGGTACATCCATTAGGATTTGTGGAGATTTAATTGTAGATTTAGAATCTACATTTCAAGAACATTAATTTAATGTATTTGATTGTTCATTTTCAAGTTGTAATGAATGAGCAATTAATACATGAAGTTTGATGTTTGCGAAGCATTTTAATGTGCTTATGAATGTGGAAATGTAAAATATCCCACATTTGAATAATAAAGAACCTCCATAGTCATTTATAAGTCTTATCTCTTTAGAAGGAAATAATCAAGTGTGTGCCACACATCTATGGTGCACTATAGTGGGATATTGTTTGTTAGCCATTTTCTGGCTAGCTAGTTTCCTATGAAGACCATCTGAGTTCGGGTGTCGGGCACGTGCACGCCATAATAAGCGCTTTGAGGTGTACTTTGCACGTTAGTCAGGGGATGCAAATGCTCGTTGACAATCCTAAGAGTCGACCGGGTCGACCTAAAAAGGGTATGGAACGTCCGCAAACTCCATTGAATCCGATTGACAGTATAAAAAGTCAGCTCTGGAATGCAGAGGGTCCAAGCATGAGGGTTATGAATAAGGGCGTTGTTCTTGACACTCCGTCGCCGATGGAGTTCTTGAATAAGGTGCACAATGCTCAATCTGGAGGAGCGCTTATGCAAAATTTTGTGGTTCACTCTTCTTCTTCAGACGCAGCTCGAGCTATGTCGGTTGTGGTTTCTAAAAGATGGGGAGATATGCTCGATGACGAAGAATATTTTGACGATGATGATTTAATGTTCTCTTAGTCTTGGTTGTTTTTCGGTTATCCGTGACTTTTCGCGGGTGCTTTCACTTGTTTTTTTCGCTTGAACCTTTTTATTCTCTTTTTTTAATAAACTTTCTATTCCAGCAGAGGCGTACTTTGCACGTGGCGCATCATGGCGAGGAACATTGAGGAGCCAAAAGTTTTGTATAAGTGACTTGTGAAAATGACTCGGGATGGTACGGTGGCTCAACAGCGGCTCGCTCAGACATGGTGCAGTTCAGTGCGTACATGGACATGTGACGTGGTAGCGGTTGCGTATAGGTGATACGTGCCCTGACCCAGAGATAGAAAGACACACCCATTTGGACCCAATTTTACACAGTTGTTCGGGTTCAATCACCATGAACCACCTCGTACCCATTCACGAAATGCCACCTTTCGCTATAAATAGAAGGTCATCCCATGGTCAGAAACACACATTCGACATATTGAATCAAACGTTTTCAAATCTACTTTCATATTTTTCATATAGTCCGAATCTACTTTCATATTTTCATATAGTCCGAATCTACTTTCATATTTTTCATATAGTCCGAATCTTAGAGAAGTGCTTAGTCTCCAGTGTCGAGTAATTCGCCGAAACGTCGAGCCTGTTAGTTTCCAACATTTTGAGTTCACCGAACCGTTGTATCTTGGAGGCATTTATCGGCGAACCACGAAGCACATATAGCAGAACAATTTATTTTACGAAAATATTTTCCAACACTAGTCTCAATTTTTTTTGTATCCCTATTATATTTATTTATTATTGTAATTTTCGATTTTCAAAGGATTACTAGATATCATTAATATGTATCGATGAGTTAAGCAATAAGGAATGACAAATTATTTCCTCAAAAAAGAAAAAGAATGACAAATTATTGGGAGTAAAAATTTAATACTCCCCCCGTCCTATGAAGCATGACACACTTCTTTGCGGCACGAGAATTAAGAAATTGGTATTTTGTGTGTTAAGTGTGGTAGGTGAAAAAGTGAAAAAGTGAAAATATGAATAAAGGGTAATTTTTTTGCCATTTTTAGAAACGTGTCATGCTTCGTGGGACAGACCAAAAAGAAAACTGTGTCATGCTTCCTAAAAAAATAACATTCTCTTCGTTCTATAACAAGTGTCTATTTTTGTTTTGGCATGAGAATATAAGTAGATATGATTAAAGAGTAAAAAATAAAAAGTGATAGAGCCCTCTTTTATTGTGTCAGATGATTAAATTGTAAAAAAGTAAAAAGTGATGAAACCTACTTTTTTTTAAGTAGACATTTGTTGTGTGATAACCCAAATAGAAAAAATAGACGCTTATTATGAGATGGAATGAGTACGAATAATAGTGTATTTTGTTCGAAAAATTTGGAGTGCTTTAAATGTCGATCATATTTTTATGGTTAATTGCTAACAACAAAATCTCCTGTACATCTGAGTGTACCGTACACCCAAGTTAACCCGTACCCAGATTATGACTCGCATGCTAATCGAAATTTGCATCCTGGCCCAAATCGTGTGAATGACACTATTCAGTTATACAAATGAACTGCTTATAATTGACACTATTCAATTATATAAATGACACTGTAACATTTTAAAATGTTATAGTGTCATTTTCAATCTTATAATGTTATTTAAAATATTATAATGTCATTTACAATCTTATAGTGTCAATTACATGAAGTGTCATTTATATTTCTGAATAGTGTTAATTATACACAGTGTCATTTATACGCAGTGTCATTTGTATAACAGAATAATGTCAATTACATATAGTGTTATTTGTATAATTGAATAATGTCATTTACACGATTTGAGTCAGGATGCAAGTCATGATCTGAATACAGGTCAACTACCATACACCCGGGTATACCAAGACCATCTCAATTCCTAATTAAATTCCAACGTTTTGATCATTGTGGCGTTAACCGAGCAATTTTAAAACGCGTAATTCAAATTTGAAATTTCAACCTTTTTCTTGAGTCAATTTGTCTCCCCCAATTAAAAAGGGGGGGGGGGGGAATGGTGGTTTTAATAAAAATGAAGAAAGCAAACGGCTAAAATTGAAAACAAATGTTAACCGCAAGATATTTAAATTTAAAGATTAAAATTAATTCTCATTTTTCACATTAATAATTATTGCTATTAGAACTCGTTTCTGCATATATATTTGAGTAAATGTAAAAGTAATAGTACGACACTGTAAACAGAATAACGAGCTCTCCATTTCATTTTTTTAGGATATCGTATCGTAGTGATGTAACGTACACTATATCAAGGACATCAGCCAATCAAATGTATGCTATTTGCGTGTATCTATGAGAAATTATTGGGAGTAACAATATAATAGTATTAGTGAATTTCGTTCGATAAATTTGGTCCTTTTGATGTCATTCTTTCTTTTGTTTTTCCTTTTAATATGTTGTAGATGTTTACTTTCAAGAATGAGAATCACTAAACGCAAAAGTGACATTGGTGGGAGAAAAATATTGCTCCAATTCGTATTGTTGAAAAGTGGATCCCACCTCAAGTAAAGGCCAGCATTTCTCAAAGTCAAGATAAAATAATACTATGATCCAAGAAAAGCTCCAAATAGTTGTATGACTAGCTAGCCTTTTTCACAAAATACTTTTACCATTAAATTGGAATAATATCTATGTCTTCCCGTCAACCACAACATTACTTTTTCAACTTAAATAAAAAATATGATCAAGTTGTCTTTTTCTCCCACCAAAATCACTTTTGCGTTTAGCGATTGTTAATTGATTTTTTTTTAAGGGGGATCAATTGAATTCTTTTTCGTTTCTTCAACCTAATGAATCACTTTAAGAAAAAGAGTTTTTCAAACTTCTCCAAATGATGCTAGTTTGAGGGACCACAATTATTTTAAAAATAAATTCCCAATTAAGAAGAAGAAGAGTCCTCCAAAAACAACAGCTGTCATAAGTTCACTTATAAAGATCAAATGATATGCAATAAAGCACAGAGAGCTTGCAAAGAATTTGCAATGAGACAAAGAAATGCAAAACTATAACTCTTCTTACAAATCGTTGTCATCCATTTACACATGATTGATCTAGCATCAACAAACAAGATTTTATGTCCATGAAATCTATTTCGTATCATCATTAACAAGTTAAGAATGCTTCTTTATCAATCTGAGGTTACCTTTTTTAAAAGTCTAGTGTCAATAAGTATTTGTTTCGCAGCTACTCATCAATGGAAGAACCAAATTCATCGAAACCTACGCCTCTGTTGGTCTTGTGAGCTACAAAGCAGCAGAATAGCAAATTCAGTTCACAGACGGAATACTGATTGATCGAAGCTAAAGAAAACTGAATTTACTCAGTGCGCACCTTGAAGAAGTCGGGAACCAAGCTGCAGAATGATCTTTCCCTTAAACGGGCTTCCAACACGATATGGCGTAGATTATCCGGCCTTTCCACCCCATCAACATCCACTGACTATCTTCATCAATGACAAAATCTTTGTGGTAGTGTGTTCTCACCTTGTAGATTGCCCTCTCCATGATCCACTGATTGAGAGGCACTTGCGCAAAGCCCGCCCTCAAGTGACGTACTTGCCACTGCTTATATGTTTCGGGCCTCTCGACTCTCTCCCAGCCCTCACAAGCTATGACATTCAATGCCTCGCTTCCAAAGATGTCCCTCTCAATAAGCATCCTCTCCGGCTGGTCCCTAGGTACATTCGTTTCCAGCATGTCGAATAGAGCTGAAAAGTGGAACAAAACCTCCCGGAAACGAGTGACAAAGAACGGTGCACTATAAGCCCCATTGACTATCCCGTGTATGAAAAGGTCCGGATTGACCTTCCTAATTAGGTTAAGAACCATAGTTCTTGAGCTCTCAGCCAGGACCGTCTCATCGAGTAAGTTCTTGGCCCGATACATACTATTTACTATCAAAAATTCGCCCTTCTCAATCTTGAGGTCTTCTATTTTGATGTTTTCCCACTTCTTAGCTATAGCATTGTACTCAAATGGCACCTTGAACTGTTTGGCATAACGGGCCAATCTACGCCCTGTCTCCTCAATCTTCTCTGCTGGTCGGAAGCCGGGTTGTGGGAAGTCTATGCCAGTGATCCGAAGCATTGGAGGACCGCCATCTCTTTCAGCTATCCGCTGGATCAAGGTCGGCCACTGGAAGCCGTAGAGGATCCCAAAATCTATAACATGCACGCGTGCTGCTTTTATCGACGTAAACATGATTGTCTTGTTTGAGGTAAAATTTGAGATCTTCTTGAATGGAGACGATGCTAGGTAAGTATAGTAAGCTTTCAAGTAATCAGCTGCACTTGTTTTCTTGTTAACAAAGGCTTTATGAATCTGGCTACCAGTTCCAGCCATACGTGCTTCGAGGCCATCAGCGAAATAATGAGCTAGCCTCTGGTTCCCTTCGCCGTAAGGAGAGGCATGCTGCCTGATCTGTTTCAGCAATTCACTGGCACTCCGACGATCATCAGCAGCAACAGCTTGTGCACAATTTATCAAAAGGGTTCTCAAGTCTATCACTTCCTTTTTCTTGTTCTGTTTCTTAGCACGGCCCCTCCCGCCACTAGCCCGTTTTGTCTGCCCGTTCTGTTGACTCCCCTTGCTTGATGCATTCTGCAGAACTTCTCGGTAAGCTGCAAACTTCTCCCCACGATCCCCCATCGTTGAAAGCAAGACATCATCAAATTCATCCACGGGAACATCTGAGTCCGATTCTGCATAAACAGCCGGCAGTTTACTACTTCTCTCTTCTTCCAAATCTACGTCCACTGTAGAACGACTCTTCTTGCCCCGTGATCCAGAAGGTAACTGCCTCTCCGCAATACTCCTCGACTCAATCTCCCCTTCCCTCGTATCCTTAGTGGCTAAGGTGTTCACACCGGCATTTACCAACAAATTTTTCCCAGCAGGAAGGAACCTGCTAGCTTCATCAACCCCTCTTTTAAAATTCCACACAAGCTGGCTCTCATTGTAAATATCACGTACTTGAAGGGGGCTCACCGGAGAGTCAGAAAACCACCCATCTACAAAAAGATTGTTCAAGCTATTCGATGATGAGCAAATGGATGACTTGGCACGATCTGATATGCTGGCATCATGATCTGTATGAGTTTTGATCATCCAACTCGGATCAACAATGTCAATTAGGTATCCACTACCATCACTACTACTAGTTTTAGAGTTAAAGCAACTAACATTAGGGTTACTATCATCTCCACACTCACGACTAACGGCCCCTGATTCTTGCAGAGGAGAGGGTGGGTACTTCTTCCCAAGAACCTCGTAGAAGGACCGCTCCTTCGCCTGCAAATCCAATGACTCCTGAAGCATGTGCGACTTGTCCTCCATGTCCTCCTCCATCAGTATCTGATCAATGTACCTCAGGACAGCATCAGAGAAATCACAATCATCGTCAATATCCACAAGCGAGCTGGAAACGGGCCCCTCCCCGTTCCTGTTCGAGAAGGGCTGGTCTAGGACCAAATGCACACCCCCAACACAATGCTCTTGAAATGAGGAACCCTCATTTCTATGCTCATTCACTAATTCCGGATCTGGGTAACTAATCCCAAATCGAGCTCCATTCCCAATTCTCCCATTTGCATATCCGGCAATTGATTGATTCCCCAACCCAACTCCATTAAAGATTCTATGAAAACGTGGATCCATTCTTCTTCTACCAACTAAATCAAATATAATATCTAGAATTCAATATTCAAACTACCATTATTGCTTCATCTAAGCAATCCAATAAAATTCCCTAAACTACTCATATGCGTACTCAAGCAACAATACAGACAGTTTTGAATTTGCTCAAGGAAACAATAAAAGACTGAATCTTTGCGGGGAGTGATAGCCGAAAAACTACATGCAAAACAACAACATCCAAATTGAGCAAAAGGGTAGAAGAAACAATTAAAAATGGCGATTCCCGCAAAAAAACAATCATATATGCGCACAATTGCAACCCAAGAAGTGTGTATAAATATGATATGCAGCAAAGCTGTTGCAGAGGGTGTAAAGAGGAAGAGCTTGAGAAGAATATGACAATTTAGCATACCTCAGAAAAAGCAAACCCTAGTGATTGCTGAGGAAGGGAGAAGTAACACAGGAGTGCATAGGTGAGTGCGCTTATTTGAGAGAGAGAGAGAGAGAGAGGAGAAGCAGGAAGTTGGAAAGAGAACATGGTGGTTTGCTGATCTGGTCATATTAATATCAAGAGGTTGACACATAAAAATAAAAAATAAAAGAAAATAAAAAAGGGGGGAAATGGGGGCCAAATGAAGATGAATCATGTCAACGTGAGTTACGTGACAGGTGAAATTGCATTATTTTTACATAATTATGTGAAACACAAGGAAACCAAGGATGTCAAAAGCGTTTTCATAATTGCATAGCGGGCGGAAACACAGGCCGACATGAGATTTGTGACACTTTCTATGTATCGTATCGTATCATATTTTTATTATTTATTATCAAAACATTTTTTTTATGTATAAGATTATATTATACTCTCTTTGTCTTGTATCAGAGTATCTATGTGCACCTATAAATTATATATATATAGGGAAGAGCTAAAATAAGAGCATTTCTTAAGATATAAAATAAGAATCATTTTCAGCCCTTATATCATCAAGATCTACGGTTGATTCGTAATCCTGTTGGATGGATTTATGGTCATGAGTTCGAATCATGAAGGTAGCAAAAATTTATTTTTCACAATTCATACCTTTATATAGCGAATTCATACGTGTTCTACATAAAATTCATACATTAAAAATTGCTTTTATTTCTTATTTTAAGATGTGCTCTCACGGTAATATATATATATATATAGGGGGCGGTTATTCAATAAACCACCCTTATTTTAAGAATTACGAACTAGCAAAAATGCATGAATTTTATATATAACACGCATGAATAAACTGTATAAAGGCATGAATTGCGAAAAATATTTTTTTGCTACCTTTGGGATTCGAACTCGGGACCATGAATTTATCCAACAAGGTGATGAATCAACCGTAGATCTTGATGATCTAAGGGCTAAAAATGGTTCCTAATTTATATTTTAAGAAGCGTTCTTATTTTAGCCTTCCCCTATATATATATATATATATATATATATATATATATATATATATATATATATATATATATAGGGGTGGACTATCATGAAAATACTTTTAAGTGTAAAAAATAGGAACAAATCATGTTCATTAGATCATAGTGAATTAATGGTTCAAATCAAATTAAATGAAGATCCGAAATTCGTAATTATTTCCCTTGAAATTCATACGTTTTTCTTATTACGAATTGAAAATATTTTTGTTTCGAATTATATTCTATGCACGAATCTAAAGTTCTTTTGTTACGAATTGTGTTCTGATTAGGCAAATTTCAAACCACAAGATCAACCGAGTCTAATGGACATGATTTGTTCCTATTTTATACACTTAAAAATGTTCTTATTTTAGCCCATCACTATATATGATATTTGTGTGTGACTTATGAGTCTTGCGCGAGATTTTTAAATTTGTCGAGAACTAAGATTATTGTATGATTAAGAACCAATAAAACAATAAACATAAATTTTTCTGTAAGATCAAATGTATGAAATAAACAGATCCGATCTGGGCTAGGTGCAGGTCGGGGCGCATCTAATAATCTAATATATATAGGGAAGGACTACCGTGAAAATACTTCATAAAAAAAATAAAAATATTTTCCAATGTACGAATTTTATGTAGAACATGTATGAATTCATCCAACAAGGTTACGAATTGTGAAAAAAAAAAATAATTTGCTACCTTTGGGATTCGAACTCAGGACCACGAATTTATCCAACATAGTTACGAATCAACTTGATGATTTAAAGGTAGAAAATTGTTTATATTTTAAGAAGTGTTTTTATTTTAGCCCTTCCGTATATATATATATATATATATATATATATATATATATATATATATATATATATATATATAGGGAGAGGTTCAAGAAAGAACCACTAAATAAAAGAAGAACAGAGAACCATTTTCAGCCATTCGATCATCAAGATCTACGGTGGATGCATCATCTTGTTGGATTGTTGGATGAATGCAAATCCTGGGTTCGAATCCTGAAGGGAGCAATTTTTTTTTTTAGTGCATTAATTTTAACAGCGGATGCATTAATTTTTACAGTGGATGCATTAGATTTGATGGTTCTCCCGTTCTCACAAATAATGTAGTTCTCTCTAGAACCACACCCTATATATATATATATATATATATATATATATATACACTCAAAAAAATGATTAAGAATGTTCCCTTCAGGATTCGAACCTAGGATCTGCATTCATCCAACAAGATGATGCATCCACCGTAGATCTTGATGATCGAATGGCTGAAAATGGTTCTCCGGTCTTCTTTTATTTATGGTTCTTTCCTGAACCTCTCCCTATATATATATATATATGTAAATATATATATATATCATTATTTTCATTCACAAACCCTAGTCGGGCATACCTATCTCTCTCTCTCTAAAGCAGCCTCCTGCGGCGATTTCATGGGCAATTCTGCCGGCCAAGTGGTGGCAACGATCAATCTCAACCACCCACCGCTACACCTCGCCATCGCCGCCGGCGCGCCGCGCCACGATCGATCTCAATTCCCTGTGACTGAAACAGTAAGGCCCCAGAATGGCCCTCTAGAAAAACTCAAAAAACTGCTTCACACATCCTGCTTTTAGTACTTATAAGATATTTCTTTCATCTACTTAAGATATCTAGGTGAATTTTTGACTCCATCCATCTTTGAATATTGTCTTGTTATGTTCCCAGAATAGTTCCAAACTTGTGACTAGTTTATGTATGTTATAGAGTGAAATTCTTAGTGAGTTGAGGCCTCCAACCCGCATACAGAAAATGTATTTGGCAAAAAACTACTTGTGCCTATAATTACTTATCTCATTGATACTCGTGCCTCTTAAATGATTCAGAAATACTCAGGTTTTAGTTTTAGGATTCGGTTCATTCTATTCAATTTTAGTGAATGTATCAATTTATGAGCTCTGTGTATTTAGTTTTATTGCTTCTTCTTCGATTTATTTGGTTCAGTAACTGGAGGAGCATGACGTCTGCTAGGGTTCCCGCTATGGTTTCTGCCTAATTTTGTGTTCTTCGCCGGGATGACGTCGCCGGCGACTGGAGTTCATGACGCCGCCTCCATGGCTGATATCAGAGATCCATCCTGCCTCGCTATGCCGAAAATATCGGCGAACTTTGACCCGCCTCGCCGTGAAACATCAAGCCCGACTAGGGTTTCGCCTACTGTTCGTGGAAAACCCACGATGTCTAAGAGCGTCACAGCGGCTGTTGCTGCTAAAGACGTAACTGCTGCGATTCAGACTGACAAGGCATCATACGCAACGGTTTTGGGACCGCGTCCGGTCCGTAAGCAAGATATTCCGGTGCACATGTTCTGTGCGCTTAAGCCGGAGAAGCATGGGGAGGAAACTGCTCTCACCATCCCCTCAGCACTTTACAAAAAACAGGTCGAGGAAATTAAACATGCTTTGATCGGGAGAGTGCTTCTTCGTAAGGGAGAGAAGCCCAAACCTAACTTGGAACTCAAACAAGATTTGCAGAAGTTATGGAACATTCAAGAGAGTTGGCGTCTGATTGCTATGGGAAAAGGCTTCTTTATTTTGAATTTCTCGATCCCAGAAGACAAAGCTAGAGTTAAACAACATCTGCTATGGGAACTGCCGTCAGGATCGGTTCGAATAAGGGAATGGACAAAAATTTTCGACCCCTATCGTGAGATCTCCTCTCTTTGTCAGGTATGGGTTCGAATATATAATCTTCCTGTCGAATGCCGTCATCTTGAGGTTATTGCTGGGATTGGAAGACATATTGGGCTACCTTTAAAGCTTGATAAAGCTTCGATCCAAGGGGAGTTTGGACACTTTGCTCGAATATTAATTGAAGTCGATTTATCTCTTCAGTTGCCGGATTCGCTGCTCATTACCTGTGACGAGGGCTCCTTTTATGTCGAATTTAGCTACGAAAATTTACCTCATTATTGTTCTCGATGCCAGATCACAGGACATACGATTTCACGATGCAGAAAGGGGGAAGCCAAGAAGCCGGCTTCGGCTCCTGTTAGTAAACCCCAAGCGAAAGAGAAAGGAAAGGAAGCTAATAGTTGGAGGGAGAAGGAGCAACCGGAAACCTCAACTCATTCGGCGAAAGGGATGGATGGGTTGCTGACACAGCCTTTGGAAGATTTGTATGGGCCTGATCCTTTGGAAAAAGTCTCAGTTCCCATTAATGATGAGATAAGGAATGAGGAAGAGCAACTTGATACGGAGAATTCTGACTCAGAATCGGAAGGTTACACGAGCTCTGCAGCTGATACGGTTTTTGATGAACAAGAATTTGAGAATCAAGCTTTGGAGACTTTGCAAGATATTACTGTACCAGCCCCTTCGGCCAAGCATGATCAGGTTGTTGAGCATAGCGATGCTGTGGCAGCAGATAGGATACAGCTGGATCCTCGGCCTATTACTTCTACTGACACAATGATTGAGAGCTCTCATATGCGTGATCTTGTAGAGTCCGAAACTGTGCATAAGGGAGCAGACAAAAGAATTAACTTACAAGTTCTGGAGACCACCATGAAAGTGAACAGAATTGCAGCTACTGTGGATAAGGAATGTCCGGAGTTGGATCTGCCGCCAAAGAAACGGGAAAGGCCACCAGGACAGAAAAAGAAAGCGTCTGCTCTACCAGAGGATAGCATCAAAGGGAGACTCAGAAAACCGGAGCAGCTGGACAACTCTCGGCCATCTTCAGCTGAGCTGCTAATTAACAGAAATTTGACAGAAGCGATCGCTTCAGGGCAAAAACCGAGGGATTTTGCCATCATTAAGGAAAAAAATACCAGCATGCAAACTATGAATAATGTTTCTGCTAAGAGTTGGGCTAGTGAAGTGGAACGGGAGGATGCCCGATCCGCACATCGTCAATGATTTTTATGAATATCCTTGTTTGGAACGTCCGGGGGCTTACGGACGAGTCTAAACTCATGCTCCAAGAGCACTGTCGCTCTTTCTCCCCTATGGTGATGGGCATCATTGAGCCTAAAGCTAAGTTTTCTAAAGTTCCTGCTTCTTTTTGGAATTCCCTTAACGTTGTTCCTTGTCATCAAAATGAGAGATTGAATAAGCGTTCTAATATTTGGTGTTTTGTTCATCCGGATGTGATTACTACTGTTGTTTTCTCTTCTGAGCAGGTGGTGATTCTGGCTTGCATTCTTAATAACTGTAATTTCAAGGTGGCGATTGTCCATGGTGCGAACTCTCATATTCTGCGCCGCAGACTTTGGATTGATTTGTTGGATCATGTTAATGGTCCCTCTATTTTTATTGGCAACTTCAATGCGGTCAAGGGTGCTCATGAGCGTAGCAGTGACTGTATGTCGAGTGCTACCTCTTGTCAGGAATTCAGGGAGTTTATTGAAACTACTGGTTTTATTGAACCGCCTTCGGTGGGTCTCAAATTCACTTGGTCTGGTAGACGTTTTATGCCTTCTCATGTTGAATCGACTATTGATCGGGCTCTTATTTTTGAGGAGTTTGTGGATAGTTGGGCAGACGTACATTTGCAGGTCCTTCCTAGGATCTCCTCGGATCACTCGCCCATTATTTTGCGTTGCAGCAGTTCTGTTGTTACAGGTCAGAGATTTTTTAAATTCCTGCATATGTGGACGCTTCATGGTGGTTTTCATGATTTGGTTGCGGAGTCTTGGAAGCAGAATGTGGACAACAACTGCCCTATTTTCGCTGTCATGATGAAACTTAAACGTCTTCGTGGTGATCTGAAGCTTTGGAACAAAAATGTGTTTCGACAGGTGGACAGCATGATTACGGAAGCTAATGCGGAGTTGTTAGATGTTCAGGGTCAGATTGCGTCGCAAGGTTACACTGAGGAGCTTTTTGACGCAGAGGTGGCTATTCAAGCTAAAGTTAATACGGCCCTCGCTAGACAGAATAGTTTGCTTCAGCAGAAAAGTAGAGTGACTTGGTTGCATGATGGTGATAGAAATACTGCCTTCTTCCACAGTATGATGAGATACAAAAGAAAACCACATGTGGTTTCTCACCTTAATATTGGGGGTAATGTGGTTTATGATCAAGTCACGATCAGTCAGCACATTGTGCAATACTTTTCCACTCTTTTTGAAGAGGATAATCATGCTGATGTTGACATTGTGGAGATTGAGGCGACTATTGATTCTGTTGTTGATGATTATCATAATGCCCTCCTCACAAAAATCCCGGATGCGGATGAAATCACGGCGGCTGTTTTTGGTATGGATGCCTCTAGTTCGCCTGGTCCTGATGGCTTCTCTGGAAAGTTCTTTCATCACTGTTGGGGGATTATCAAGGAGGATATCTTTAGGGCGGTTCGCACCTTTTTTCAGAAATCTTACTTACCGAATGGTTGTAATTCAAGCCGTATGGTTCTGCTCCCCAAGAAAGAGGAAGTCCAATCGGTCACGGATCTTAGACCAATTGTGCTCTCTAACTTCTTCTATAAAATAATTCCCAAGATCCTTGCCACGCGGTTGAGTGTTGTGGCTGCCAGATATGTGACAGCTAATCAGTTTGGCTTCATTAGTGGTCGTTCGATTCATGATTGCATTATGCTCAGTTCGGAGGGGGTGAATTGCATGCGGCGCACCGGGGGTGGCATTAATATGGCATGTAAAATTGACATCACTAAAGCTTTCGATACTCTTCGTTGGGATTTTCTTCTCAAAGTGTTGAGAGTGGGAGGCTATGACAGTAAATTTGTGCGGTGGATTGATATCATTCTTCGTTCGGCGCGTCTGTCTATTTTATATAACAGCAGCTCTCATGGCTATTTTGCTTGCTCCCGAGGTGTTAGGCAAGGTGATCCTCTGTCGCCTATCTTGTTTGGTATTGCTGAGGATGTTCTGAGTTCTCTTTTTCACAATTGTGTTGCTTCCGGTCATCTTGTTCCCATGAGTATGAGACGTGGGAGTCTCTTTCCTACGCATCTTTTATATGCGGACGACATTCTTGTGTTTTGTAAGGCGACGGTGGATAATGCAGCTACCATCAGGAACATCTTGCATTTTTACGGTTCGCTCTCTGGTCAAAATCATAGTCCGGCTAAATCCAATATCTTCTTTTCTGATAAAGTTTCTCACTCTTTGAGACGGGCCATTGGACATCACCTGGATTTTCGGATGGGTGCTCTGCCTTTTCAGTACCTAGGTGTTCCTCTTTTTGTGGGGCGAACTCGAGCTTCTTTTTTGCGCCCGATTCATGACAAGATTGTGAATAAGTTTTCCAGATGGCGTGGGAAGCAT